>NC_091442.1:92667060-93267060 GCF_964237555.1 Oryctolagus cuniculus | reverse complement strand
AGTAGAGTTCTTTGGATCCCCTAAATAAAGAATCATATCATCTGCAAAGAGGGATAGTTTGAGTTCTTCCTCCCCAATTTGTATCCCTTTAATTTCTTTTTCTTGCCTAATGGCTCTGGCTAGAACTTACAGAGCTATATTGAATAGCAGTGGTGAGAATGGGCATCCCTGAAGGGTACCAGATCTCAGTGGAAATTCTTCCAACATTTCCCCATTCAATGGGATGCTGGCCATGGGTTTTTCATAAATTGCTTTGATTGTGTTGAGGAATGTTCTTTCTATACCCAATCTGCTTAGAGTTTTCATCATGAAAGGGTGTTGTATTTTATCAAAAGCTTTCTTTGCCTCTATTGAGATAATCATATGGTTTTTCTTCTGCAGTCTGTTAATGTGGTATATCATGTTGACTGTTTTGCGCACATTGAACCATCCCTGCATACCAGGGATAAATCCCACTTGGTCTGGGTGGATGATCTTTCTGATGTGTTGTTGCATTCTATTGGCGAGAATTTTATTGAGGATTTTTGCAACTACGTTCATCAGGGATATTGGTCTGTAATTCTCTTTCAATGCTGCATCTTTTTCAGGCTTAGGGATTAAGGTGATGCTGGCTTCATAGAAAGAATTTGAGAGATTTCCCTCTTTAACGATTGTTCTGTATAGTTTGAGAAGAATTGGAGTTAGTTCTTCTTTAAATGTCTGGTAGAATTCAGCAGTGAATCCATCTGGTCCTGGGCTTTTCTTTGTTGGGAGGGCCTTTATTACTGTTTCAATTTCTGTCTCAGTTATGGGTCTGTTTAGGCTTTGATGTCTTCCTGGTTCAATTTAGGTAGGTTGTATGTGTCCATGAATCTATCCATTTCTGACAGGTTTCCCTGTTTGCTGGCATACAACTCCTTGCAGTAATTTCTGATGATTCCTTTCATTTCTGTGGTGTCTGTTGTTACATTCCCCTTTTCATCTCTGATTTTATTGATTTGGGTCTTTCCTCTTCTTTTTTAGTCAGTTGGGCCAATGTGGTATAAATTTTATTTATTTATTTGAAAAAATCAGCTCTTTGTTTTCTTGATTTTGTAATGTTTTTTTGGATTCAATTCTGTTGATTTCTTCTCAAATTTTAATTATTTCTCTTCTCCTACTAGTTATGCGTCTGGTTTGCTGCAGTTTTTCTAGATCCTTGAGATGCAGTGAAAGTGCATTGATTTGGTGCCTTTCCAATTTCTTGATGTAGGCACCTATTGATATAAACTTTCCTCTTAACACTGCTTTTGCTATATCCCTTAAGTTTTGATATGTTGTGTTGTTATCCTCATTTACTTCCAGATGGTTTTTGATTTCTCTTTTGATTTCTTCTATGACCCATTGTTCACTCAGGAGCATGTTGCTCAGTCTCCATGTGTTTGCATATGCTCTAGGGATTCCTGAGTTCCTAATTTCTAGCTTCATTCCACTGTGGTCTGAGAAGCTGCATGGTATGATTTGAATTCTTTTGAATTTGCTGAGACTCGCTTTATGGCCTAGTAGGTGGTCAGTCCCAGAGTAGGTTCCATGCACTGCTGAGAAGAATTAAATTCTTTAAGTGTAGGATGAAAAGTTCTGTAGATATCTGTTAGATCCATTTGGTCTATAATGTCAATTAAGTCAGCTGTTTCCTTGTTGATCTTCTGTCCTGTTGATCTGTCTATTTATGAAAGTGGAGTACTGAGGTCCCCCAATACTACTGTATTGGAATCTAAGTCTCCCTTTAAGTCCCTTAACAAATCTTTTAAATAAACTGGTGCCCTGTAAATAGATGCATATATGCTTATAATAGTTTCATCTTCCTGTTGAATTGATCCCTTAATCATTATATAGTGCCCCTCTTTGTCTCTCTTAACAGCTTTTGTGTTAACATTTATTTTGTCTGATATTAAGATGGCTACACCCACTCTTTTTTGGTTTCTGTCGGCATGGAATACCTTTTCCCAACCTTTCACTTTCAGTATGTATGCATCTTTGTTGGAAAGATGTGTTTCTTGTAAGACGCAAATAGATTTTTTTTCTTTTGGACAGGCAGAGTGGACAGTGAGACAGACAAAGAGAAAGGTCTTCCTTTTTCCGTTGGTACACCCCACAATGACCACTGCAGCTAGCGTGCTGTAGCCAGTGCACCGCGCTGATCTGAAGCCAGGAACCAGGTGCTTATCCTGGTCTCCCATGCAGGTGCAGGTCCACTGCACTCCCGGGCCACAGCAGAGAGCTGGACTGGAAGAGAAGCAACAGGGACCAGTACCTGGCATTTCAACCTGGACTAGAACCCGGGGTGCTAGCGCCGCAGGCGGAGGATTAGCCTATTGAGCCATAGTGCTGGCCGGGTTTTGTTTTCTAATCCATTCAGCCAGTCTGTGTCTTTTAACTGGAGAGTTGAGGCCATTTACATTCAATGTAACTATTGGTAAGTAGTGACTTTGCCCTGCCATTTTCCCAAAGATATTTCTAATATATGCTTTGAATTTCCTTGTGGGCAGCCACAGGCAGTCGATCCCTTTGTTTACACTTAAACATACGGATGGAGACTTCCCAGCACAGACATTTAGACTAAGGAGATTCCGGGAAGAGGCAGGAAGAACCTTATCTCACTGCTAAACCTCTCACAAGAGATGATACAGATAATCAGTCACACCTGAAACCTGCATTTATCACCTAAGTGTTTTATTGTAACCTTATTGGGAACTCTTTGTAACCTTAAAAGCCTTTTTGATATGTAAATCTTTTGTGCTCCTTCTTGTAAACCACTGGTCGTGTTTAAATACTACTGGATTTGTTGAATAAACGAGCCTTGATCGGGACTTGTCTTGGCTCCATTCTTTGCATCCTTGTCCCCGCATTGCCACTCTCTGTTTCAGGAAACCCGGTTCATTGTGCTGCAGGCTGGCACATTTCCTGTGATCTTTTACTGAGAGATTTTCTTCCTTTTACCTTCTTTCATATTGATGACCATGTTTCTGTGTTTCTGTGTGTAACACATCTTTAAGCATCTTTTGCAGGGCTGGACAAATGGTGACAAATTCTTTCAATTTCTGTCTGCTATGAAAGGTTTTTATTTCACCTTCATTCACAAATGAGAGCTTTGCAGGATATAATATTCTGGGCTGGCAGTTTTTTTTCTCTTAGTACTTGGGCTGTATCTCGCCATTCCCTCCTAGCCTGTAGGGTTTCTGATAAGTCTGCTGTGAGTCTAATTGGAGATCCTCTGAGAGTAATCTGACGTTTCTCTCTTGCACATTTTAGGATCTTTTCTTTATGTTTCACTGTGGTGAGTTTGATTAAAATGTGTCATGGTGAGGATCTCTTTTGGTCATGTTTACTGGGGATTCTATGTTCTTCCTGTACTTGGATGTCTCTTTCCTTCTCCAAACCTGGGAATTTTTCTGCTAGCATCTCACTAAAAAGGCATTCTAATCCTTTCTCTCTCTCCATGCCTTCAGGAATTCCTAGAACCCAAATGTTTTTTTTTTTAATAGTATTCTTAGATTTCCAACAATATTTTTTAGATTTCTAATTTCCTCTTTTCTTTGGTTTGACCATATATTTTCCTCTTCTCTCTCTTCTAAGTCCGATATTCTCTCTTCTACCTCACTGATTCTGTTTTTAAGGCTCTCAAATGTGTTTTTCATTTGTTCTATTGAATTCTTCATTTCATTTTGGTTTCTCTTCAATATCTCAATTTCATATTCTACCAAATTCCTCATTTCATTCTGTTTTCTCCTTAAGATTTCATTTGCACGAGAGAGATTTTCTTTCCTGTCCTGTATGGATTTCTGTAGTTCATGCATTTGGTTTTGCTAACTTCTAAATGTTCTCATATAAATTTTTTGAAATCTGTATCTTGCATTTCTTCTACCTCATCATCTTCATAATCTTGTATTGGAGTGTCATGTTCATTTGGGAATATCAAGAGGTCTTCTTGTTCTTATTTCCTCAGTTTTTGCATTTGTTGTTTGGCATTGTGGAGATATCTTTGGTTTCTTCTTTTTTTTTTTTTTTTTTTTTTCCTCACTGTAATGGCTTTTCTCGTTATACTATGACTCTAGATTAAGTGGACTTTCTGTTTTTGGTGAATCTCTAGAGTCTTATGATGGGTGTGGCCAGACAGCTCTATTCGGTTCTTCAGGGCTAAGGGTATGCCAAAGGTGACACACCCAGGTTTGGCATGGTACATCTTCTCTCCCTCATTTTTTTTTTATTCAGAAGGGAAGTAATTCCACTCTTCTCCTTGATGGCAATCAGTGCCTGAGCCCTAGCCCCAGTGGGTATAATATTCATCTGCTCTGTCCCAAGGACCACACAAAGGATCTGTTCAGTCCTCAGTGTAAGCTCATATGCCCCTGCATTATCTCTCACCAGGTTGCCAAAGTTATTGAGTTTGTGGCATCTCCCACTGAGACTACTCACATCTCAGCTACACCATGAGTTCTCCCACACACTCTTAATTTTTTTTTTTAATCACAGTCTCGGTTCATAAGCTCCACACATTCAGTAGTTCTTAGTCTCCTGTTATTACTCCCAACCAGAGTCAAGTTTTTTTCTTTGGTTGAGGGTGGGCGCAGCCCCGAGCTGGCATAGCTGTTAAAAGTATGTCCAAAATGGCGCCTTCTCTATTATCTCACACGCCTTTGTAAGGTGTGTGGAGAGAAAGAATCATGTCCATACCGTCCCTTTAGTTTTTTTCTCTCCTCTAGTTAGGCTGGTGTATTTTCCTCCACATAGCTTCAAGCCTTGTTCCCTCTAGGCTCTTCCTGCTGCTTTTCTGCCAGTGTCTCAGGCTACTGTGGTTTCACCTCACTTCTGTTTCCAGCGCTGGTACAGAGGAGAAGATTCTCTGCAGCTGGGTTCCCAAGCCGTGGACACCTCTGTCTTCCACGTAGATCCACCATGTCCCTCTAATTCCAGAAGAGTTCCCTCTGCAGTTTTTTCCCTAACTCTTCCCTGAGACTTCACTATCTCCACTTTTATTAAACTATCTTTCCCTGGACTATCAGTGAGCTCCCTCCCTATTCCACCATCTTGGATCTACCCCCTTCTTTTTCATAAATAAAATCTTTTAAAAAATCATTTTAACACCTTGTATATACAGAAAAATTGTTTTTAAAAAATCAGGAACTGCTCATGACAACAACTCTCAGGAAACTAAAAATGTATTGGGACTTGTACAACTGATAACAGACATCTAAGAAAAACCTACAGCCCCCATAACACCTAATGGTGATCTACTGAATGCTTCCCAATTAAGACAGGAAGTGAGGCAATCCTACTCTTCAATATTTACTCAAGAAAAATAAAAACGTCTGGTATACAAAGTTCATGAAGGCTACTATTCATAGCAACTTTATTCACAAAGCTTCAAACTGCAAACAACCCAAATGTCCATAAACAGCAGATGAGTAAGTTGTGGTATACTCATAAAATGGCATGCTACCCATCAATTAAAAGCAATTAACACTGATAACAATAGAAATGGACCTCAAAAGCGTGCTAAGTGAAAGAAACCAAATACCAAAAATGCATGTTTTTATTATATTCTTCATATAACATACTCAAATTGCTAAAGCTAATGCATAATGACAGATAGTATGGCAATGATGGCTTAGTGCCAATAATGAGGGGGTAACTGATTGCAAAGTGACCAGTGGGGATTTTATTGTGTGACAGAAATATTGCATATCTTGATTTGGGTAATGACCATGTGGAATAACACATCTGTCAAAACGAATCCAGTTCTATTCTAAAAATATATATCATATATTGAGAATCATTTATGTGTTGATAAAGTTAAAAAATAAGTAAAATAGAAAATATATGCCTCTTGCAATTCTCTGAATTCTAATAAGGTAACTATTCTAACTTGAATGCATATAAAATCTTGGATTAAGATGTAATATGCATGTATTTTTAAGGTGTACAGTGCACTATCTAAATGTACATACATGGTGTAAAATGATCAAAGCAATTAGCTGTTTTATTTCCTAATGTAGCTCCTGTCATTCAGTCCTTTACCCTGCTTATAATACCATATTGTAAACTGCATCATGTCATTGTGTTTTGGAACATTAAAACTTACTAACACTTTCTGATTGTGTTTTGGTACCCATCATCAATTATCATCATAAAGAACAGAAGCACCAATAGTTGACCACCATGGCCAGCGCCACGGCTCAATAGGCTAATCCTTCACCTGTGGCACTGGCACACCGGGTTCTAGTCCGGGTCGGGGCACCATTCTGTCCCGGTTACCCCTCTTCCAAGGTCAGCTCTCTGCTGTGGCCTGGGAAGGCAATGGAGGATGGGCCAAGTGCTTGGGCCCTGCACCCACATGGGAGACCAGAAGAAGCACCTGGCTCCTGGCTTCAGATCAGTGTGGTGCGCTGGCCGCAACGCACCAGCCATAGCAGCCATTGGAGGGTGAACCAACGGAAAAAGGAAGACCTTTCTCTCTGTCTCTCTCTCTCTTACTGTCCACTCTGCCTGTCAAAAAAATATATAGTTGACCACTTAGTAGTTCATAGAGAGATCAAATCAGGCAGAAAGAAGCCCTGTTCAATTTTACAAGTAATTATTGGGTGTCTGCAAACTGCCTGGAGCCATGCAGAGAACACAGGTCATGAAGATTCAAAGGACACTCTGTCCTCAGAGGCTAACGGTCTCATGAAGAACTGGAACATTAGGACATCCAGCACATGATTCATCCTTACTAAGTTGCAGTTTCCATAAATATGGACAAGCGGTATTAATACCAATTTCAAAATGATCATCTAAGAATAAAAGTAGATAAAACAAAAATGAACAGTAGCTAGATGAATAATGTATGCTCAATAAATGTGGTTTGAAAAATTACTATCACATTGAGAGTAAATAAAGTCCTAATATGGAAAAGAAAGAATACAGTTGAAATAAAATATATGTAATAGTGTAAAAATGACATAAAATTTATGAAAAGAAGCACTACCTCAGAGAAACAGGCACACTCTTTGAAACTTTCAAAGACCCCTCCTGAACCAGCTCCCTGCCAATGCACCTGGTAAAGTAGAAAAAGATGGCCCAAATCCCTGGGCTCCTGCATCCATGTGGGAGACCTAGAAAAAGCTCCAGGCTCCTCACTTTAGCCTAGCCTGACCCAGTACCAATTATGGTGGCCATCTGAGAAGTGAATCAGCAAATGGAGGTTCTCTCTCTGTCACTCCTCCCTGTGTAACTCTGCCTTTCAAATAAATCTTAAAAAAAAAAAAAAAACTCTAAAAGTTGTAGAAAATGGGGGCAGAGTAGTGAGGGAAGTCTGGTTGTCTTCTTGGAACTGCATCTATGAAATGTGTAAAATCTGTTCTCCTTATATTAATAAAACTTTGTTTTTAAAAAAAACTCTCAAAGAAGAGATTATTATTCTGTTATACATATAAACTTATAGAGAGTAAAAGAAGGGAAAAATTTTCTAATTCATTTTCTGAGCTAGAGTGATCCTGATACTAAATCCTAATTAAGATAGCTTACATGGGTTGCAAACATTTGGCCTAGCATTTAAGACATTCGGTTGGGACACTAACATCCCAATTTAGACTGCCTGGGTTCAAGTCCTGGCTCCACTCTCAACTCCAACTGCTTGCTGGGAGGCAGCAGGCTATGGCTTAAATAAGTGGATCCCTGCCACCCACACTGGAGACCTGGACTGAGGAAGCTGTTGTGGGCATTTAGTGACTGAATCTGTCTGAAGTCTGTCTCTCTGCCTCTCAAACAAAAAACAAAGAACAAAAACTTTAGTCTACATCTATGTACAAATATGGATTCATGTATTCTAAATAAATTAATAGTAAGTCAATCCTGACAGTATATTAAATTAGTACAACAGAATGAGCAAAAGTTTATTCCAGGAATGCAAGGAGAGTTCAACATTTAAAAATCCATTAAAGCTTTCCTTGACATTAATAATTTACACAAGAAAAAATAAAACTTATCATCATCTCTAAGGATTCTCAAATGGTAAATGATAAACTGCATTATTCATTTGGATTCTAAAAGCTTTTAGTGAATTAGAAGTTCAAGACTATTTTATAACTTCTACTTTCAAAGCTATGATTTTTTTCTAGAAAACTTAAGATAACGAAGTATTTCCAGGAGAATCAGTACTTCATCCCAATGTGTAGGTATATTAAAATATCTTCTAAACAAAATAATTACTTACCCTTTGTATCAGCTATTACATATTAGGAAAAATAACCTTAGTGGTTCTAAAATATGAATCACCTAAGAATAAATTTAACAATATAATGTGGCACCTACTTGAAAAAAACTGAAAACTCCATTAGACTCTTAAAAAAACTAAAAGAAAAAAATTAATAAAACAATGCTGCATATTTTTCAAATTAATAATTATTCTTAGAATTTTGGTTTTTTATTACCCTTGAATACAAATTTCTTACATTGCTTCTGCTTCAAACATTAGGTTCCTTATTAGGAAACATCTATAAGGACACTCAAAAGATTTATGGAAAACGGGAATTAATTCGGGTATAAAAGATTTTTTAATTCTGTACAGTTTTTTCATAGTATGCACTCTCCACTGACTTTCTGAAGATCCTTTATTTGTATTTTTCAAAACAAAGCACAAACTTCACCCCTTTCTAGATCTGTCATTAAGGTCTCAATTATTCTCTCTTCTGGACTCCCACAGATCTTTCTCCAACATCTCAATGTTGTTTGTCAACAACCATTTTACACACTTGTCACTGTTAACAGAGATTAACTCTGCCTAGCACATAATAGGTGTATATGACTAATATTTATTTTGTTTATTTAATTTATTATTTAGAGCCCTGAATCCACATTAAGGCTTTTCCAAGTCCTATTGGTAGGAATAGTCTCCATTTAAATATTTTTTTGGAAAAGTACAAAACAAATGACATTATGGATAGTACAAAGACAACGCTTTTAACTACATATATTCCATATTGAATGTGTACATTTCTCATAAATGGAATTGTTGAGGGATCCCCAGATTCAAATGTACTCATGTCACTTGCACATAGAACCCAATTTATAAGCCAATTCATGGCTTAATTTCTTCATCATTCAATTCTAGAGATTTATTTGATCTAATTCCTCTTTCAGAAAACCACATCCTCCCAATATTTGTGTTTTACTATTCTACAACTGCTGACTTTTGAAAATGTGATGCCATCAATGCACTCAGAACTCAATACAGCCACTGAGTCTTAGAATTAAAATTGCCTCTGACGCTCCTCAGTTCATAGGTGAGTTCACTGAAGCTGTGATGGACAACTGAAACCTCAGATTTCAGGGTCTCTCTGCTTCTCTACATGAAGGATTTCTGACATTAGGGGAAGAAGGTTCACCTGAAGAGCTTATAACTGCCAGACCCTAAGAGTGTCTGCAAACCACTGTTCCAACTTCCCCAAGGAACAAAACCTCATTTCAGGTAGTTTCTAGCATTCAACTCCACAGTGTTGCATTTGTAAAAGGTGGAAAATAATAGGATCTGAAGAGAAACCAGAGTATCACATCACTGTATTTGTAATGGGGTTATCCCTTCATCTCATCCCCCACCCAACTCTCTCACCTGTGCTTTTCTGCATCCCTTCCTCAATACACAACCTGCTCTGAAGCCCTTGACTTAGAACTACTGTGGAATGCACTAGTTTTGCTTCTCTATTTACTTGTTTTGGATTGCAAGAAATTTCATTGCTTCTCCAGAAAATTAGAATATTTTGTCATTGTCTCTGTTTTATTCCAGAGAGTACTATGTGTCCATCTTGTCTTAGTCTTCAACAGATCCTTTGCCTCTTCAGTGTTCAATCCTTTTTTCTTCTTTGTGATTCTGCTTTATTAATAATTTATATATAAAAAGGAATACTAAATATTTAAAAATAGAGGAAGCTGCTGACGAGCAAAACAGAAATCAAAGAGATCTTCTCTCTGTCCTTTTCCCTCTCCCTCTGCCTCTCGCTCTCCACATTTTAGTGAATTTGATAGCATGATCACATGAAATATGACCTTAAGTCTTTTGACTTTAGATTTCATAAACCTAATTGGAATGAATTTGATATATTAAGTACACTGAAAACATAGCTACTACAGTCCAACATTCAACACACTGACTATAGCACCTTAAGTAATTATATTTTTCTTACATCAGTGTAGAAATAAAAAGCATAGTCTAAAATCACTACATTCCTATACACATGTGTTTTGTATACATTATTGCAAAAATTTCAAAGGTTCTTCCAAGAATTAGTCTACTGTATTAATTTGCTTTGAGGCATTTGACATATTCAATGGTTATTTTTATAATATTTAATCTTATACTTATTACATCAATGTACTCTATTACAATAAATTTTACATTAATGTTTAAATTCATATTTCTGAATCATGTTAAATACATGTAAATACAATTTTCATTAGAATTTGTAAAAGCACCAATCTATATACTTGTTTTTTTCAACTTTTATTTAATAAATATAAATTTATAAATTTTGAAAGTACAACTATTGGATTACAGTGGTTTTCCCCCCCATGACCACCTCCCACCCCAAATCATCCCATTTCCTACTCTCTCTCCCAACCCATTCTTCATTAAGATTCAATTTAATTATCTTTATATATAGAAGATCAACTTAGTATATACTAAGTAAAGATTTCAAGTTTGCACTCACATAGAAACACAAAGTAAAAAATACTGTCTGAGTACTAGTTCTAGCATTAAATCACAATGTACAGCACATTAAGGACAGAGATCCTACATGTGGAGTAAGTGTGCAGTGAGTCCCATTGTTGATTTAACAATTGACACTCTTATTTATGACATCAGTTACCACCAAGGTTCTTGTTATGAGGTGCCAGGGCTATGGAAGCCTCTTGAGTTCACAAACTCCGACCTTATTTAGACAAGGCCATATTCAAAGTGGAAGTTCTCTCCTCCCTTCAGAGAAAGGTACCTCCTTCTTTGATGGCCGGTTCTTACTGCTGGGGTCTCACTCACAGAGATCTTTCATTGAGGTCATTTTTTTTTTTCTTCCCAGAGTGTCTTGGCTTTCCATGCCTGTGAAACTCTGATGTTCTTTTTAGCCAGATCCAAATGCCTTAAGAGCTGATTCTGAGGCCAGAGTGCTGTTTAGGGCATTTGCCGTTCTATGAGTCTGCTGTGTAACCCACTTCCCATGTTGGATCGTTCTCTCCATTTTAATTCTATCAGTTAGTATTAGCAGACATTGGTCTTGATTATGTGATCCTTTGACACTTAATCTTTTCTTTATGATTAATCATGAACTTAAACTGATAACTTCAGTAATATGACATTGGTACAATCCAATTTAATGAAGGATTTGGAGTCCCCTGGCACGTTTCTAGCTCTACCATTAAGGATAAGTCCGAGTGAGCATGTGCAAACTGTACATCTCCTCCCTCTCCTATTCCCACTCTTATAATAAACAGGGATCAATTTTAAGTTAAATTTAAACCCCTAGAATAATTTTGTGTAAATTAAAGAGTTGAACTAACGGTATTAAGTAGAACAAGAAAATACTAAAAAGAATAAAATAGTAAGCTGTTCCTCGAAGTCAGGACAAGGGCTGATCAAGTCATTGTTTCTCATAGTGTCTGTTTCACTTCTACAAGTTTCCTTTTAGGTGCTGGGTTAGTTGTCACCGATCAGGGAGGACACATGATATTTGTCCATTTGGGACTGGCTTATTTCACTCAGCTTGATGTTTTCCAGATTCCTCCACGTTGTTGCAAATGACTGGATTTCATTTTTTTTACTGCTATATAGCATTCTATAGTGTACATATCTCATAATTTCTTCGTACATTCTTCTGTTGAAGGACAATTAGGTTGATTCCATGTCCTAGCTATTGTGAATTGAGCTGCAATAAACACTGAGGTGCAGACAGATCTTTTATTTGCCAATTTAATTTCCTCTGGGTAAATTCAAAGGAGTGGGAAGACTGGATTGTATGTTAGGGCTATATTAGAGTTTCTGAGGCATCTCCAGATTGCCTTCGATAGTGGCTTTACCAGTTTACATTCCAACCAACAGTGGATTAATATGCCTTTTTCCCCCACATCCTCACCAGCATCTGTTGTAGGTAGATTTCTGTATGTAAGCCATTCTAACCAAGGTGAGGTGAAACCTCATTGTGGTTTTGATTTGCATTTCCCTGATTGCTAGTGATCTTGAACATTTTTCCATGTGTCTATTGGCCATTTGGATTTCCTCTTTTGAAAAATGTCTATTGAGGTACTTGGCCCATCTCTTGAGTGGGTTGTTTGTTTTGTTGTTGTGGAGTTTCTTGATCTCTTTGTAGATTCTGGTTATTAATCCTTTATCAGTTGAATAGTTTGCAAATAAATTCTCCCATTCTTCTGGTTGCCTCGTCACTTTCCTGTTATTTGGGCTACACAGAAAGTTCTCAATCTGTTACAATCAATTTGTTAAATTTGTCGTTGGCTGCCTGTGCCTCTGGGGTCTTTCCAAAGAACTCTGTCTATGCCAATGTCTTGCAGGGTTTCCCCAATGTTCTCTAATAATTTGATGGTGTCGGGTCGTAGATTTAGGTCTTTAATCCATGTTGAGTGGATTTTTGTGTAAGGTGCAAGGTAGGGGTCTTACTTCATACTTCTCCATGTGTAAATCCAGTTTTCCCAGCACCATTTATTGAATAGACTGTCCTTGCTCCAGGAATTGGTTTTAGCTCCTTTAATAAATATAAGTTGGCTGTACATGTTTGGATTGATTTCTGGTGTTTCTATTCTGTTCCATTGGTCTATCCATCTGTTTCTGTACCAGTACCATGCTACTTTTATTATAACTGCTCTGAATAACGTCTTAAATCTGTTACTGTGATGCCTCTAGCTCTGTTTTTGTTGTACAAGACTGCTTCACCTATTCGAGGTCTCCTGTGTCTCCATATGAATTTCAGCATCATTTTTCCAGATCTGAGAAGAATGTCTTTGGTATTTTGATGGGTATCACATTGAATGTATAAATTGCTTCTGGGAGAATGGACATTTTGATTATATTGATTTTTCCAATCCATGAACATGGAAGATTTTTCCATTTTTTTGGTATCATCTTCTATTTCTTTATTTAGGGTTTTGTAATCTTCATTGTAGAGTTCTCTGACTCGGTTATGGATCTGTTTAGGTTTTCTTTTTCCTTTTTTTTTTTTAACTTTCATTTAATGAATATAAATTTCCAAAGTACAGCTGTTGGATTACAATGCCCCCCCATAACTTCCCTCTCACCCGCAAACCTCACCTCTTCCACTCCCTCTCCCATTCCATTCACATCAAGATTCATTTTCAATTCTCTTTATATACAGAATATTAGTTTAGCATATATTAAGTAAAGATTTCAACAGTTTGCACCCACATAGAAACACAAAGTGAAAAATACTGTTTGAGTACTAGTTATAGCATTAAATCACAATGTACAGCACATTAAGGATAGAGATCCTACATGAGGAGTAAGTGCACAGTGACTCCTGTTGTTGACTTAACAAATTGACACTCTTGTTTATGGCATCAGTAATCACCCTAGGCTCTTGTCATGAGTTGCCAAGGCTATGGAAGCCTTTTGAGTTCACCGACTCTGATCATATTTAGACAAGTTCGTAGTCAAAGTGGAAGTTCTCTCCTCCCTTCAGAGAAAAGGTACCCCCTTCTTTGATGACCCGTTCTTTCCACTGGGATCTCACTCGCAGAGATCTTTCATTGAGGTCATTTTTTTTCCCCAGAGTGTCTTGGCTTTCCATGCCTAAATACTCTCTTGGCTTTTCAGCCGGATCTGCATGCCTTAAGGGCTGATTCTGAGGCCAGAGTGCTATTTAGGACATCTGCCATTCTATGAGTCTGCTGTGTATCTCGCTTCCCATGTTGGATCGTTCTCTCCCTTTTTTATTCTATCAGTTAGTATTTGCAGACACTAGTCTTGTTTGTGTGATCCCTTTGGTTCTTAGTCATATCATTATGATCAATTGTGAACTGAAATTGATCACTGGGACTAGTGAGATGGCATTGGTACATGCCACCTTGATGGGATTGAATTGGAATTCCCTGGTATGTTTCTAACTCTACTGTTTGGGGAAAGTCAGCTTGAGCATGTCCCAATTGTACATCTCTTCCCTCTCTTATTCCCACTCTTATATTTAACAGCGATCACTTTTCAGTTAAGTTTCAACACTTAAGAATATCTGTGTATTGATTACAGAATTCAACCAAAAGTATTAAGTAGAACAAACAAAAAAAAAATACTAAGAGGGATAACGTATTAATTTGTTCATCAACAGTCAGGGCTATGGCTGATCAAGTCACCATTTCTCATAGTGTTCATTTCACTTTAACAGGTTTCCTTTTGCGTGCTCGGTGAGTTGTCACCAATCAGGGAGAACATATGATATTTATCCCTTTGGAACTGGCTTATTTCACTCAGCATAATGTTTTCCTGGTTCCTAACAGGGACCACTTTTCAGATAAAATTTAAACACCTAAGAATAATTGTGTGTTAATTACAGAGTTCAACCAATAGTCCTAGAACAAAAAAAAATATACTAAAATGGATAAAGTATTACATTGTACATCAACAGTCAGGACAACACCTGATCAAGTCACTGTTTCTCATAGTGTCCATTTCACTTCAACAAGTATCCCCTTTGGTGCTCAATTAGTTGTCGCCAATCAGGCAGAAAATATGATATTTGTCCCTTTGGGACTGGAAGATCAGAAAGATCATCCACCCAGACCAAGTGGGATTTATTCCTGGTATGCAGGGATGGTTTAATGTGCGCAAGACAATCAATGTGATACACCACATTAACAGACTGCAGAAGAAAAACCATATGATTATCTCAATAGACGCCGAGAAAGCATTTGATAAAAATACAACACCCTTTCATGATGAAAACTTAAGCAAACTGGGTATGGAAGGAACATTCCTCAATACAATCAAAGCAATCTATGAAACACCCACAGCCAACATCCTATTGAATGGGGAAAAGTCGGAAGCATTTCCACTGAGATCTGGTACCAGACAGGGATGCCCACTCTCACCACTGCTATTCAACATAGTTCTTGAAGTTCTAGCCAGAGCCATTAGGCAAGAAAAAGAAATTAAAGGGATACAAATTGGGGAAGAAGAACTCAAACTATCCCTCTTTGCAGATGATATTCTTTATTTAGGGGACCCAAAGAACTCTACTAAGAGACTATTGGAACTCATAGAAAGAGTTTTGAAAAGTAGCAGGATATAAAATCAATGCACAAAAATCAACAGCCTTTGTATACACAGGCAATGCCATGGCTGAGGAAGAACTTCTAAGATCAATCCCATTCAAAATAGCTACAGAAACAATCAAATACCTTGGAATAAACTTAACCAAGGACATTAAGGATCTCTACGATGAAAATTACAAAACCTTTAAGAAACAAATAGAAGAGGATACCAAAAAATGGAAAAATCTTCCATGCTCATGGATTAGAATAATCAATATCATCAAAATGTCCATTCTCCCAGAAGCAATTTATAGATTCAATGCAATACCAATCAAAATACTGAAGACCTTCTTCTCAGACCTGGAAAAAATGATGCTGAAATTCATATGGAGACATAGGAGACCTCGAATAGCTAAAGCAATCTTGTAAAACAAAAACAAAGCTGGAGGCATCACAATACCAGATTTCAGGACATACTACAGGGCAGTTGTTGTCAAAACAGCATGGTACTGGTACAGAAACAGATGGATAGACCAATGGAACAGAATAGAAACACCAGAAATCATTCCGAACATCTGCAGCCAACTTATATTTGATCAAGGATCCAAAACCAATTCCTGGAGTAAGGACACTCTATTCAATAAATGGTGCTGGGAAAACTGGATTTCTACGTGCAGAATCATGAAGCAAGACCCCTACCTTTCACCTTACACAAAAACTCACTCAACATGGATTAAAGACCTAAATCTACGACCCGACACCATCAAATTATTAGAGAACATTGGAGAAACCCTGCAAGATATAGGTACCGGCAAAGACTTCTTGGAAAAGACCCCAGAAGCACAGGCAGGCAAAGCCAAAATTAACATTTGGGATTGCATCAAATTAAGACGTTTCTGTACTGCAAAAGAAACAGTCAGGAAAGTGAAGAGGCAACCAACAGAATGGGAAAAAATATTTGCAAACTATGCAACTGATAAAGGGTTGATAACCAGAATCTACAAAGAAATCAAGAAACTCTGCAACAACAAAACAAACAACCCACTTAAGAGATGGGCCAAGGACCTCAATAGACATTTTTCAAAAGAGGAAATCCAAATGGCCAATAGACACATGAAAAAATGTTCAAGATCACTAGCAATCAGGGAAATGCAAATCAAAACCACAATGAGGTTTCACCTCACCCCAGTTAGAATGGCTCACATTCAGAAATCTACCAACAACAGATACTGGAGAGGTTGTGGGGAAAAAGGCATATTAATCCACTGTTGGTGAGAAAGCAAACTGGTCAAGCCAATATGGAAGTCAGTCTGGAGATGCCTCAGAAACCTGAATATAACCCTACTATACATCCCAGCCATCCCACTCCTTGGAATTTACCCAAAGGAAATGAAATTGGCAAACAAGCAAGCTGTGTGCACATTAATGTTTACTGCAGCTTAATTCACAATAGCTAAGACCTGGAACCAACCCAAATGCCCATCAACATTAGACTGGGTAAAGAAATTATGGGACATGTACTCTATAGAATACTATACAGCAGTCAAAAGCAATGAAACCTGGTCAGTTGCAGCAAGATGGAGGAATCTGGAAAACATCATGCTGAGTTTTTAGGTTTTCTATATCTTCATAATTCAGTTTTGGTAGGTTGTATGTGTCCTGGAATCTATCCATTTCTGATAGATTTCCCAGTTTGTTGACATGCAACTCTTTGTAGTAATTTCTGATGCTTTTTATTTCTGTGGTGTCTGTTGTTACATTCTCTTTTTCACATCTAATTTTATTGATTTGGGTCTTTTCTCTCCTCTTTTTGGTTAGTTGGGCCAATGGTGTGTCAATTTTGTTTATTCTTGTTTCTTGGGTTATTGAATTTGTTGTTCTTCCTTTGTGGAGATAGTCCTTGGTTTCTTTTTTTTTTTTTTTTTTTTTTTTTTTTGCCACTATGGCGGCATTTCTCATTGTACTATTACTTTGTAGATAAGTGGACTGTCTGCTTTCAGTGAATCTCTAGAGGCCTGTGGTGGGTGTGGCCAAAGAGCTCTGCTCAGTTCTTCAAGGTTAAGGGTGTGCCAAAGGTGACACACCCTGGTTTGGCATGGTAAATCTCTCTCTCCTCTTTTGTTTAATCAGAAGGGAAGTAATTCCACTCAGCTGAGCTCTTCTCCTTGATGGTTATCAGTGCCTGAGTGTGAGCCCCAGTGGGTATAATATTCATCTGCTCTGTCCCAAGGACCACACAAAGCATCTGTGCAGTCCTCAGTGTAATCTCAGATTCCCCTGCAATGTCTCCCACTGGGTATCCAGGGCTGCCCGAGCTTGTGGCATCTCCCACTGAGACCACTCATGTCTCAGCCACACCATGAGTTTTCCAACACACCCTCAGTTTTTTGTTTTTTGTTTTTTGTTTTTTGTTTTTTTTTTACAGTCCCATTTCAGAAGCTCCACACAGTTACTCAGTCTTAGTCTTCTGTAATTACTCCCCACTAGAGTTAGGTTTCTCTGCTCAGCTGATTGCGGCGTGCAGCCCTGAGCTGGCACAGCTGTTACATATGTCCACAATAGCACCTGCTCTATCAGCTCATACACCTTTGTAAGGTGATTGGAGAGAGAGAATCATGTCCGTACCATCACTTTTATTTCTTTCTCCTCTAGTTAGGCTGATATACTTTCCCTGAGAGGGCTGCAAGCCTCATTCCCTCTAGGCTCTTCCTGTCACTTTTCCACCAGGGTCTCAGGCTACTGCCGTTTCATACCACACATTCCAGCGCTGGTGCAGAGGCTCTCTGCAGCTGGGGTCCCAATCCGTGGGCACCTGTGCCCTCCATGTAGGTCCACCATGTCCCTCTAATTCCAGAAGAGTTTCCTCTGCCATTTTTTTCCCCAACTCTTCCCTGATTCTACACTCTCTCCACTTCTATTAAACTAAACTATCTTCTCCTGGACTAGATCAGTAAGCTCCCTCCCTATTCCGCCATCTTGAACCCTCTTATCTATATATTTGAAGATTTTTGACAGTTCTTGAACTTTTCATATCATTAAACGTTTTTTTGTTTTGTCCAGGTAATTAATATGAACAAGATTCTAACAAGGATTCTTACTATTATAAATTCTTTAGCTAACTGGCAAAACACAATACGTACAACTACTGATTTTTAAAATTTAATTTGCCTCTACAGTTATGATTAGTAACCTATCCTTAATTTTAGTTTTCTTTAAACCCAGGTGTTGGACTTTCTCTTGACATTCAAAAGTATCAAAGAATATACTTAAAGGTTTTTATATTTTCTCTTAAATGATCATCTACTTTGAAAAATTCTCATTTAAATGGATCACCAGGAGAAAAAATAACAGCAACTAAATTAGAAACATTGGACCAGTTGTTTAGGGGAATAAAATACATTTACCTACATAGATCATTGATTAAAATTTCAGAGATTGTATAATTTTTAACTAAAATTGGTGAGTTCCTTTTCAGCTTTAGCAAAGATTTTATTTCTACACTTATTATTTTCCCTTACCTCAGTCATACTATCTACAGAGGATTCAGCTTCATAACGTTCCAGGGGATTCTGATACAATCCCATCAAGATTGCATGTACCAATGCCATCTCACTAGTCCAAGTGATCAATTTCAATTCATAATTGATCACACTGATAGGTCTAAGAGTCAAAGGGATCACACAAACAAGACTAGTGTCTGTGAATACTGACAGAATAAAAAAGGGAGAGAATGATCCAACATGGGAAGCGAGATACACAGCAGACTCATAGAATGGCAGATGTCCTAAACAGCACTCTGGCCTCAGAATCAGCCCGTAAGGCACTCGGATCTGGCTGAAGAGCCCAAGAGAGTATTTTAGGCATGGAAAGCCAAGACACTCTGGCAAAAAAAAAAAAAAAAAAAAAAAAGCCTAAATGAAAGGTCCCAGTAGAAAGAACGGGCCATCAAAGAAGCAGGTACCTTTCTCTGAAGGGAGGAGAGAACTTCCACTTTGACCATGACCTTATCTAAATAAGATCGAAGTTGGCAAACCCAAAAGGCTTCCATAGCCTTGGAAACTCATGACAAGAGCCTAGGGAGATTTCTGACACCACAAACAAGAGTGTCAAATTGTTAAGTCAACAACAGCAGTCACTGTCTCCTCATATGGGATCTCTGTTCTTAGTGTGTTGTCCAATGTGAATTAATGCTATAACTAGTACTCAAACAGTATTTTACACTTTATGTTCTCTGTGGGTGCAAACTGTTGAAATCTTTACTTAATATATACTAAATCGATCTTCTGTATATAAAGATAATTGAAAATGAATCTTGATGTGAATGGAATGGGAGAGGGAGCGGGAGTTGGGAGGGGTATGGGTGGGAGGGAAGTTATGGGGGGGGAAGCCATTGTAATCCATAAACTGTACTTTGGAAAATTATATTTACTAAATAAAAGTTGAAAAAAAATTTAAAAAAGATACCATCCTAAAGGAGACTTTTGTCTTTATTAATTCTATCTTCTAAAAATGTTTAAAAACATTATTTCTGACAATGTCTTCTGATTCCTAGAAGAGCACTGAAGTATGCGAGTCTGGAAGACATCACACTTTATAAAGAGAGCTGCACTATGGTAGACATGCTCTCCTTCTGGCTCTCCCATTGGATTGTTTTTTATCTTTCACATTTAGGATGAGACTACTTCAAAAAGGTCACAGAAAACAGAATTTAAAATATGCTTATCTGAGTGCAAAAAGTTTTTGAAATTCTTGCAATTTTTTCATAATATGCACTTTCCATAAACTTTTTGAAGACTCTTTGTATGGGTGGATTTCAAAATTTTTGCACCAAAATAAACACCTTTTTATTCTATTTTCCATAAATGTTTTGAAGTCCCCTAATCTTCTTACAAAGAGGTTTTATTCTTCAGTATCCTCTTTACTTGTGCATTTGCCATGCTCTAAAAATAACACACTCAATACTAGCAAGACAACCTAGATCAGAGTCATTTTGTTTCTTATATGAAAAATATTAAAATGGAAAGTTAAGGAAATTCTATTTTTGTCATGAAAGAGAAGATTCTCTTTTTTGTATACTCTATTATCCATTTTCTTTTATATTACATAATATTTCAAAGGGTGAGACTAAGACTTAAGAAATAAGTCTGTAAGCAATTTTTCTTGAAAGTTGATTTTCATCCTAATGGGTAAAAAAAATAGAAGACATTGAAGCAGGTTTTGTTCTTGGATGCTGTGCATAAAAGGTCTGCATAACATACACATAATGACATGTATTTTCCCTGTCCATGTAATTTCTACCTTGGCCTTGATAATTGTATAAAAGTGAAACTGTGTATTATTGGACATTTTAAACACCATGTCAAGATTTCAATTGAGTCTGTATTCATTATCAAGCTTCATAAACTTAAAAATTAGATCATAATATTTGTATTTTTCAAAAGTGACTGAGGCTCCAAAAATGTCTGACAATGTCCAGATAAAATCCTTCAGGGCTGGAATACTGATTCAGAGAAGAGGAGAGGAAATTTTAGAAATGAATATGTAGTGAATTATCTGAAAAGATAAGTTGTGGTCTGTAAAGTACAATACAAACAAACAAAAACAAAGAGGAGAAAACTTCTCTCTTTGATTTAGAAAAAGGATACCTCAGAAAAGGAGAGCATGAAAGGCAACATTCCCAAATTAGGAAAATGGCGCAGTCTTATCTATGGCATGATCCACCCTGACACCATCCTAGCCTCTAGCTCCCTCCGCCATTGCTGGAAGCCAGGTGGCCACATGGCCCAACCACCATTGTCAAGCTCCACCCTCATCCTAATGGAATTCACCGCTCCTGTTTCCCTGCCCACTCTCCAGCAAAGTTTTAAAAGGACCTGTTCCTGAACAGGTTCTCTCTTCTCTCTTCTCATTCTTGTCTCGCTCCTCTCTCGGCTCCCCTCTCTCTCTCACTCTCTGTACTCCTCTCTCCTCTCGCTCTCGTCTTCTCTCTCATCTTCTCTCTCTCTCTTCTCCTCTCATCTCTCTCTGCGCTCTTCTTTCTCTCTCTCTCTCTCTCTCTCTCTCTCATACTCACTCTTTTTCCTTCCTCACCCCTTCCCTCCAGCCTACTGGGTTTTCCTCAATAAACCTTTTCCCTTACTCCAGTGTTTGGTATGTTTTCTGGCGATCTTATACCAACAAGTCATGCAGTGGTAGAATTCCAGAAACCTTGTCAACAACGGCCTGGCAATCTGTATCTTCTTTGGCTCACTGACTTTTCTCATTCACTTCATTTTGAAAGATCAAGAATTACTCAGGCTTAGAAAATCTGACCCCATATATTTTTCTTTTTCTGAGAACTTTGAATCTTCTTAAATTAAAAAAAAAAAAATACATCAACAAATAATTACATGCCAGAGAAATCTATGTATTTAAGGAGAACAGGAACAAACACAATATATTGTGCAACTTTTTATTCTAATAAAAACATCTCACATAAAGAGTTTTCAGTGTTTATATAATTCAAATGGATACATCTTGAAAAATTTATCATCATTAACATAACCAATTTTTTTGTTTGTTTATTTTGGGCTCTATCTGGTTTTTTGTTGCTGCTTTTTTCTTTTCTTTTTTTCTTTTTTTATATTATAAGCAGTAGAGCAATACAATGCTAAATCCATTTTTAAAGGAGTCTTAAATAAGTAAAATGTAATTGTAAAACATAAGCTACCTGCGTGAAGTTATTTTCCCACTACTGTGAAGGCTGCAAAGTTTCTATTGAATGCAGGGGGTGTAGTAGAGGGAGGGAGGGAGTGGGAGAAGGCTTATTCACATGCAGAGGGAACAGATTCCACCCTTGTAGAGGGGATAAGTGACAGTAACATGCTGTGTGGAATCTGGGACCTGTATTAGGGGGCAGAAAGAATTCACTCTAGGCTGATGGGGAGAACCTGACCAAGAACACCTGTGTGGTGGGACAGAGCAGGGGGCTCCTCAGATGGGAGACTGGTTCCATGCAATGGAATTTATCAGTTAATTGAACATACTAAAAATAAAAGGAAGCAAATTTCTCATCCTCAGAATGATTCACAAATACAAAAAGCCAGAAACCTGATGAAACCTGTGGTGTCAGATTAGAATCACAGGCCCTCTGCAGTTAGCCCTCAGTTCTCAATTAATGGATAGATAGATGATAGATGTATATTCACCTCTGACCTCTAGGAGAACCTAGAAGCAATAACACTCTCATTGCCATGAGTGTATCTACTATCCAGAATTTGGTTGCTAAAGATCATTCCGGTTTTTAATGTTTATGTATCTATTTTTTACCCACTTTACAAGAATTACAAAGAGCAGGAGACAGAAAGTGGAGAGAGAGAGAGACAAAGAGACACAGAAAGTCTTTCCAGCTGCTATTTCACTCCCTTAGTGTTCATGACGACCAGGGCTGTGGCAGGCCAAAGCCAGGAGCCCAGAACTCCATCTGACTTTTCTATGTGGTAGCAGAGGCCCAAGCATATGAGCCATCATCTGCTGCCTCCCAGGAAGCATTAGCACGGATCTGGACCAGAAGTGGAGTAGCGAAGATTGAAATCATCACACCAATATAGATGTGGGCATTGCAAGCAGCATCTTTTTTTTTTTTTTTTTTTTTTACAGGCAGAGTGGACAGTGAGAGAGAGAGACAGAGACAAAGGTCTTCCTTTTGCAATTGGTTCATCCTCCAATGGCCACCACAGCTGGAGCACTGCGGCCAGCGCACTGCGCTGATCCGAAGACAGGAGCAAGTACTTATCCTGGTCTCCCATGGGGTACACGGTCCAAGCACTTGGGCCATCCTCCACTGTACTCCCTGGCCACAGCAGAGAGCTGGCCTGGAAGAGAGGCAACCGGGACAGAATCCGGCGCCCCAACTGGGACTAGAACCCAGTGTGCAGGCGCCGCAAAGCAGAGGATTAGCCTAGTGAGCCGTAGCGCCGGCCACAAGCAGCATCTTAACCCATTACACCATAATGCCTGCCTCTAAGGACTATTCTTGATAAAAGGGAACCAGGGTTCCTTAGAAAATACTGAAATTTATAAGACTGGGACAAAGAAGAAATTACGTAAACTTAGAATATTGTACCAGAAAGTAAGAAAATGTCCAAAGAATAGTAGGGACATAACCAAAGGACACAGATTCCATATCTAGTAATGACAAAGCTGCTCCTATCAGACTTTCTACAGGTAATAACTGTATTATAGACAAAATATAAAAGACAACCTGAAGGCACTGGAGAGTGATCAAATTCATAAAGATAACTGGAGGTCTGTTGCTACTTGAATGAAGAGAAATACTCCATGTGACTATCCTAATGTTTATGCATTTTTACCTAAGAATAGGTCCTAATCTTCCTTAATTGAGGTGACCAAAACTATCTCTAGTGTAACAGGATGAAACACTAGATTTTGAGGCCAGCGCCGCGGCTCACTAGGCTAATCCTCTGCCTTGCGGCGCCGGCACACCAGGTTCTAGTCCTGGTCGGGGCGCCGGATTCTGTCCCGGTTGCCCCTCTTCCAGGCCAGCTCTCTGCTGTGGCCAGGGAGTGCAGTGGAGGATGGCCCAAGTCCTTGGGCCCTGCACCCCATGGGAGACCAGGAGAAGTACCTGGCTCCTGCCATCGGATAAGTGCGGTGTGCCGGCCGCGGCGGCCATTGGAGGGTGAACCAACAGTAAAGGAAGACCTTTCTCTCTGTCTCTCTCTCTCACTGTCCACTCTGCCTGTGGGGAAAAAAAAAAAAAAAAAAAACACTAGATTTTGTAGCAAATACATCAACCAGAAAGAGTAAAACCCCATGGAAAATGAGAGAGCTGTGTCCCCGTGTCCCCAAATTCTGAGTAAAAACTATCAAAGCCCCCACCCCCAACCCCACCCCCACCCTGCCAGGAAATGAGCTCCAAGCAGCCTAAAGTGTAAAAATACTGAATTAAGATTTTTAACTTATGCCAAATACACATGGGGATATAATTTTCTATTAGAGTACAGCCAAGTTAAGTGCCTACTTAAAAATTTAAAAGGAACTGATTTTTTAAAAATTTACAATCTCCACAATTATCTGACATACAACAAAAATCAAAGCCTCAAGAAAATGTGATCAAAATTAAGAAAACAGTAATCAATCAGTACAAATTTTTTTTAATAAATAATTTTTTTTTTTTATTTTTTTATTTTTTTTTTGACAGAGTGGACAGTGAGAGAGAGAGACAGAGAGAAAGGTCTTCCTTTGCCATTGGTTCACCCTCCAATGGCCGCCGCGGCCGGCGCGCTGCAGCCGGCGCACTGCACTGTTCCGATGGCAGGAGCCAGGAGCCAGGTGCTTTTCCTGGTCTCCCATGGGGTGCAGGGTCCAAGCACCTGGGCCATCCTCCACTGCACTCCCTGGCCACAGCAGAGAGCTGGCCTGGAAGAGGGGCAACTGGGACAGAATCCAGCGCCCCAACCGGGACTAGAACCCGGTGTGCCGGCGCCGCTAGGCGGAGGATTAGCCTAGGCCAGTACAGACAAATTTTGAAAAACTCAGAAGTTACAATTAGCAGAGGAAACTTTTAAAGCAGTTATTGTAACTATTCTCAAAGATAAAGGAAAATATGTTCATAATACATGAAAAGATGGATATCATATCACAAAAGAAAGAAAAATTTCAGGAGCAAAGAGCAAATAAAATAGTAAAATGTATATTTAAGTCCAATTACATAAATTTTTAATATTCAGTGGGCTAAATACTCCAGTGAAAAACAGAAATTTTCAGAAGGATGTAGTAAAGTGAAATGTAATTAATGCTATCTACAAGAGAACAATTCTAAATTTTAAGACACAGATAGTTTGAAAGTAAATGAATAGAAAGACAATAAATGTCTTTAATTAATACAAGATTAAACAGACCTAAAGACAAAGAGGTATTACCAAAAATATGAACATTTCTTAATCGTTAAGGAAAAAATTTCTTAGAAAAATATGAAAATCCTAAATTTATATGTAAATAAAATGAACTTCAATGAACAGAAAACAAACATAACAGAATTAAAAGGAAAAATAATGACATAACCACAACTGTAGATTTTAATACCTCATTTAGCAATCAATATAATAACTACACAGAAGCAAAAGTGTAAATGTTCTGCGGGACATTATTGTCCATGGTATTATAATTGGTATCTTCAGACTGCTGGAAACATGGGTTACAAAATCAACCATCTTTTGAAGTTCACTTGGTGATGTGCTCACCAAGCCAGACCATATAAAAGGTCTCAATAAATTTAAAAAAGGGTAAAGTTGTACAAAAAATATTCTCTAACCACAATGATATAAAACATAAAATCAATAAAAATGAGATAACTAGGAAAAACACTAAATATTTGGTCAATTAAGAATACCATGGTAAACAATCAATGAGTAAAAGAAACAATCATAGGAAAAATGAGAAGGTATTTTGACTCAACAAAAATGAAAGATCAACAGAATTCATGAGACTCAGCCACAGAAAAGATTAGCAAGAAATTTATAGCTTGAAATATTTGTATCAAAAAAAGGAAAGCCAAAAATCAATAACCAAATTTGTCATTTCAAGGCCAAAAATGTAAAAAGAAATAAAAGGTAATTGCTTCCTTTATGGAGTTTGTCAAAATATTTCCATTTCAAAATGACTCATCAATTTTATCTTTTTATTAATTTTATAAGTGGTACAGATTATAGCCATCCTAACAGGAACTTTTATTAATAATAAATATGGCTCTAAATTTTTAAGACTATTGTTTTATTTTCAAAAAAAAAATTTAACAGACATAAAATTGTGCAAATATGGGGCACTATCTTATGGTCCATTACATAGAAACAGTGTATAACACTCAATATAAGTAAATATATTTTTAATATGGAGCCTTTAATACTTATTTATATTGAAATCATCCAAAATCCTATCTTCTAATATTTTATTAACAGAGAAATACGCAATACAATAAGTTCATTGACATGAGTCATTTTGTTAGTACACTGATGTGTCTATTTTTATCTTTTTAAAAAATGTTTAAGAACATTAAACTTTTTCTCTCCATTTAGCTACGACTTCCTTATTGATCACAACAACTTCAATACGTGTCTGACTTATATGAGTTCCTCAAAAAATAGTGTAACTAAAGATATGAGACATAGAATAACATAAACATAATTGATGGAGCAATGACATAAGCCTGAGCTTTCTCCCTTATTGCCCAAAATAGATAAACACTGGAATATATTCCTTGCCCTTGAAACTCAATTGGGTCTCACACCCTACTGCCTTCATTCCCCACCCCTTACAGACACCTGAAAGACCAGTTCTAGGAATTCCCCTTTGCCTGCCACTCCTTACCCCACCCCCATCCCCAGCCCTCCTAAAACATAAAAGGCCTGGCCCCTGGGAGTCCAGGCCTTCTGCCCCTTGTTCCATCAGTGTGAACGCAGGCAGTTGGTCACCCACCTCTACAGATTTATTTTCTCCAAATAAATTCGGTCTGGCTCTAAATTTGTTCACTGCCTCCTCTCTATTCTGTGCCTCTTTTCCTAACATTCTGGTGCCCCATGTGAGGAGGTACCAATCTGCAGCTCTTTTCCTAACAATAATGAAAATTTAAAAATATATAAATATATTGCATAATTTAAGATTTGTTATGGTGGGTCTGTTCAAGTTGAAATCTCAAACCTTAAATAGCTAGAGAAAAATATATTTCAAAATATAGGAATGCCTCAAGAACTAACTTTTTCTCTGATTTTTCCAAACACAAAGCCTACAAAGTTGAAACTTGGTGCTCCTATAAGCTCTTAGTAATGCTTTGGAAGTCTTAAAAATTCAAACAGACAATTTTGGAAGAAGATGAGTATCATCACTATCAAATTTATGGGTTTGCTACTGAGTCAAGTAAAAGATGGTTGTCAGAGGAAAAACAATTTTATTAAGAATATCTACTTGGCCGGCACCGCGGCTCACTAGGCTAATCCTCTGCCTTGCGGTGCCGGCACACCGGGTTCTAGTCCTGGTCGGGGCGTCGGATTCTGTCCCGGTTGCCCCTCTTCCAGGCCATCTCTCTGCTCTGGCCAGGGAGTGCAGTGGAGGATGGCCCAAAGTCCTTGGGCCCTGCACCCCATGGGAGACCAGGATAAGTACCTGGCTCCTGCCATCGGATCAGTGCAGTGCGCCGGCCTCAGCGCACCGGCCGTGGCGGCCATTGAAGGGTGAACCAGCGGCAAAGGAAGACCTTTCTCTCTGTCTCTTTCTCACTGTCCACTATGCCTGTCCAAAAAAAAAAAGAAAAAAGAATCTCTACTTAATGTAGAAAGTAATGTCTTTTAATCATTCTTATATTCATGCTTCAAAATATGTAAAATTTCAGAGCAATTGTCTTTCACATGATGTCAACAGTTAGGAATCAGTTTGAGTGAGGCTATCTTTTTATCTTCAAATAAATCCAGATATACGATCTTATTTAGAACATCACGTTTTGCCCTTTAAGGGAAGGAGTCAAAAGAAGTACTTCATTAAAAAAGAGCTGAAGACCCAAAGAGAGGATATACAGGCCAGGATGAGAGATGGAAGAGTGGTCCTACCTCTGGTACACCCCCTCCCACACATACTTTTACTCTCAGCACTAGCTGTGAGGCTCTGTCTTTCAATTTCCTCTCCAGCAGCATCCCGTCTGTCTGATGCCCAGGGTTTTGATCCAACGCCAGTGACCAGCTTGCCACTGATGTTAGTTGGAAGGTAAATAAAAAGAATGTGTTTCACAGGGAATAGACACTATTCCTTATCTTCAAACTCAAGGTTTAAAAGATCCATGCCCTTTTTGTATTAGGACAAAATCCATTCTTGCTGGGTTAAGAGTTATGACATTGTGCAAAATTGTCCACACTGTGCTTGCCAATTTTAGGCCAAGAAATAAGCTATTTTCATTTTGGAACTTATTAATGACTTCTGAAAGGTGTTTGAATTCATATACATAATTTTACAGCCACATAATTTATATTGCTGAGGCTTAAAAGAATCAAAGAAAGAAAATTATCTCAAGCTGAAAGCTTAACTACCATGTTTCAACCTGGAGGTACTTTTTAATCACAAACTCTAATGGATCTTTGACAATAATGTTAGGTACAAAGTTGCCTTAACTCAGGAGGGTAACTACTAAATGAAAGAGAACACAGCTAATTGCATGGTAATTGCTTTATATACAATACCTGAAACACAGTGTTAGTCCTTATGGAGGATGACAGATGGGTCATGATGCTTTTGCTCACATTAGCACTGCAATTGGCAAAGAGGAGTCAATTAATTCTTGCATTTCCATTTGAATCATTGCATCTTAGCATTTAACAGGCTTTTTCTTTTTATACCATTTTATGAAGTGTTTACCTCCTGCAAATTATAAACTCAGTAGGGATAACCACTTAAAAATAAATCCCAAGGAATATTCTGTGAGGTGCTGTTTTGTACTCAAGTTAACTATATTTATTGGGACCAGTATTGTGGCATCGTAGGTTAAGCTACTGCCTGCAACACCGGCATCCCTTATGGGCGCAGGTTCAAGTTCCTCTGCTCCACTTCTGACCTAGTAGCAGAAGACGGTCCAAGTATTTCAGCCCATGTCATCCACGTGGGACACCTAGACGAACCTCCAGGCTTCATTCTGGCCCAGTCCCAGCCACTGAGGCCACCTGGGAGTGAACATCCCCTAACACTTTGTCTGTGACTCTGCCCTTCAAATAAAATAAATCTTTTTTAAAGTGTAATTATTTAAGAAGCAGAAAGAGAGAGATAAGGACTTTCCATCTGCTAGTGCTTGTTCACTTCCTAAATGCCTATCATGGCCAGGGTTGGTCTAGGGCTGAAGCCAGAAACCAAGAATGCAAAACAGAACTTCCAGATGAGTGACAGGAACTCAACCACTTGAGCCATCATCACTACCCCCTAGAATCTGGATTGGTAAAAAGCAAAGTAAGGAGCAATAGCCGGGAATCAAACCCAGACAAGACACTACAGTGTGAGATGCAGGCCTCTTAACAGCTAGGCTAAGAACCCATGCTCCAACATTTCCTGTTTTTACTGTAGAAATCATATACCAAAATTTGTCATGATAACCATTTTTAAGGACAATTAAGTAGTATTAAGTATATGTACATCATTGCAAAACATCTTCATAACATTTTCATCTTATCTTGTAAATATATTTTTTAAATGTTCAATTTTAAAAAATAGACACTTTCTGCCCCTTCTCCCAGCCTCTGGTAACCACCTTTCAACTTTATGTTTTTCTGATTTTTGATTACTTAGGAAATCTCATTCAAATGAAATCACACAATGTTTTATTTTAGTGACTAGCTCATTTCCCTTGACATGATGTATGTGAAGTTCATTATGTTGACACATAATTGCAAAATTTTCTTCCATTTTTAGACATAATAACATACTCATGTATGTATACATCACACTTTATTTAATCATCACTGGACAGTTGAATTATTTCCACTTCTTGACCTAAGTGAATGCTGCTGTTATGAACATGGAATTGCAAATCTTTTGAGACTTTGCTTTCAATTCTTTGGATATATACACAAAGGTAGTTTATTCAATCATATTTAATTTTTAAGTAACTTCCACACCATTTGCCATATCACTTGCAACATTTTATAAGTCTACCAAAAGTACATGTAAGTTTCAATTTCTCTACATTCTCATTGACACATTATTATTTTTTCTTTTTTTTTTTTAGTATTTGTTGCTTTTAGCTATCCTAATAGGTATGACATGGTTGGTATCTCACTGTGGTTCTGATCACTATTTCAAGCGATCAATGATGTTGAGCATCTTTTCATATGCTTGTTGACCATTTGTATACTATCTTTGGAGAATCTATTCAAGTTCCTTGCCAGCTTTGTAACTTTTATTTGATATTTTTTGCTTTATCAGGGTGCTTTTAACTCTGAATATTAGCACATTATCAGATATATGGTTTGAAAATGTTTTTTCACTCCGTAAGTTGTATTTTCACTCCATTAACTTATTGTCTTTTGATGCACAAAAGTTTTTAAGTTTGATGAGTACTGTTTTTCTTTATTCTGTTGCCAGTGTTTTGATGTGCTATCAAGGAATCACTGTAAAATCCAATAGCAAAAAACTTTTCTCTATATTTTCTTCCAATAGTTCTACAGCTTTGATTCTCCTGTTTTAGTGTTTTAAAACATTTTAAGATTTATTCACTTTGGAGCCTGCATTGTGACATGGCAAACAAAGCTGCTGTCTGGGAAGCTAGCACCCCACATAGGTGCCAGTTCAAGTTCTGGCTGCTTCACTTCCTATTCAGGTCACTGCTAATGGTCTGGGAAAAGCAGCAGAACATGGCCCCAGTGCTTCAGCCCCTGACACCCAGAAGAACTTTCTGGCTCTTGGTTTCAACTTGCCCCAGCCCCACAGAGGCCATCTGGGAAATGAGTGAACCAGCAGATGGAAGATTCTCCTTCTGTTTCTTCCTCTAACTATGACGTTTAAATAAATTTTTAAAAAAGATTTATGTACTTTAATTTTATTTGAAAGGCAGGGAGATAGAAAGAGGTATCTTTCATCTACTAGTTCACTCCCCAAGTGCCCACAATTGCCTTGTAGTGTGTTTGGCTTTGATATCAGGGTAATATCGGCATCACAGATAAGCCTGGAGGTGTTTCTTCCTGTCCAATTTTGGGAAGACTTTCAAGAAGGACTGTAATCAATTATTTTTAAATGTTTGGTAGATGTCCTAGTGAAGCCATATGGCCCTGAGGTTTTTTAAATTGGGAAAATTTAAAATACTGACTCAATCTCCCTACTTATTATGAGTGTCTTCAGATTATGTTTCTTGCTGCTTCAGTCTTGGTAGATTGTATATTTCTAGGAGTTTGTTATTTATTCTAGGTCTTTCAATTTGTTAGCATATAATTGTATCCTATTATAACTTTTTTTAAAAAAATCCCATGGCATTGGTTGTAATGTCCTTTCTTTCACTTCATTTTGTAAGATTCTTGAAAGCTATTTTTTATGTGAAAGACAGAGTATTTCATTTCTTATTTTAGTCCTCATTGTTTTTCTGTAGTAAATCTAAGGTTTTCCTGATTTTGTTGATCTTTTCGATAACTCCTTCTTAATCTTATTGATTTTAAAACTGCTTTTCCATTCTCAACTCAGTTTGTTACTGTTCAAATCTTTATTGTCGTCTCCCTCATGCCAGCTTTGGGTTTACTCTGTGCTTATTTTTCTATTATCTTAAAAGATGAAGGTAGATTGTTTATTTAAGGTATTTCTTCTCATTTCATATGTGAATTAATTCGAAGCCATAAGACTCCTTCTTAGCATGACTTTCACTGATCCCCTAAATTTTAGTATGCCACATTTTCATTTTCACTTGTTTTGAGGTATTTTCTAATTTCTCTTGTGACTTTTTCTTTGATTTATTAGTTGTTTAAGACCGTTTCAATTTCCACATATTTGTAGATTTTCGTATTTTAATTGTGCTGTTAATTTCTGGTTTCCTTCCATTGTGTTTAGAAAAAGATACATTGTTGTATTTCAATCTTTTTTTTAATTTTCACAACTTCTTTATGACCTATCATGTGTTTAGCCTGTCCTGGAGAATGTTCCAGGTACTTGAGAAGAATGTAAATTCTGCTATTTTGGGGTGACTCCACCCAACAAAAGGTTCTGTATATGCCTATTATGTCTATTATGTTTAAGGTGTCATTTAAGTCTTCCATATACTCATTGGCTTTCTGTCTGGTTTTGCTAGCCATTACTGAAAGAGGATATGAAGGTATCATATTATTGTTTTACTTTATATGTCTTTCTTTAATTTTGTCAAAGTTTGCTTTGAATATTTAGAAATTCTGAGGTTTGTTCAATACAGATTTGTAATTATTTTATCCTCTTAGACCTCTTAGTGAATTGATGATTTATCACTTTATAATGCCTTTCTTTATTTCTTGTAACTTTTTGACTCATAGTCTATTCTGGCTGATATTACTATACTTACTCCTGTTCCTTTTTGGTAACTATTTTCATGGACTATCTTTTCCAACTTTTCATTTTCAGTAGATAATAAGATCTTACTATGTTAATTCAGAAAACGCCATAGACAGAGGTGTTATAAATCTCCCAGTCACAATGTAGTAGCCCAGTCTGGTTTGCCAAAACAGATTCCTGGGCATGGATACTAAGAATGGATTATCATAGGCTGAATGCCAGGAAAACTTCAGTGGAGAGCCAAAGAAGCATTCTTGGTATAGCTAAGCAAAAAAATCTAGCCCTGGTAGAACCCATTAGTAAAAGGAAGGCCCAACAGCTGAGAGGCCTCTAGATATACTGCAGGCAACATATAACTCTTTCTAGGTGTTCTCTCAGCCTTCTTAGGCTAGGTGACCAGTAAAGTCATACACCTTGAATGACATACTTTGCAGCAGAAAATCCTGGAAACTGCTCAACAAAGCATGCCCAACACTGTCTTGGAAACATTTTAGGCCTCCTAGCACAAAGGGACTACAGGTATCCACAAACTTGCTGCAGGGTGACTGGAATCTATGAGTAGAAATTGCCACCACAGTATATAACCCTCTCAGATTTTGAACACACAATTTTCCTGAGGCAGCCATCAGGAATGGTAACTTTTGAATGGTAGCTCCTAGCTTGCCTTTAGGCACTGGCAGAAACTTGAGTGACTTATGGCCAGTGTGCCGCATATAATGCTATGAAATAAAGTGCCCACTCAAACTTAGATTGCCTATAAATCCCACCAACAAAGTTGGACACGTTTAATATAACTCAAATATCAAATGAAACTAGTACATTAAGAGATTGGGCCTCATTGAGATGACAAGAAATCAACAGGCTCCATGAAGAATGGCTAGCTTACCAAAAAAAATACCAAATAACCTGTAGTGGATGATTTGCTTCTCTCACTGGAGCCCAAGATTTAGAGATGTGCCCATGATAGTATGGCATAGTATGCTATCGACTGTAAAACCACAAGCAGGCAGACCCAATAGGTTGTGGCGTCATCTGGCTGGCAGATGGTCATTTTTGGACTGAGACTGCATATGGACATTCTGTATATTGGGTAAAATCACATGAAGTGTGATAACCATGCCAGGCACCCCATGACCATATCTTGCTAGATTTTTATCACTTCACAGGCTACCATCAATATCCAAGTTATCAGGTCAAGAAAATGGCAACTAAATAACTAAACTATTAAGGGAGCCTCTGTGGGACAATATGTTTAAACTAGAAATTAAGTTAAGAGGTCAATGTGCAATATCAGGGTTCAAAATCTCACACTAAGCCTTAACTCCAGCTTCCCTCCAAGGCAGACCCAGGTACACAGTGTAATTGGGTTCCTGCCACCTATGTTGGAGACCCATTTTAATTTCTTGGTTCCTGGCTTCAGCCTCATCCTAGCCCCAGATATTTCAGGCATCTGGGGAGTGAACCAGCATCTCTTCTTATTTCTCTTCCTGTCTCTATCTAACTCTTTTCTCTGCCTTTACAGTGAATACTTTTTAAAATATTTTATTTATTTCTTTTAAAGGCAGAGTTACAGAGAGAGGAGAAAGACAGAGAGAGATCTTCCATCTACTGGTTCATTACACAAATGGCTGCAATGGCCAAGGCTAGGCCAGGCCAAGGGCAGGATCCAGAAACTTCCTCTGGGTCTCCCACGTGGGTGGCAGGGGCCCCAAGGACTCAAGCCATCCTCTGCAACATTCCCAAATGCATTATCAGGCAGCTGGATCAGAAGTGGGGCAGGCAGGACTTGAAGCAGCACCCATATGGGATGCTGGCATTGTAGATGGTGGCTTAACCCATTGCACCACAGTGTTGGCCCTTAAAACTGAATACTTTTTTAAAAAAGTATAAAAAGGGGCCTGTTGCTATGGCATAGCTAGTTAAGCTACCATATGTGACACCAGCATCCCATGCCACAATAGGTTGAGTAATGGATACTTCACTTCCCATTCAGTTTTTTGCTACTGCTTCTGAAAAGGCAGTGTTGGATGGCCCAAGTCTTTGGGTCCCTGCCACCCATTTTGGAGACCCGGTTGGAGCTCTTGGCTCCTGGCTTTAGCCTGGCCCAGACCTGGATATTTTAAAATTACAAAAATAAATCTCCTATATTGGAAGCAGTAGCTGGCTGCCTGGAAGTGACACCTACACATCACTTGTGTAGACACTGGGATTCCTATAGCTGCCCTTGAGAGGATCTTATGTTGTGTTTTTGGAGATACTGCATGACCTCACTCTGAACAAGGAACATCCTTCACTGCCTTGATAAGTAACAACAGGCACACACTTTCGAAATACAATGGACTTTCCATGGAACTGTCATCCACAGGCTAGTGAAACTATTAAACAGTGTAACTGCTAACTCACAAAGCAACATAAAGATGGCCTACTAAAAAGATGGTATACCCATCTGACTAAGGAAGTGTACACACTAAACTCAAAAGAAACACAGCATTTGTGGTGCAGGTTGAGAAATACACTAAGGTGGAGGTGAACCAAACAACATGATTAACTTGTCAATGAAAAATTCAAATATATTTCTAACTACTGGTTTTCCTTTCTTTACAGGGTGCACATTCTTAGGCCAACTTAGTATTCCAGAGAAGTCTCCCTAAATCTAATTTAGAAGCAGTGGTTCCCTTAGGTCTCTCCCCTTCTACAATATCCCACAGAGGTAGGGGATGGAACCAACAAATAACAAGATACTAGGAATCCCTTTAGTGGTGCTGTGGGCATTTGATCCTTCCAGTCAGGTAGACAGGGTTATCGTACATGTCAACAGACATTAGCTCTATTCCTAGACTGTACAACCATGATCAAAGGGAAAATAAGTGCCCACAAAGGAGGTGACCTTAGGGACTGACCGACTGAACTGTTGCACTTATTCCAACCTCTATCCAATAGGTTGAGAACACTTGGGACCCCAAGAGGAATGCAAAGTGGGGCATTAACTTGCCAATCTACTTTCACAAGGATTGGCAATAGAAACCTGGAAGACACAGCACCTTCATTAGGCTCTCCCAGGCTGTGATCACCTCAAGTAACCTCAAAACATACTGGATCTGTTATTCTGGACTATTCTGTCACAGACCACAAGAACTCTCTTATCCTGCCATGATAAACTATACCAGTATTCCTAATGCCACATCCCAAGCCCTGACTTAACCAACTATGGATGTGGGTACTCATCACATGAAAGATTCCAGAGGTGCCCTGTTTAAATCTAACTGGCCTAAGGTGGCAAAGCATCATAACCACAATTAATGAAGCTTTAGTGCAGTAGCACCTTCATGCACCACATTTTTGACTGCACAGATAATCAATGATGAAAACAAGGAATGGACATGTTCTAGCCCTCTGTACAAAAACTTCATCAATATTGCATGAGGAAAACTTATTTCAAGCAACTATAACACTAATGACACTTGGATGGCAAATATTAATGCCTCCATACCCATAAATAGCTAACTGAATCATAAAACAAGTTAAGGGTATACTGTGTTCACTCCAGGACTACATCTTTCTTTACAGGTGGTCTAGGGTGACTCAAAAAGGGACTGGGCAAAGTCATGCCTGGAAAGCTGATGAATGCTGTGTTCCTACTTGTTGGGCATGTTAGGAGATTCTCTGAATACTAACCTTTGAAATGAGATTCACTAGTAAGCCAACAGTCTAAAGCTAGGTATCAGTTTTACTAGAGACCTGCCAGAATATGTAATTGACTCTGGGTTTATGTGTTTTATGATATCTTTGGTATTATACATAGGAGTCAGTGTCTATGAAAAAGGAAGGGAGGAAGGAAGGGAGGGAGGGAGAGAGGGAAGGAAAGGAAGGGAGAGGAAAGAGGAGAAAGAAAAGAAAGGGAAGGGAGGGGAGGGGGGAAGGGAAGGGAGGGGAGAGAAGGAGGGAGGAAGGGAAGAAGGAAGGAAGAAAGGAAACTGTCCCTGACTATGGCACATACTACTTTCTTCACTGTCATTGCCAGCAGACATCCCTCAACTCCCTAAAAAAATGTGTGAGATAACAGAACTTCTCTATACTTTGTTGTAGACCAACGGAGAAGAGTATGTATAGTTTCTGGCTCCTCCTATTATACCTACAGAAATATCTCTAGCACTTAATAAAGACACAGAAAAGATAATCATAAGCAGATCGAGAGGTTGCAAACAATGGGGCCACCTGAAGGATCCTTCCTTGACCTCTTTAGCAAGTTCTTACATAAAATTTCTAGGATCTAGGCTGGGCTAATGCTCCAGGCAGGCCTGACCATCATGCTTGTGGTAGTAGTTCCCTTGGTTCTAGTGAAAAGTATGGTGTCACTGATACTGTAACACTGATCTGATGAGACAAACCTCTTCCTGAACATCCAGGGAAGCTGTGGACATATGAAATGGATTAGATTTCCCAAAGGAGATAACTGAATAACAGAATGGGATACAAAAATGTTCACATGACCTTGGGCTGATTCAGCTCACTGCCCTGCCCCCCTTATAACACCCCCACTTTCTTGCTTATAGATTCAATACCTTTAGAATGTTCTGGGAATGCAAATCCTAAGCTATGAAGGGAATGGCTGGAACAGCCTGAGCTCTGTACCTAGAAGCAGTACATTCTGAGGGTCTAGGGCCTTGTAAACCTTTTATGATCTCATACTTTCCTTGGTACCTGCCTGTGGAGCTGCCACTTTGTTGTGCTGTGGTTCTCTATTCTGTTTCCAATGGATTCCAAACTCCGCAGCTGGTCCATTAATGCTCTGACTCAAGACAGAAATAAGTCCCTCAAACAAACCCAACATAAAGCAAACAGTTGAACACTTGGGCCTAGTCTTTGTTTCCATTCTGACAGAGGCTCCTCAGTGTGAGATTTTTCTCCTAGTTTTGCATGCTATGCAATGCAGATGGAAAGATACAGAGAGGAACATAAAATTCTGTGAATTTCCCTACATCTTTCAATGGAATTCATTATCGGTTTTACACTGATCCAGGGTCTAGAAGTTCTTAACTGGTCTCTAGCATTTTCCAAGAGATATTCCAGTTCATATATCATTTTTTTAAGATTTATTTATTTGAGAGGTAGAGTTACAGACAGAGGGAGGGAGAGACAGACAGAAAGGTCTTCCATCTGCTTTCCCAGGCCATACCAGAGAGCCGGATTAGATGAAGAGCAACTGGGACACGACCCAGCACCCATATGGGATGCTGGTAATATAGGTGGAGGCTTAGCCCACTATGCCACAGCACTGCCCCCCCCCCATATAACATTGTTAACTAAATGCATTTGGAGGAAAATGAGGGCCTGTAGCTCCTAATGTACCATCATTTTTATATCCTCCTTTTTAAACTTTTTCTATATTAAGTGTATTAACTCTGCATTTGTAATATGCCTGGGAGACTCCTGGTAGATACTGTGAGTTCAGTTCCAGACTACCTCAGTAAAGTGAGTGTGGGGTGGACATTATTACACAATGGGTTCAGCTTCTGCCAGAGACACACTCATCCCATATTTCAGTGCCTGGAATCAAGTCCCACCTCCACTTCCAATCCAGTTTCCTGCAAATGTACCTTGGAAAGAGCAGATGATGGATGCAAGTACTTGGATTCCTGCCACTCACATGGGAGACTCAGATGGAGTTCCTGGTAAATGAGCACGGGCTTCAAGTCAAAGTCACCATGTGATAAATCTTTATTAAGGAGGTCAGACTATCGTTTGAAGTTTTGATACCAATCACTGACTTCTCCTCTGTATCTATGAAATTTCCAGATGGCAAGTTCTTCCAATATAAGGCTGTTTTGTTGACACTGAATATCTGTTGTTTCATACACCCACCGTCATCAATTATCTTAGCTAGACCTTCTGGATAACTTGCTGCTTCACCTTGCACTTTTATATTAATAGAGAGGTCCTCTTTCATTAAACATCATGAACCAAACTTTGCCTCAATCTTTTCTTTTTTCAGCTTCCTCACCTCTCCTAGCTTTCATAGGATTAAAAAGAGCTAGGACCTTGCTCTAGATCAGGCTGAAGCTGAAGGCAAAAGTTGTGCTGGTAGATCTATTCCAGACACTAAAACTTCCTCCATATCAGCAATAAGGCTATTTGACTTTCTTTATCGAGTGTTCACTAAAATAGCATTTTCAATTTTCTTCAAGAATTTTTCCATTGCATTCACAACGCTGATGTGCCCTCCTCATTAATTTAATCATTTCTAAACCTTTAATTTAAAGTGAAAGATATGTGACTCTTCCTTTTACTTGAAAACTACCATTATGGAAGCATAATTCCAATATTATTGGGACTCAAGGAATAGGGAGACCACTGAAGAAGGAGATAGAGAAACAAAAACAGTTGTTCAGTGAAGAATTCAGAGCACACACAATATTTTTCAATGAAGTTACCCATCTTAAAGGGGCATGGTACATGTTGCCCTCTCCCAGATTTCAGTACGAACATCAAAGATGTTCACCATACAATGTAATGATAATGAAAACACTGAAATTTATTTCTTTTAACCTATATATGTTTTATCTATTATATATTTCTTATTTTTATTTCTATGGGGTAAGACTCAGTTTTACCTTTTTTGTCCCCATGGAATTTTCCAGTTTCCCAAAACTGTTTGTGAAAAAAAGACTATTACATCCTCACAATTTATTAGGCTACATTATCACACGTAGAATTCCTATAGTAATTCAGTTTCAATTTGTTAATTTGGGTGATCTGTCCATTCATTTGCTAATACCATACTACATCAATTATTTTAGTTATTGCAGGTAGAACTCAGCTATTTGGGACAAGACATATAATGAAAATAAAAGTTCCTGATAAATGAAAATACAAAACCATCATGTAAGCTTGTGGAAACTAAGGTTCTGTTGGGGTCTTCCTCCCCATTATTAGAGAGATAATCATACTTTAAAGCCTCCAGGAGCAAATTTGACAACATGAAAAACAATCCAAAAAGAATGAGTACTAGAAATTATCCTAATTTGATGAGTAAACTTGCATTTTAAATAAGTGAAGTTTCCAGTTAACTGAAGTCTTTGTCCATTTGAAATTTTTAGCATATCATTTTCAAAAAAATGTTGTGAGAAATTAAAATGAGGTATAGCTATATATTTTTGTTATTTAGTAATCTGAGAAGTTTAAAGATCTTTTAAATGTTTCTGTTGAGGACACTATCACTATGAATTGAAATCTAGAAAGATACTAACTTCCAGATTACTAGCAGTGTTCTAATGCAGATTCAAAGTCTATTTTGTCAAGGCCAGTGTTGTTGTGCAGTGGGTTAAGTCACTGCCTTTGACTCTGGCATCCCATGTAAGCCTCAGCTGTAGTCTCAGCTGTACCAGTTCCAATCCAGCTCACTGCCAATGTAGAAAATGGCCCAATTACTTGGAGCCACTCTCACCCATATAAGAGACCTTGAACTGAATTCGTGGCTTCTAGATCTCTGCCTGGGCTAGCCTCAGTTGTTGGGGCCATTTGGAGAATGAAACAGTGGACAGAAGGTCGGTCTCTCTCTCTCTTACTTTGAATGTGTGTGTCCACCCTTCTCTTTTTAACTCTTTCAAATAAAATAAAGAATTTTAAAATGTCTATTTGTCTTTTTCCTTGTACTTTTTATCCATACATTAGACTACAAATTATGTAGCAGATACTGCTATGAACATATTCATTCACTCAAGACTTACAATATGTAAGATGGTCACTCAGAAGAAACTGAGGCATAGAAAATTCAAATTCAAATAGGTCATATATTAGTAACAATTGAAGCTAAGATTCAAATGGAAAAGAACTCTTGGTCTGTGTTTTTCACTACTACATTATAATAAACATCTGTCTAAAATATTTATATTGAATCTACTAAAAATACATTGGGTTTTCCTGGACCCTAACATTGTTCTACATATAAGAGACTAGTAGAAAATAAAAGAGAGTCCCCTACCTTCACTGAACTTATATTTAGTCAGAAATCTGACAATTAACCAGGATAAAGAAATAACTGTCATGATGAAAATAAGATGATGATTTAATAGTAAGCAACTCATACAAGTTAGAACAGGCACATCTTCTTGATATAAAGTGGCCAAAGACATTCAGCTAAACCTTGAAAGGTCAGAATATGGCAGCAGTATGAATAGGTAGGGGAAGAGCTCTCTACACAAAAACAACAGTCAGTGCCTCAGTCATAAGGCAGGAGAGAGAATGGCACATTCTTTGGTTGAAGAATGAGATGGGGTTAGAGAAGTAGCCTGATTAGTAAGCATACTGAATCCTGCAGAGTCTTGTAAGCCACAGTAAGTGGAATGCATATTTAATGATAGGCTACCATGGAAAGCGTTTTAAGCAAGAGAGAGACAAAGTACAAGTTACTTGGAGCTCTCTGAGGGGAGCTCCAAGATGGCAGAATAGGGAGGGAGCACACTAATAGTCTGGGAAAAGACAGTTTAATAAAAATGGAGATACTGCAGGTTCAGGGAAGAGTTAGGGAAAAAACAGCAGAGAAAACTCTTGCAGAACTAGTGGGACATGGTGGACCTACATGGAGGACACAGGCGCCCAAGGCTCAGGACCCCAGCTGCCGAATCTACACACCAACGCTGGAAAGGGAAGGGAGGATAACCTTAGTAGCCCAACACTGGAGAGAAAGTGGAAGGAAGAGCCTATAGGGGGCCGGCGCCATGGCTCACTAGGCTAATCCTCCGCCTTGCGGCGCTGGCACACCAGGTTCTAGTCCCGGTCGGGGCGCGGGATTCTGTCCCGGTTGCCCCTCTTCCAGGCCAGCTCTCTGCTGTGGCCAGGGAGTGCAGTGGAGGATGGCCCAAGTCCTTGAGCCCTGCACCCCATGGGAGACCAGGATAAGTACCTGGCTCCTACCATCAGATCAGTGCAGTGCGCCAGCCGCAGCGCACCGACCACAGTGGCCATTGGAGAGTGAACCAACGACAAAGGAAGACCTCTCTGTCTCTCTCTCTCAAAGTCCACTCTGCCTGTCAAAAAAAAAAAAAAGAGCCTATAGGGAAGGAGGCTTGAAGCCCCGTGGGGGGAAGTTCACCAGACTAACTAGAGGAGAGAAAAAATAAATAAATAAATAAATAAATAAATAAAGGGGACTGGTATGGACACGATTTTCTCTCTCCAATCACCTTACAAAGGCGAGCAAGACAAAGAGCAGGCACCATTTTGGTCATACGTAAAAGCTGCACCCACCATGAGCCAAGCAGAAAAACCTGACTCTGGTGGGGAGAAATAACAGGAGGTTAGGACCTAGTGAATATGTGGAGCTAACAAAATGAGACTGTGAAAGAAGGAGTGAGGGTGTGTGAGAGGGCTCACTGAGTACCCAAGACATGAGTGCTCTTAGGAGAGGCTGCAAACTCGGTAACCTTGGCAACCCAGTGGGAGACACTGCAAGGGAATTTGAGCTTACACTGAGGACTGCACAAATCCTTTGTGTGGTCCTTGGGACAGAGCAGATGAATATTATACCCACCGGGGCCAGAGCTCAGACACTAATAGCCTTCAATTACCCTCAGCTATGGGGAATTACGACCCTTCTGAATAAAAAAAGAGAGAGAGAGAGAGAGAGGAGATTTACCACACCTAACCTGGGTGTGTCACTTTTGGCACACCATTAACCCTGAAGAACTGAACAGAGCTCACTGACCACACGTATCATAGCCTCTAAGGATCCATCAAAACCAGACAGTCCACTTAACATAGTCATAGTTAATGAGAACAACCACCACAGCGAGGGAAAAAAAAATAAAAAGAAGAAGAAACCAAATAATATCTCCACAAAGCCAAGCAACAAACACAGAAACTGAGGAAAAACAAGGAAGACATTATGATGCCCCAAATGAACAAGACACCCCAAACCAAGATTATGAATTGATGATGAGATAGAATAAATCCAAGATACGGATTTCAAAAAATTTATAAGAACATTTATAAGTTTTCAAAAACAAATTCTTGAACTACAGAAATCCTTACTGGACAGGATAGAAAATCTCTCTCACGAAAATGAAATCTTAAGGAGCAATCAAAATAAAATGCAGAAACTAACAACATGAAATTGTGACAGTGAAGAGAAATCAAAATGAAATGAAGAATTCAATAGATTAAATGACAAACACATTAGAGAGCCTTAAAAACAGAGTCAGTGAAGTAGAAGAGGGAAATGCAAATCAAAACCACAATGAGGTTTCACCTCACCCCCGTTAGAATGGCTCACATACAGAAATCTACCAACAACAGATGCTGGCGAGGATGTGGGGAAAAAGGGACACTAACCCACTGTTGGTGGGAATGCAAACTGGTTAAGCCACTATGGAAGGCAGTCTGGAGATGCCTCAGAAACCTGAATATCACCCTACCATACAACCCAGCCATACCACTCCTTGGAATTTACCGAAAGGAAATTAAATTGGCAAACAAACAAGCTGTCTGCACCTTAATGTTTATTGCAGCTCAATTCACAATAGCTAAGACCTGGAACCAATCCAACCGGGGTGAGGTGAAACCTCATTGTGGTTTTGATTTGCATTTCCCTGATTGCTAGTGATCCTGAACATTTTCTTTATGTGTCTGTTGGCCATTTGGATTGCCTCTTTTGAAAAATGTCTATTGAGATCCTTGGCCCATCTCTTAAGTGGGTTGTTTGTTTTGATGTTGTGGAGTTTCTTGATTTCTTTGTAGATTCTTGTTATCAACCCTTTATCTGTTGCATAGTTTGCACATATTTTTTCCCATTCTGTCGGTTGCCTCTTCACTTTCTTGACTGTTTCTTTTGCAGTAAAGAAACTTCTCAATTTGATGCAATCCCAAATGTTAATTTTGGCTTTACCTGCCTGTGCTTCTGGGGTCTTTTCCAAGAAGTCTTTGCCAGTACCTATATGTTGCAGAGTTTTTCCAATGCTCTCTAATAATTTGATGGTGTCGAGTTGTAGATTTAAGTCTTTAATCCATGTTGAGTGAGTTTTTGTGTAAGGTGAAAGGTAGGGGTCTTGCTTCATGATTCTGCATGTGGAAATCCAGTTTTCCCAGCACCATTTATTGAATAGACTGTCCTTACTCGAGGGATTGGTTTTGGATCCTTGATCAAATATAAGTTGGCTGTAGATGTTTGGATTGATTTCTGGTGTTTCTATTCTGTTCCATTGATCTATCCATCTGTTCTGTATCAGTACCATGCTGTTTTGATAACAACTGCCCTGTAGTATGTCCTGAAATCTGGTATTGTGATGCCTCCGGCTTTGTTTTTTGTTGTACAAGATTGCTTCAGCTATTCGAGGTCTCCTGTGTCTCCATATGAATTTCAGCATCATTTTTTCCAGGTCTGAGAAGAAGGTCTTCAGTATTTTGATTGGTATTGCATTGAATCTATAAATTGCTTCTGGGAGAATGGACATTTTGATGATATTGATTATTCTAATCCATGAGCATGGAAGATTTTTCCATTTTTTGGTATCCTCTTCTATTTGTTTCTTTAAGTTTTTGTAATTTTCATCGTAGAGATCCTTAATGTCCTTGGTTAAGTTTATTGCAAGGTATTTGATTGTTTCTGTAGCTATTTTGAATGGGATTGATCTTAGAAGTTCTTCCTCAGCCATGGCATTGCCTGTGTATACAAAGGCTGTTGATTTTTGTGCATTGATTTTATATCCTGCTACTTTTCAAAACTCTTTCTATGAGTTCCAATAGTCTCTTAGTAGAGTTCTTTGGGTCCCCTAAATAAAGAATCATATCATCTGCAAAAAGGGATCGTTTGAGTTCTTCCTTCCCAATTTGTATCCCTTTAATTTCTTTTTCTTGCCTAATGGCTCTGGCTAGAACTTCAAGAACTATGTTGAATAGCAGTGGTGAGAGTGGGCATCCCTGTCTGGTACCAGATCTCAGTGGAAATGCTTCCAACTTTTCCCCATTCAATAGGATGTTGGCCGTGGGTTTTTCATAAATTGCTTTGATTATATTGAGGAATGTTCCTTCCAAACCCAGTTTGCTTAGAGTTTTCATCATGAAAGGGTGTTGTATTTTTATCAAAAGCTTTCTTTGCCTCTATTGAGATAATCATATGATTTTTCTTCTGCAGTCTGTTAATGTGGTGTATCACGTTGACTCTTTTGCGCACATTGAGCCATCCCTGCATACCAGGGATAAATCCCACTTGGTCTGGGTGGATGATCTTTCTGATGTGTTTTGCATTCTTTCGGCCAGAATTTTATTGAGGATTTTTGCATCTATGTTCATCAGGGATATCGGTCTGTAATTCTCTTTCAGTGCTGCATCTTTTTCCAGCTTAGGAATTAAGGTGATGCTGGCTTCATAAAAAGAATTTGGGAGGATTCCCTCTTTTTCAATTGTTCTGAATACTTTGAGAAGGATTGGAGTCAGTTCTTCTTTAAATATTTGGTAGAATTCAGCAGTGAATCCATTTGATCCTGGGCTTTTCTTTGTTGGGAGGGCCTTTATTACTGTTTCAATTTCTGTCTCAGTTATGGGTCTGTTTAGGTTTTTGATGTCTTCCTGGTTCAATTTAGGTAGGTTGCATGTGTCCAGGAATCTATCCATTTCTGATAGGTTTCCCTGTTTGCTGGCATACAAGTCCTTGTAGTAATTTCTGATGATTCTTTTTATTTCTGTGGTGTCTGTTGTTATGTTTCCTTTTTCATCTCTGATTTTATTGATTTGGGTCTTTTCTCTTCTTCTTTTAGTTAGTTGGGCCAATGGGGTATCAATTTTGTTTATTTTTTCAAAACACCAGCTCCTCGTTTGGCTGATTTTTTGTAATTTTTTTTGGATTCAATCCTGTTGATTTCTTCTCTGATTTTAATTATTTCTCTTCTCCTACTAGATTTGGGTCTGGTTTGCTGCAGTTTTTCTAGATCCTTGAGATGCGTTGAAAGCTCATCTATTTGGTGCCTTTCCAATTTCTTGATGTAGGCACCTATTGATATAAACTTTCCTCTTAACACTGCTTTTGCTGCATCCCATAAGTTTTGGTATGTTGTGCTGTTATCCTCATTTACTTCCAGATGGTTTTTGATTTCTCTTTTGATTTCTTCTATGACCCATTGTTCATTCAGGAGCATGTTGTTCAATCTCCATGTGTTTGCGTATGCTCTAGGGATGCCTGAGTTGCTAATTTCCAACTTCATTCCTTTATGGTCTGAGAAGCTGCATGGTATGATTCTAATTCTTTTGAATTTGCTGAGACTTGCTTTATGGCCTAGCATGTGGTCAATCCTAGAGAAGGTTCCATGTACTGCTGAGAAGAATGTAAAATCTTTATATGTAGGATGAAAAATTCTGTAGATATCTGTTAGATCCATTTGGGCTATAGTGTCATTTAAATCTACTGTATCCTTGTTGATCTTCTGTCCTGTTGATCTGTCTATTTCTGAGAGTGGAGTCTTGAAATCTCCCAGTACTACTGTATTGGAATCTAAGTCTCCCTTTAAGTCCGTTAACAAATCTTTTAAATAAACTTGTGCCCTGTAATTAGGTGCATATACATTCATAATCGTTATATCTTCCTGTTGAATTGATCCCTTAATCATTATATAGTGTCCCTCTTTGTCTCTCTTAACAGTTTTTGTGTTAAAGTTTATGTTGTCCGATATTAAGATGGCTACGCCTGCTCTTTTTTCATTTCTGTTGGCATGGTATATCTTTTTCAAGCCTTTCACTTTCAGTCTGTATGGATCTTTGTTGGAAAGATGTGTTTCTTGTAAGCAGCAAATAGATGAATTTTGTTCCTTATGCCAATCAGCCAATCGGTGTCTTTTAACTGGACAGTTCAAGCCATTAACATTCAATGTGACTATTGATAAGTGGTAACTTTGTCCTGCCATTTTCCAAAGACATTTTCTAATATATGCTTTGAATTCCCTGTGATCTTTTGCTGTGAGGTTTCCTTCCTTTACCTTCTTTCATATTGATGACCATGTTTCTGTGTGTAACACATCTTTAAGCATCTCTTGCAGGACCAGACGAGTGGCGGCAAACTCTTTCAATTTCTGTTTGCTATGAAAGGTCTTTATTTTACCTTCGTTCACAAATGAGAGCTTTGCAGGATATAATATTCTGGGCTGGCAATTTTTCTCTCTTAGCACCTGTGCTATGTCTCGCCATTCCCTTCTAGCTTGTAGGGTTTATGAAGAGAAGCCTGCTGTGAGTCTAATTGGAGATCCTCTGAAAGTAATCTGACGTTTCTCTCTTGTACATTTTAGAATCTTTTCTTTCTGTTTCACTGTGGTGAGTTTAATTACAACCTGTCATGCTGAGGATCTCTTTTGGTCATGTTTACTAGAGGTTCTATGAGCTTCCTGTACTAGGATGTCTCTGTCCTTCTCCAAACCTGGGAAATTTTCTGCTAGTATCTCACTAAAAAGGCATTCTAATCCTTTCTCCCTTTTCATTCCTTCAGGAACTCCTAGAACCCGAATGTTGGGTTTTTTAATAGTATCCTGTAGATTCCCAACAATATTTTTTAGATTTCTAATTTCTTCTTCTTTTCTTTGGCTTGACTGTATCCTTTCCTGTTCTCTGTCTTCTAAGTCCGATATTCTCTCTTCTGCTTTACCCATTCTGTTTGTAAGGCTCTCTAATGTGTTTGTCATTTGATCTATTGAATTCTTCATTTCATTATGATTTCTCGTCACTATCACAGTTTCATGTTCTACTAGTTGTTTCATTTCATTTTGATTCCTCCTTAATATTTCATTTTCGTGAGAAGGATTTTCTATCTTGTCCATTAAGGATTTCTGTAGTTCAAGAATTTGTTTTTGAGAACTTCTTAATGTTCTTATCAATTTTTTGAGATCTGCTTCTTGTATTTCTTTTATCTCGTCATCTTCATAATCTTGAATTGGGGTGTCTTTTTCATTTGGGGGCATCATAGTGTTTTCCTTGTTCTTATTACTTCAGATTTTGCGTTTGTTATTTGGTATATTGGAGATATTTGGTTTCTTCACTGTGGTGTTTTTTCTTGTTATACTATGACTCTAAATTAAGTGGACTGTCTGTTTTTGATGGAGCCTTAGAGGCATGAGATGGGTGTGGCCTGAGAGCTCTGTTTGGTTCCTCAGGGTTAAGGGTATGCCAAAGGTGACACTCCCAGGTTAGGCGTGGTAAATCTCTCTCTCTTTCTTTCTTTTTTTTTGATTCAAAAGGGAAGTAATCCTGCAAAGCTGAACAGAATTGGAGGTAGTTAGCAGGCAACTGATATACCACAGGAGCCAGAGATCGGAAGCTCTTTCCCAAGGACCACACAGGGAATCTGTCCTGCCCTCAGTGTGGGCTCAAATTCTCCTGCAGTTTCTCACTGGGTTGCCAAGGTGACCGAATTTTAGCGTCTCTGGAGAGTACTCATGTGAATTCCGTGGGTTCTCTCCCCCACCGTCTCTTTTTTCAGTCTCAGTTCAGTAGCACCACACATTCACTAGGTCCTAATCTCCTGTTAATTCACCCCCCGACCCAGAGTTAGGTTTTTCTGCTAGGCTCAGGGCTGGTGCAGACCTGAGGTCGCCCTGCTTATGACGTATGTCCAAGATGGCACCTGCTCTTTGTCTTGCTCGCCTGTGAGAGGTGAGCGGAGAGAGAGAAACTCATGTCCGTATCGGTCACTTTTTTTCTCTCTCTCTCTCTCTTCTAGTTAGCCTGGTGAACTTTTACCCACGGGGTCGTTCCCTCTAGTCTCCTCTTTCTGCTTGCCTGCCATTGTCTCGAGCTACTGAGGTTCGGCTCACCTCGCGTTCCAGCGCTGGTGTGTTGAGTCTGCCACTGGTGTCCCAAACTGTGGGCTCCGACGCTCTCCACGCAGGTCCACCAAAGTCTTAACTCCAGAGACTGATGTTTGCTCAAGTTTTACTGCAGCAGTTTGAGCTTCTTCAATTTTCCTCCACCCCTTCCAGCGCTGGCGCGCAGACTCTGCGGCTCCTGCAGTTCCAGCGGCACCCACGGCTCATTTCTCAGCTTCTCAGGTGTTTGGCTTCCTCATCACAGAGCAACAAAGGATGAATAATCTGAGCAGATCATCTCTGAAGCCTGGATACAACTGTAACGTGCAGATCTCAACATGAGTGATTTAAAGACATTATGGTTTTCTTTACAAACAGATGTAGTTTTTTGTTTTTTGTTTGTTTGTTTGTTTGTTTTTTGACAGGCAGAGTAAACAGTGAGAGAGAGAGACAGAGAGGTCTTCCTTTGTCGTTGGTTCACTCTCCAATGGCCGCCACAGCCAGTGCACCACACTGATCCGATGGCAGGAGCCAGGTACTTATCCTGGTCTCCCATGGGGTGCAGGGCCCAAGTACCTGGGCCATCCTCCACTGCACTCCCGGGCACAGCAGAGAGCTGGCCTGGAAGAGGGGCAACCGGGACAGAATCCGGCGCCCCGACCAGGACTAGAACCCAGTGTGCTGGCGCCGCAAGGCGGAGGATTAGCCTAGTGAGCCACGGTGCCAGCCTATCGAAATAAACATAACTTTTAATTCTACTTTCCATGAACTTTTTGAAGCCTCCTCAAACAGTAACAGAAGACAACATTTCATAAAAGTTTTACAGTGAAATGATGATAAGTCATGATCATTAAATAAGGAATAATGAGAGATTAATAGGATTAGAATTCACTGATTAGAAGAGTGCCTCTTAGTGACTCTTGGCTGAATACTGAATTTGAGGAAGTAGGCTTGGATGTAAAAAGAAAAAAAAGAAGATTTGGCAACATGAGAAGGGCAGTAAAGAAAACAAATGTTGGTCTGGATATTTCTAGGAAAACAGTTAGGAGCTTCCATCCCACAATGAAAGAAGAGAGAAAAGGCAATGAAGAGTGGAGTAGCATTACATATAAGGTCAGATGTCACAGGCATCAAAGGAATCACAACAGAGTGGGCACAAGTGCTTCAGAGGGAATTCAAGCATCAGGTAAGTGGTTAAACTAGGTAACATTTTTTAAAGTGCCTTTCCACTCTGAAATTCTATTATCCTATAAATGTCAACACTTAAAGAAAAAATGATGTTATTACAGAATAAGTAGTTCAGAGTTAGTTGCTTCTGACCTGAAACTTTTTCAGAGCTATTCTACTTTATATTTCCTTTCATTTTCCTTCATAAATGTTTGTCTTTCTTTCTTCTAAATCTTTCTGATATTAATGAATTTGCTTCTGCTGACTTTATTCACCATATCTAACCTTTATTCACCTGTCATCCTTCTAATAGCACTACTATTTTTCCTCCCTGCCTCCTTCCCTTCCTTCCTCTCTCCCTCCATTCCTTTCTTCTTCTATTACCATCACCATCACCATCTCTTTCTTTCTTATACTTTATATTCTTTCACAAATACTTCTCCAAAAGACCTTAAATTGCAAAATTGTTGTGGTTATAGTTTTGGACTCTAATTGCCCAGTTCACAACAGCTAGCCCTGTGATCCTGAGCAATTTATATTAACTCATGGAGCCTCTGTTTTCTGCAGATAAAAAGGGAATGATGGTAGAATTAACCTCGTAGAGTTGTCTTGAAAATTAAATTATATAGAGCTTATAAAGCTCGTATCATGATGCTTAAGGAAATGTAATACTAGTAATTAGAGATTAGCCAATCTCTCTGCTAAAGGTGAATGGATGACTGTCATCTTCAGGTTTTCAGTTCCCATGGCTGTGCCATATGGAACTTCCCAAGATCTTCTGAGTTCACAGTAATTTTGAGAAGTCTACAGTACTCAATATCTGGATGCTTAATGGATTGGCTCTTGCAGAAAATTTTAAACACAAAAGAAATATAGAGGGAAGGAAACAAGCAAGGAAGAAAGGAAAGAAACAAAGGAAGGAAGCAAGGAATAAAGAAAAAAGAGACAAGGAGAAATAAAGAAAGAAAGAAGGAAAGAAGTGCAAGGAGGGAGAGAAGAAGGGAGAGGGAAGAGGGGGAGAGATGGAGGGGGGGGAGGGAGAAAGGGGGGAGAGGGGGAGGGGGGGAGGGAGAGCAGAAAAAAAGCGAGAGGGAGAGGAGGGAGAGGAGGGAGAGGAGGGAGAGGAAGGAGAGAGGGAGAGAGGGTGAGAGGGTGAGAGGGTGAGAGGGTGAGAGGGTGAGAGGGAGAGAGGGAGAGGGAGGATGTTTCCTTCATTTATCAAATCCTGAGTTTCATTTAAAACCAGACAGAGGCACACGAAGACAAGCCCTATGTTTGTGAAAGATTATCAACACAATCAATGCTTAGGAATTTTATACAGGCTTTTCAGAACTCCAGTACCTAGATTTTACCTGCATATTTATTCCTATCACTTCAAACCTAAACTAACTTCTGACTCCTGCCTACTGCATTTTTCTATTACACTTTCCCCATTTCTGCTATTCTGGTAACTGGCTGTCAATCTGTTCTCAATTTATTTTACTTTATATCCCCTAGGCTTGTCCCTCTGATATTTCTCCTATTTTCTGCTTCATGCATCCTGGCTTCTGTACTGACAACTTGCCTCTACGTTGGCCACTTGATATGATATAATGATACCAAAACTGAGAATATGAACCACATGACTAATATTGAGGGATTTGAGTAAAAGAGTCTGTGTCAATATCTCATTTATTTCTCATTCACAATGAGAAACCCCTTTCATTCAAATTATGATGAATAGGTGAGCATCTCCATCATTTCAATAGTTATGCTCCTTCAACCCTTGAAAAATTCCTTTTACAAATGTACTTCCTCATTTTCTGGGGAGTAACTCTGCACAAAGATTTCATTAAGCCAATTAAAAATAAAATAGGTAGAAGTCATGATATTCCACTCACCTAAGACAGTTTTTGTCTATTTATTGCATATTTATACAAATAAAAATAAATCTTCACTAGATAAAATAACTGTTTCTGTATATTAAGTAAAAAGTTCAAAATCAAAATACTATATTTCTATCTTTAAAATTTTTTGAACCTCCCTGATCAGTATTTGGTGGTAGTTGTGTTGGAGGCTATTATTATTGCTCTCATTATCAATATAATTTTCAGAATATAATTATTTCCTTAATAAAAGTGTTCCTTGATACTACTAGCATACACACATACACACACATATACACAGTGCAAAATATAGATCACATATAACTGTAATGACAGTAATAGTCACCTACCTATAGAATCATCTACCGATAACTTGCTCTGTACCAGGTATTATCTAAGCAATTAAATTATCCTATCTGCTCTGCAAGGTAATTGTTATTTTATCTAATTTGTAGATGAGTAAATAGATACCTTAGATTTTAATAAAGTAGCAGAGTTTAAAGCTTTCTGTTTATTTAGTTATAACTTATGTAGTAAGTAGGCTTTATAAAATATATGTTTATTTAATGAATTTATACAATATACATGTGTTTATTTACTAAGGCTTACCACACTCCATGCTAAAAATGTACTTATAGCCTTTAAAGTCAATGAATTTATCTAAATGACCATGAGAAAGTACAAGAAGAGAACAAGCGGAAACTTGTCACCTCTTAAATAATCTTTATCCATTTGTTCTTGACAGCCAACTTATAAAATAAGGTTATTTAATACTCTGAAATAAAGTCATAAAGTCTGAAGTATAACTGTCACTATATGCAAAGAAGCTAAGAAAAAAATCAAGAGGAAGAAATAAAAGATATACATATGTATACACACACACACACACACACACATGAAATGGTTGTGTGACAGAAGCAGTGTCGCTCCCCGTCTTCGTGGAGGAACGACACAGGACCCTGCGCTGTTCTTTTGTCTGCTCGGCCCTCCCCGGGTTGGCTGCTGGTTCTTCCCGGGTTGGCTGCTGTCCCTTCCACCTCCGTGGAAGGGCGGTGCCCCCTGCCACTTTCCCCACTTCCACGGGGGAGTGGCACACCACCGGCCGGCTCTCTCGGGGGCTGCTCAGGTGTTCCTCAGGTGTTCCCCTTAGATGTTCCTGGTGCATGTTGTCTCTCTCCTCCTTTATAGTCCTCTTCCACCAATCCCAACTCTGCTACCCACACGCCGAGTATGCTGCTCTCCTCCAATCAGGAGCAGGATCAGCTCCTGTAGGTTATTGGTCGAACTGGAGGCACCTGTGTAGAAGTTGTTTACTCCTCTCCCAGCGCCATATTGTGGGAGAGCAGATGCATAGAATAAGTCTTAATTCCAGTAACTTAGTCTAGTCCGAGTTGCTGCCCACAAAGCAGTGTATACCTAAATATAATTTTACATGGTAGCAGCGAACTTCAGTAGAATAAGAATATTAAAAACAAACATTGACCAGATGATCAATGAATAAAAATAAATGCTCTAATCTTGATGCTATTATAGAAAGTCAGGGCATTCATCATAAAAATTAAGAATAGGAGTCCAAGAGGGAGTGGGGAAGGGTTGGAATGTGGGCAGGAGGGAGGGGAAGCTCCGCTTTGTTCCTAAATCTGTATATATGAAATATATGAAACTAGTATAACTTGGTTTCTTCTTTTTAAGTATCTATTTTATAAAGAAAGGTTCACATATATATATAAATACAAAGCATTAAATCCTTTCCACAAACTCCTACTATTTTTATAGAAAATTTTTATTTAATAAATATAAATTTCAAAAGTACAACTTTTGGGGCCGGTGCCATGGTTCACTAGACTAATCGTACACCTGTGGCACCGGCACCCCAGGTTCTAGTCCAGGTTCAGGCACCAGATTCTGTCCCGGTTGCTCCTCTTCCAGTCCAGCTCTCTGCTGTGGCCCAGGAAGGCAGTGGAGGATGGCCCAAGTGCTGGGGCCATGTACCCACATGGGAGACCAGGAGGAAGCACCTGGCTCATGGCTTCGGATCGGTGCAGTGCGCCGGCCGTAGCGGCCATTTGGGGGGTTAACCAATGGAAGGAAGACCTTTCTCTCTCTCTCTCTAACTCTGCCTGTCCAAGAAAAAAAAAAAAAGTGGAACTTTTGGATTATAGCTGTTCTTCCCTCATAAACACCCTCCCACCTGCAAACCATCCCATCTCCTACTCTCTCTCCCATCCCATTCTTCATTAAGATTCATTTTTAATTATCTTTAGATACAGAAGATCAGCTCTATACTTAGTAAAGATTTCAACAGTGAAACTAGTATAACTTAAATTAAAAAAAGAAAAAGAAAAAGAAAGAAAAGCAGGACACATAAGGAGACAGCAGAACATTTTCATTGCATATTATAGCACTGAAAAAAAATAAAACAAAAGAAAAAACTAAATTTAGCCAAAATTTTGAAGCATAATAAAGATGTATCAAGATGCATCTTGAAACAAGACGTCTGTAAAGCTTATTCTTGGAAAAGAAACCAAGAGTTAGTAAAAAGCTTCATTGATTAAACAGGTAACCATTTAAACTTGAAAAGATCCTGGTGATTACCTTGTCCATTACCTTGTTTTACAAGTAAAATTACTGAGGCCCAGAAATATGATTGTCCCAAGATTGGAAATTTTAAAAATTATTTATTTATATTTATTTGCAACACAGAGTCACAACATGGTAACAGGTGAATTACCATGTACAACACGGAGAAAAACTGGACAAACTCATCCTTTAATATATATAAAGATAGAGAGAGAGAGAGATAGGGAGGTCACGAGAAAGTGAGATAGAGAAAGCAAGAGCTCCCATTTCATGTATTGCCCACTGGTTCACTCCCCAAATGCCTGCAAGGGTTGCAGCCAAGGCTAGGAGCCAGGAACTCAATTCAGGTCACCTACATGAGTGGAAGGGATGCAAGTACTTGAGCCATCACCTGCTGCCTAACAGGATGCATTTTAGCAGGAAGCTAGAATCCAAATTTAAGCCAGGTCTCAAACCTGGGCCTTCCAACTCAGGATGCAAGTGCCCCAAGCAGTGTCTCAACTGTCAGTCCAAAAACCCACTCTTCATCATTCTTTCCTTTAGAACATACCCTTCACACCTTGCTAGCAGAATTATGTATATGGAGTAAGGTGCTAGCATAGTGCCAAACATTGATTGATAGATAGATAGATAGATAGATAGATATAGATAGAGACTTCAATTTCACTTATAATCACAATTACATGGAAGAAATGAGTTTATACATATTTTTGAGAAGAACAAATTCTAAGATAATTAGAAATTTCAGTGGATCAGTATATTCTGTTCTGTTTTTATTGTTTTGTTTTATGCTTTTGGAATGAAAAAGGATGAGGCAGCTAGTTGTGTTTGTTAATTTTATTATTAATAGTAATAACAAATTCAGAATTAATTTATCAGCTGAAATGATGCATTGCCAAGCACTTTCAGCTTATATATCTAAATTATTTTGATTAATGATAAAACCAAAATGTGCAAAGCATTTTACAAATTACTTTTGCCTAAATTATCACATTTCTATTTTTAAAACACCCTATGTGCTCATTGTATAAACTACTTGGCATAAAATCTCCATTTTATTAAAGTGACAAAATCATGCCTCAGAGCTGTACTCTGGGTTTTACAAATACAGCTACTAAGAGGCGGACTTGGGATTATAGTCTCAGTATTTGACTCTAAATCCTATTTTCATTTTAGTACATCTTACAGTTTATAATTACACTTATATATTCAAGTACTCTATGCCTTCATGGATAATTTGATTGTTTTCCCCACATTATCTTTACTTTTATTTCACCAAGACTTGACTTGAATCATGGAAGGAATCCGTGGACCCTGCTTGGAGAAACTAGTTGAGCACTGCAATCTCCCAGTTATATTCCCAATGCTTCACTAGCTTATAACACTTGAAGCCTCTTACCTTGAGGTCATATCAGAGAATGTTTTTTATGTTTTTATTATAGTTTAACAAGTTGTTCCCTTAATTTTACTTTGCCTTGACATTCTGTTTGACCCCAAGAGAACTGCCCTCACACTTTCAATTTGTTCTGAGGTTCCTATGGCTCCTCAGACTTCAAAAATTATATAATGTATTATTTTTTGTATAAATGACAAAAACTGACCTTACCATCACAATAAGCTCGGCAGTAGTGTTTTGAACAATTTATGGGGACTAGGAGGAAAGCAAGCAGAAAAAAATAACATTAAGCAAAATTTGACTGGTAGTGATAAAATGTAGTCTTACACTTCCATGGAGTTTACTCCATCTTACCATTAAAGTGACAGAATCAAGGTAGGTGTTTGGTACAGTGGTTAAGTCAATACCTGGGCTTGTTTCTGACATCTCTGACACTGAAGAAGCTGGAGCTTAGATAGCTCCAAGAGCAGAGTAACAGAGTGACAGGGGGCACTTTCAGATATCACAATCCAGAAGAACAGATAATGAAAGATAACTTTTATCTTACTCTTATGGTGTTGTCTGGTAGTGTACTCAGTGCTTTACACACACTGACTCATTTAAGCTTCTTAGAATACTCTGTGAGGAGGGGGATGATATTACTCCCACTTGATCTATTCCAAAACTGAAGACGAGCAGATTAAGTTAATTTCTCACTGCTATTCTCCACTCAGATAGTAGGTGGAAGAGGTTGGGTACAAACACATACAGACCTGTTCAAAGATGATCTTCACCCATTTTCTGTTGTGATAATAAAATACAGGAAGCTAGTACTTGATTAAGTAAAGAGGTTTATTTGGTCCACAATCACAGATATTGGATAGTCTAAACAGATTGTGCTAATGTCTGGTGAGGGCTGCCTGGCTAATTCACATCATGGAGGAGGAGAGGGAGAAACCTGCACTTGCAAAGAAATCACATAGTAAAAGAGTCCAGGGAGAGGCCAGACTCCCTCTGTCACAGGAACTAATACACTCCAGTGTTGGGCATTGCCTAAAATCTCCATTACAATATGGCGCCTGGTGGATGTTCGAGGGGCGTGTCTGCAGCTGCCATGGTTAAGCTCCCTAAGATCAGACCACAGGCAGGGATAGGTCGGCTTTGGTTCTGGACACGTGGATAGTGCATGATCCCTATACTTTGCTTAAGGTGCCCCTGTGCATGGTTCGCCCATGCCTGCATGACCTTTTCACAGGGGCTAGCATCGGGCTTGAGACTCCGACACCCCTGCAACATTTAATCCAATTGTGAAGCAAGCATTTATCCTCTCATGAAGATGGACATTATGCAATAATTATTCAATCACTAGGCTCCACCTCTTAAGGACCACAACACCTTTCAGTAACCAGTATTTTGAGAAATTCAGCTTCAACAAAGCGGACAAACCACATTCAGACCACATTCAAACAGTGCAGTCAAAATAAGATTGTAGATATTACACTGGTCAAAATAAGACTGTAGATATAGATAGGTATTTCTAAAAAGAATGTTATTAAAAAATTTAGAGCCAAAAGTTTTATATAGTTTAAGTTATTGAAAGCTGATTGTCAGTGGATTTCATTCTTATGCAAACTTTGGCATATGTAGAATTAAAGCAGAGGAAAGCTCTTGGGCACTGATTAATTTGTATACTAACCCAAAATAGTTTTAGTTAATAAATGATTAGATGTGGTCAGCGCTGTGGTGCAGCGGGTTAAAGCCCTGGCCTGAAGCAGCGGCATCCCATATGGGCGCCAGTTCTAGTACCGGCTGCTCCTCTTCTGATCCAGCTCTCTGCTATTGCCTGGGAAAGCAATATAAGATGGCCCAAATCCCTGCACCCACATGGGAGACCCGGAAGAAGCTCCTGGTTCCTGGCTTTAGAGCGGCACAGCTCCGGCCATTGCAGCCATCTGGGGAGTGAACCAGCGGATGGAGGACCTCTCTGTCTCTACCTCTCTCTGTAACTCTTTCAAATAAAATAAATCTTTAAAAAAAAAATAATTTGAAAACATTCTCCATGTTATTTTAAAGTACAGATCTCACAGCAACACTTTCATTGCCTCTCAGCTTTCCTCCCCTCTCCTTACCATCTTTTATTGAGGAAGCTTATCAATAGCATAAGCTGTCACTCTTTTATTGAAGTTTGGATAATAAATTGGGGGTTGAAATACACATTTTAAATTGACCTTTAGCAGAACTTTTATTTTCACTCCACTCCAATGCTTGAAGTAAAAACCATACAAGTATTTTCATTTATTGTACAGAATCCACTCATACAAGAACAACCATGAATAACGAAGATTTATTCAAAATTTCAAGGAGAACAGAGGAGTATACTTGGAAAACAAAATAAAACAAATAAGAAGTCTTCAAAAAATCATGGAAAATGTGTATTGGGGAAAGCTTTGCATGAATTTCAATATTTTTGTGCAAAAATTAATTTTTATTTAAATTCAAATTTCCATTAACATTTGGAAGCTCCCTCATGTGGTCATTCATTTCAAGCCCCTTTTCTAAGCTGCACAATATCCCACCAGACCTCCTCTATCTATCATTCATGTTCAGACCCTCACACTTTTTGATTCCAAAATGATTTTGGTCTCTTCAGTTTTTTATTCCAAATGTGTATCTCCTGAGCCCACTGTGTTATCCAGTCTTGAAGAATGATGTTGATAATGAAATATCAATACTTGCTTCATTTAAGCAGATAAAAGTTGATCAATCATTATTAATCAAATCTTCCTAAGAAAGCTATAACTAGTTACAACTTAAAATAATTTTATTTTTCTATCAAACACATGAGAAGGATGAACATCCTATGAGCAGTACAATGTTGACAATGAATTGAAAAATACAAGCACATAAAGAAATGAGGGCTTGCTTTGCATAAAATTCCCATAATATTTAGCACATGTATAATGCTAATACTAGCATTCCACATGCCAAACAACTTTCCTATTCATTCCTTCTGATATTCTGTGAACTCCTTAACTTCATAAGATACATCTGTCACACATCTGGCAGAGTCACAATTACCAATGTGGAATGACACAAGTCATTGCTATTTAAAGATTAAGATGATACCTAGATGAAGAGAATATTCACTAAATGTCAGTTATTATTTTTGCTACCCCTACAGTACACTCTCTTTTCTCACATGAAAGGGGAATACACATCATTATATCCTCTCTGTATACACAATTGCAGACTGCAATGTGTGATTTCACTCTGATACGAAGGACAATGCAGAGAGAACTCCCTAACCTAGCTATAACTCAGGATGGATCAAGGACAGAAGTGCCTCACTCTTGACCAGACTCTAAAGAAGAGAATAACATCAAAGTCAAACAAGCAACACAACCAAGGTCCAAGTCTAAGGTTCTGCATCTAAAGTTTAACTAAAATCAACAATGAAAGTCCAGATGAGAAACTGGACACAAAGTAGAATTGTCAGGGTAGCAACACCAATGAAATGAGAGTGAAGAAAAATTAAAGATTAGCCTAAGAAACAAGTAATCAATTGCTCTACTTGATACTAATGCTGTATGACTGCAGGTGGGTGTTTCCCCCATGGTAAAGCTAACAGTGGAGAATAATCAATATTAATAACTTCCAGACTCAGTCTTAACATTTTTGCTAAAGTGATGCATTTTCAGTAACTGTAAGCTATCTCATTTAAAAAATGTAGGTGTTTCCTTTTCCCTGCCCTATATAGTCACATTTGAATACTGTTCTCTGACCTTGAGATATAATTCTTGGAATTTCTCCATTGTCTGGTGTCAATCTACATTGAGTTTGGCACACTTCCTGTAAAGAATCACCTGGCATGTTCATTGCCATAAAGATTTCTAATGCTGCTATTTTTTTCTAGGGCCTCAGCTGTGTTTCTGTACTTTGTTCTGTCTCCGTGGTTTAGCATGAAACATTAATTACTGCCAGAAATGTGTCCTATTAAAGCTGGATCCATCAGAGTACTTGTCTACCATGTGATTCTGTTAGTGTCCGTAAGAACAGAATCTCTGGGTAAGCATCCAACTCAATAAGTGGACTTACAAACAGTTTTGAGCTAACCATTCCCCCTGCTGCCTTGCCTTGCAGTCAGGCTGACTCTTCAAACAGATCTGTTATAAATGCGCTGAGGTCAAAATATTGGACCTAGATGAGCTTCCAGGAGCTGGACTGGGCAAGCAGATTGGGGTGGAATCCCCATATGAGGAGGATAAATACAAAAAAAAAAAAAAAAAAAAAAACTCATAACACATACCACAGATAAAACTGGAAAGGTCTGACAAGTACATAATCCAATTAATCTGCTCAACGTAGTAACTGGAAAGAAATGAAAATAAGGTGAACAACTAGGTTTACCATGTAGGTAGAAGAGAATTTAACCCGAAAATTTTTTCTGAATCTCAAAGTGTAAGGGCTGAGGTCTCCTGTATTATTTGAAAAGGTTGCTGTGAAAGACATCATGAGATTTTGAGAAATACGATCAATTGGGCACCTGGATCACTAAGAACATCAAAGATAAACTTAGGAAAATTTGCAGCTTGGCAAAACCCAACCCTACATACTTCCCCAAGAATAAACCTCCAACCTACCTTTAGTAGGTACATTTTTATGTTCTTTACAATAACTACACCACAAGTTAAGCAAATAGAAAAACTAAAAGGTGAATTTCCTATGGTGCTTGCTAAAGAAATCAACATCACATCCTCATAGCAATTTTTACAAGTGGAAAGAGAATGAGAACTTTACTATAGTAATCAGCTAGAAACTCTGGCCAAGCTTCTATCATCCAGTATCTCCAACCAGATGTAACTGTATTATACCGAAAGATCAGAGCAGCACTTTTTTACAGATGGTTTCTTAAATATCCTACATATTTCTTGAGGAAAACACCAAACGATGTCATATTTTTAAGTGAAGTTTCAGGCTTCTCAAAACATTAAAGACTATGATAAATTAGAGTCTTCTGTGTTCAAAACGATTCTTTCCTATCACTGCATTTCTTATTTTATATATTAAAAGCCAGAAATAGAAACCAGTTCAGTTACAATCATGCATGTGAGTGCCTGTGTACACAGGCACACTAATACATACATACATACACACACATGCACACACACACACACACAAATTTGCAGAGAATTTGGTAGGAAAACTTAAGATAGGCACCTTAGCTCTTCTTTGGAGTTGAAAACTTCATTTATGGAGTTGAATTTTAAAAGGAAGCCAATTTCATATCATTTCTGAATCAGAGGAAACCTTAGGGGCTGTCTGCCCAAACTATCAGCCTCTTCTATAATATCCTGTCGACTCTCAGTTCTACAGTGTAGACAGTTTTCCGCGCTCCCAGGAGCTCTTCCATTTACTCCCCTCCTGAGAGTTCAACTAATGCCCCAGCCATACAGAACAGATAATCACTGTATACCTAACTTGAAAACAACTCCAGTGTGAGAACAACAACAACAAGAAACCTCCCTTGATTGCTCAACTACATTTTTTGAGTTTTAAATGTGACCCATGCAATCTATTTGTAAATACAATGATAAAAATCTGATTCCCTACACAGGTGGCCACTCAGGTTTTTGTTTTATTTGTTTTAAATGTAGTGATAAAGAGTAAAACCTTTTTGTCTTTTAAAAAAACTTAGATTTGACTCATGTTTCTGACTTCCACAGATGGATACTATTTTTGCTTTGCCAACAATAAATTGTAGGAAAAAAAACTTACTTCCTCCTAATTCTCTGTAGTTAAAATCACTACAAAGAAGGGAAACAAACTTCATTAATTCAGTTATTTTTCACCTACTTATAAAATAACCAGCTTTTTTCTTTATAATTCAACTATGTTTAAAACTCCAGATCATACTGTTGGACAAATTTTGGCAGATCTACCAATTTGCATTTAGACTGCCTCGTTTAAGAACAGATTTAATGCTGTCTGTGAACAACAATGTGAGAACAGAGTGCTTTCCAGGTTGATTTTCCTGGAGCACTACTTACAGAATTTTATCTGCAACAATAATTCTTGTATGCAACTAGAAGAAGCTTTAGGAAAACAGTGTTACTTTTTAAGAGCAAACAAATAATACAGATTACAGGTATCAAAACAAGACACATGGTCAAAATTCAGTCATAACATGTAACAAGAAAAAATGCTTTCTACAATTTACAAAGTGTATTTAAGCAGTTATTAACTAATGGAGAAGGACTATTGTGATTTAATGCTTTCTCTTTGCTATGGGACACAACAAAAACATACTTCTTGGTTTTAGACTTCTTACAATGAATGCTGGTGTGACTTGTTCAACACTCACAGAAGAAAGTTCCTGGTCTCAATAATATTGTTTATCAGATCTGCCCATCCTAGAAACCAGAATTAACCAGAAGTTTTCATTTGTAATTTATCTGATTCAAATGCATATTTATAATATTCTTTCATGGCTTCTGAGTTTGTTTTCAGTTGCTATTGTGGTTATTCTTCAAGCAGCTTTATTTATGGACCGTATCATTCAGTCATTTCAAGTAAATCATCCAATGGCTTGTAGCACACTTACAGAGTTCCACAATCATCACCAGCATGTAATTTTAGGGCATTTCCATGTCTCCAGAAAGAAACCTTGTGTCCACTGGCAGTCACTTCCCATTTCCACCTCAGCCCCAGCCAACTGTCTCTATAGATTTGCTTTTTTGGCACAATCCATATAAATGGAATCATGCAATATGTGACACTTTGCATCTGGTTCTTGGATTCTTCAGCAGGCTGCTTTTAAAAATGACAGTAAAAATATTAATTGAGAATGACTCACTAGTCTTTCCAGTACTAAGTACCACCCATTTGAATTATAGACAAAAAAAGCCAAATGAAGATAAAAGAACATTATTAACCAAAGGATTTTAGTTTGGACATTAGAAAAGAATCTGTGTCCTATTTTATATATATATATATATATATATATATATATATATATATTCATTTTTACAGCATGTGTTATCTCCCCATCATAGTCCCAGGAACAGTTTCTAAACTGAACTAGTAAAATCCTTTTTCCTGAAGACTCCAAAGTGTCAGAAAGAATGCATGGTTGTACTTGTATTACACATACACAAAATTAAGAATGCACAAACAATAATCTAGACTACAGAGTTAGACCATACAAAATGATGGTTACACAAACCAGTACATAAATCTGTTGGAACACCTATTTCCTGTGTAAGATGAAGCCAGGTTATAGACAAAGAAAGCAAGAAAGCATTAAATAAAGGGTGAAAAGGCTTTTATTTCAGCCACACACATGTTTGCAATCCATGATGTGATATAACCTCAATTGGGAAAATTTTATGACACTATGCCTCTCACATTCAGGGCAGAAAGTCATGAATTCACCAGTCTGTGTTTTAGACAGTAGCATTTTGCCCTCCCCTGTCTGAAAAATGTGTGCATTTGCCACAGTGGTACCCCCAGTCTTCAGGACTTACTTGAGGCTCTTTATTGTTGCTTCCTCTCACATGTAAAACATTATAATTTCCATATTCAGCTTTGAAAGTTACATTTCCAGCCATCCAAGTTAAACTGACTGTGAACTTCATCTCAGATAGGCACTCCACAATTATAACAGGAAATTTAAAAAAAAACTAAACTAGATGTATTACAATTTATAGCTCCCATATTTTTGCATCCATCCTCATTAAGCTTACAAGGTATTTTCTGATTTTTAATAACAATGCACATTAGTTATTCCCAGAGAGCTTTCCTCATAAGACTACTGAGGAGTAACAAAGCAAGTACTCTCACCTAGGTGCCCACACATTTCTTTGTCCTACTTTGATGTTGGTCCTTGTTTTAGTCCACTTTCTGTTGCTATAACAGAATACCACAAACTGAGTAATTTATAAAGAAAAAGGATTTATTTCACTATAATTTTAGAGACTGGGAAATCCAAGAGCATGGCACTGGCATTTGGCAAGGGCTTTTGTGCTGCCTTATAAAATGGCAGAAGCACAAATGAGTGTGTGCAAGACAGAAAGAACGAGGGGGTAGGTTTGCTTTTATGATGACACACTCTCATTCTGACTCACCCTCCTAACTGCTTTGATTCGAGAGAACTCTCTCATGACCCAATCACCTCTTATTAGATCTCACCTCCCCCAACACTGTCACATTGTATTGTATATTGTATAAGTTTCCAATATATTAATTGTAGCGGACACATTTAAAGAATAGCAGAACTGAGCTAAAGCTGTCAGAGGTAAGACAGACTAATTCCCACATGCTTTCCTCTCAAAGTTTCCCTTCTTCACCAGTTACCACTCTTAAATTCACATAGCTTTCTTTTGTCATTCCATGGTCTTTCTTTAGGATACCAGTTACATTCACTAGAGTTTACAAACAGGATGCAGGAGGAATGACGGAAAAACAAACTAGGAGACTAGATACCAAAGCAAAGCCTGCCCACTATTCCATTCCTCCCTAACTTTAATGGCCAGACTGGGTCTAGCAGGTCCTTGGAGAAATGAAGCTGCTATTCAATATCAAGCTTGTTGTTTTTAATATGTATTTATCTGAAAGGAAATGACAAAGGTAAAGGGAGAAACAGGGAGAGAAAAAGATCTTCTATCTGCTGGTTCACTCCAGAAATGCCCACAAATAAGGGCTGCACTAGACTGAAACCAGGAGCTTAGAATTCCTCCCACTCCACTTGGGTATCCCACATGGGCAGCAGTATCCCAAATACTTATACTTCTACCATCACCCCCTGCCTTTCCAGGGGTATTAGCAGGGAGCTGGATCTGAAGCAGAGCCGACAGGACTCAAACCAGTGCTCAAATATGGAATGCTACCATTGCAAGCAATAGTTTAACTGCACCATAGTGCTGCCCCCTCAATATCACCTTTCTGAAGAGAGACTCCTAATGTGAGAAATCTCATTTTCAATCGTGCTCATTCTCTCTCTCTTTCTCTCTTTCTCCTCCTCTCTCTCTCTCTCTCTGCCTCAGATCAGATCTCTCCTGCTACAAGTTCCTGTACAAAGCTTTCATAACCCTTGGGAAGGGTTCTCCTGCTAAATACAGTCTTGACCATCTAAAAGCAGTCAAATAGCCCAACCATTTAAGCCAGCACACATCTGTTCCAGTATCTACTCTGTGGGCACCAGCCATTACCAATACACCAAGTCTATCCATCTTCCCACAGGATACTTCATTGTTCTAATGTTAATCCTTATGCTAATCCTAAAGGATTTCCCTCCTTGTGAATCATGTATTATAATAAGACATACTAATCATTCACGTATCATCTCCCACAAATTCTAGTCAATTGAAAAAATCACCAAAGTGTTCCAGTGGGAAAAACTTACAATATCAACTTTACTGGAAAAACTGAGATGGACTTGAGGACAACAGTGGTCCTCCTATGACATATTTTTACATATGTACATATGCATGCATGCATGTTTACACACACAGACACACACACACACACACACATTCTGCTTAGCTTCGTAGGTCCAGGTAAAGACTACGGAACACAGCTGAAATCCGCTTGGAACAGATACATTGAAGCCCAGTTTTTCCATCTACTTCGAGGATGGTGGAAGCAATGTAAGCTCCCACTTAGTCTGGAAAAGAATAAATAATATCAAAAATGCAAAAGAGATAACTACAGGAGGCTGCTACCCATGAGCCATGATCTTTAACAAGAACAAAGAATTTGGGTAAGTTACTACACTTCTAGGGAAGGAGTAAGTCAGAAAACAAAAAAAGATACACATGGACTTCTCAAATATCCTCAATTGCCTTTGAAAATGTGTGGGGGGTTTTCTTTTTTATGGACCAAAGTAAAATTAGGGGGAGAAGAGCGAAGAAGCAAAAAAAAAAAAAAACAGGTATTTTACTAGAGTTTAAACTTACTCTGTGGGATGAGAATTTCATGACTTTACCCTTACTTTCTGAATAATGAACTGAAGTTTAAAAAATATGGAATGGGAATATATGTAAGAGCTCTTGAGCTGTATTGTTCAAAGCCTGTCTCTTCCACTTGCCATCTGAGAAAATTCGGGCAAATCATTTAATTACTTTCAAAATCAATTTTTCTGTTAAAAGGGAACGACAGTGGCTACTCTGTAAAAACTATGTTTATACAAAGTACTTGGCAAAATGTTTAATATTATGATTGTCATTATTCATAACTGTAAAACAATGGGGCCAGCACTGTGGTATAGCAGGTAAAGCTACCGCTTGCAGTGCTGGCATCCCATATGGGTACCAGTGCATCTCCTAGCTGCTCCACTTCTGATCCAGCTCTCTGCTATGGCCTGAGAAAGCAATACAAGATGGCCCAAGCATAGTTCTTAGCTATGTCTCTCATCCCAGATAAATATAACCCTTTGGTGTTAGCTAATGCTGATAAGGCACTGCTATATCATTGACTGATAATTCTCAGCCTTTACATCACCACTTGGCCCACACCACTACTGAGAATACTTGCATTTTCCAGATGCTCTCTCTACAAATGATCTTTCTGAAGTGTCCTAGAATAAATGTGTAGTTTTGCCTATTTCTTGGAAAATTTCTATATTTCTACCATGTTAAAATTCCAAGAAGAGTTTTTATAGTCATGATCCTTTTGTCAGGAAAAATAACTTCCAGATTAACAGCCTTAAGGAAAGGATTCCCAGTTCAGAGTAGCATGGGTTTCATGATCTTTCTAGCACACTATTATCACAAATATCTTCTCTAGAAACACAAATTTTTGTACTTAACTATTTCATGTCTGCTATTAAAGTCAATAGTTCTAAAACTGTGTCCATAGGCCAACTATATTAGAATCATCTGGAGAAATTTTCCAAAATTTTAGATTCCTACTTTTCACTTAGTGACTTAAGTCAAAATTGGAGGAGAAAGGGAAGGTGCCTGTGCTATGTTTGTTTAAAATATTTCCCCTAGCTGCTAATTCAGGACAAAATTTGCAAAGCATGTAAAAGGAATTGATTTCCTTATTGTTTTAGAGCTGTTATAAAAAGTATAGAAAAAAACTAACAATATAAAAGGAAAAAAAGGGACCAAGAACATGAACAGATGGTACACACATGTGCACATGCACAAATGGTCAATAAATATATGAACTGCTCCAACTCAATCATAATTAAAGAAATTCAAGTATAACAGAAACAAGATTCCAATTTCCACAATCAGGACGGGTCAAATTTAAAGTTGATATTAACCTCCATACACCAATGTGTGGTACATAACTAATTCTCAATTCCTCTTGGTGGAATTTCAAATTGGTACAAAAATTTTGAAAAGCAATTGTAACAATCTGAAACAATTTGAAAAGAAACTGTAACAAGAAATGTAAAAATTTTACATGCATGTATTTTTGGAATCTGCAATCCATCTGTAATACTACATGTAAATATACTTAGAAAAGTCCGTGAAGTATATAAAGGTATGTGTAAAAGTATGTAAAGATGTATAAAAAGATATATATTATATATGTGAAAAAGATCACTGCAACTTTATTTGTAATAATTAAATAAATAAACATAACTTTCCCCCCTAGAAAACAAAATATAGACCTTATTAATTGAATTTTATCCACATATTGGCATTCTTAAGAACACCAAAAAGAACAAAATAGATTATTGATGATAGTGACAGTTAACTCCAAACTACTATCAGATAGAAACAAGGAAATTACAAAATCAAATTTATGGTTTGCTATTATTTGTGGTGGTGTATATCTAATATAACCCCTCTATACTTCTATCTTATACCATGGACATTTAGTTAAGCTTTTTTAGCTTTTATTTTGTAAGAATTCTTTGCTAGTGTGTTTGATAAGCTTTCAAGTTTGGAAATTATTGTTATGCTACATAACTTGATTAAATACTGCACTGTTTCAGTTGAATACACATCAGATTAACATAGAGCTATCTCACTGGGTTGTATAATAGATTAAGTCAGATAATATAAGAAAACACTTTTTGTAATTTTAAGCATTGTGTAAATTTTCATTATTATATTCAAGAATTTAATATTTTGGTCATGAGCATAACAGCAGAATCCCAGGAAAGGAGATAAAAAGGTAAAAAAAAAAAAAGGCAGACTATATATGTCTTTGAGATATTTACCTTCTTCTAAGAAAGATAAATGTGTAGGGGCTGGCGCTATAGTGCAGCGGGTTAAAGCCATGACCTAAAGCGCTGGCATCCCACATGGGCGTTGGTTCTAGTCCCAGCTGCTCCTCTTCTTATCCAGCTCTCTGCTATGACCTGGGATAGCAGTGGAAGATGGCTCAAATCCTTGGGCCCCTGTACCCGTGTGGGAGACGTGGAAGAGGCTCCTGGCTCCTGGCTTCAGATCGGCACAGCTGCAACCGTTGCGGCCATCTGGGGAGTGAACCAGTGGATGGAGGACCTCTGTCTCTACCTCTCTCTGTAATTCTGACTTTCAAATAGAGAAAATAAATCTTTGAAAAAAAAGAAAGATAAATGTGTAAAAAGAAGAATGGAACAGAGAGAGCACTGCTAGCACTATAAAGAGGCCTGTGAAAATTACTATGAAAATACAATTTGTGACATAAACAGAATATTTAACTCAAATAATTTTGGATATCTCTGATTACATAAAAGAGAAGACAATTCTAGTATAATGCAGAGAAATTAAACAAGTAAAATGCGATATTCTTCCCTTATTAAGAAATATCAACTAAAAGGATTAAAACATGGGACACATAAAGATAGTGTTAACATTCTAATCCAAACACATATTTTATAATGTTATCCACACAATATAAAAGTTATGATAACGGGTATTTTGGAACCAATATTCTACTTTTCTACAAACACAAAAACTCTATACTCAATTTCCACCACAACTGCCCATATATCTACTTTACTCAGCCTTCTTTCAGATTATTTAGATATTTTTAATTATATATGTTTTAATCTACCTATTGGGTTTCTGACTTCTAGAAAAACTACTTTGGAGTATATCAGCAATTGGAGTTGTAATCAGCACTCACAGATCATTCTGAGGTTAACACAGAGGAAAAACTCTGGAAATAAACGCTAGGGATACAGTCAGGTCACAGAAAGAGCTCATTCATATTAAATAAGGCAGATACAAAGAGCCAAAAATTCAAAAATCACTGGTAACTGTTAACTCAGACTCAAATCCAGCTGTCTGAGATGAAAATAATGGAGCTGAGACCCACCAACAAAGCATAATACACAGAAGAAAGATTCCAGCTCATCTTCTACTATAAAATGACTGGGAATCTAATCTAATGAGGAAAGACACCTTGAATTCCATAGAGTATAACCTGGAACAGAAATAGACAACAGCAATGTCCCAAAACAGATTTCAAATAGTGGTGTTTACAAATGGCCCTTGGCCGGCGCCACAGCTCACTAGGCTAATCCTCCGCCTGTGGCGCCAGCACCCTGGGTTCTAGTCCCAGTTGGGGTGCCGGATTCTGTCCCAGTTGCTCCTCTTCCAGTCCAGTTCTCTGCTGTGGCCCAGGAAGGCAGTGGAGGATGGCCCAAGTGCTTGAGCCCTGCAACTGTATGGGAGACCAGGAGAAGCACCTGGCTCCTGGCTTCGTATCGCGCAGTGCGCCAGCCGTAGCAGCCATTTGGGGGATAAACCAACAGAAGGAAGACCTTTCTCTCTGACTCTATCTCTCACTGTCTAACTCTGCCTGTCAAAACAAAAACCAAAAACAAAAATAAAAAACAAATGGCCCCAATTAATTTACTAACACTTTGAGAAAACTTACAGGAACTTTAAGAAATATGTAAGAAAAGGTGGATCCTGAAAATAAGCTTACTGAAATAACGTAAGTGGAGACTAAAAGTCAGTGGATGTAATGTAGTTTTAATGTTTTACCAGGATTTGTGAGAACAGTGGGGATTTGGCTAGCACAAACATTTAGACAACATGTATGATATAATGTAATACTTAGATAGCTGGTTAGACTGATGTATTCATGAAGGTTCAGGATAGGCACATATTAAAAGATTTCAAAAATGTAATTGATACTCTTTCTTAAGATGAATTTATCTCTTTCTCCCTCAAACAGCATTTCTGGGTAGTTGATGGCTGGTGTGGTAGGTTGATGGTAAACAGAGATCCAAAACACCCTCTGTTTTGGCCTCTCTAGCACCCAAGAGCTTGATACAAAATGCAATATGACTTATCTAATCCATATTTCAGTCTGTGAGAGGGAAAGAGACAAAGCTTCTTCCCTCTTTAGACATCATTTTGAAATCACAAATTTAACTTCTATTTACATTCCAGAGTCCAGACCTCAGTTCCTAGCAACACAGGTAATCAAAAGTAAGGTTGGTAAATGCATTCTTTAGCTAGTTACTAACCAACTAAAGTTTCAATCATTATAGTAGAAAGGTATACAGATATATTATACATTCTTTTCACATGACAAAATATTTCTATCTAAAAGGGTACAGTATTTCTTTAGAGGACATTATTTGATTGTGCACAGTAACTCTGAAAAGCACATTTAATAAATAAACAGACACAGAGACTTTCCCAAGCCCACTAAGAAGTCACATGACAAGAGATCAAATGATGTTCTATCTAAATCAAAACAAAGCCATCTTCATTCTTTTTCCCAGCATGACAAATAAATGTGGGAGTTATGATCTGCTTGGTAAGTTTCAATGTATATGGACTATTTCTATTGCATTGAAATATTTAAAAATTAAAAGGAGAACAGGTGTTATTTTCCTGTCTCTGAAGGAGTAAGGCAACTCACCTATATTTTATATTAAAGCCCTTTAAAAACTATTTATGATGTAGATGATGTATTCATCTTCTTATTCTCATACTCTTAAAAACTAGCATTATACTAAACACCAATTATGCAATTCACATCCATTCTTCACAATCATTCCAACCTAACATCTGTGATGGTATGATCAGTTTTCACATTGTCAATAATGCTAGCATGGAAGAGGGGTGAACCTGACTGTGAGCTCTTTGAGGAAAGTCATTTTTCCTGATTTATCTCTGCAATTCAAATGACCAACACTCTTAGCTCATGGTAGGGACTCAGTATTTGTTCTTTGAACCAAATTAGAGACAGGAGTTTAAGAAAACAGAGGGAGAAGATAATTTCTTATTCAAATTACTGTGAAAATAACCTTTATTAAGTGTCTTGCTATCAACCACGCAAAACTCTACTACATTTTAAATAAATAAATACTTCTTTTAAAGTTAGCTGAAACTTAAGAAGAGCTCATTTTGGTTCACTCAATATGTATTTTAAAATGAGTTTTAATTTCAGTATTCCAAGAATTTATTTGAAACAAAATTTTCATTTGAATATGTTTTTATTATAGGAAAATGTTTTAATTTTCATTGATAAATGTAGAATAATGATATATATTTCCCTTGCCACTATATTTTGCTAATGATTTTTTAAATAATGACTAAACCTTAAAATAAAGGCAAAATTGTAACTTTTAGTAACACATCCAAACACAATCAAATAAAAGCCCCTAAAGAAGGCATAATAGTTTGTAAAATCTACAGTTTTTTTCTGTATGATTCCACATTATTAATTCTTGTTACAGAAGATAGTTCTGTGGCACTGCAGGTTAAGCTGTCACCTACAATGCTGGCATCGCATATGAGCAGTAGCTGTAGTCCTGACTGTTCTACTGCCCATCCAGATTCCTGCTAATGTGCCTGAGAAAGCAGTGGAAGATGGCCCAAATGCTTGGGCATCTGCCACCCACATGGGAGGCCTGGACAGAGTTCTAGGCTCCTGGCTTCAAACTGACTCATCCCTGGCTGTTGCAGCATTTAGAGAGTGAACCAGTAGGTGGAAGATCATTTTCTACTTCTCTCTATCTCTCCCTCGCACCCTTCTCCCTCTCTCCCTCCCTCTTTATCTGCAACTCCACCTTCCAAATAAATCTTGTTCTAAAAGTTTACGCACTGTAGTACATCCTTTATCTCCTTTATCCCAGTAGATGACCACATCTGTGAATAGTTTGCTACGGTTTTTCCTAGAATTATCAATAATAATAAAGTACAATAATAATAACATACTATAATATTATGTGAAGATTGTCTATCACAAAATATCGTATTATACTTTAACCTATTTACATAAAGAAAACACTTGATGGCTTCTCAGTGGCAAACTAGAAGACTGATGATTGCCAGCATTACTACTCTTGTACTTCAGGGCCATTATCAAAACAAAGGGTGATCTGAATGCAAGCACTGAGGTACCATGACACCTGATCTGACACCTGAAATGATTACTGACTAATGGGCAGGTAGTGTATACAGTGTATAAGCACCAGACAAAGAGATGATTCAAGTCCTGAAGGGACTTCTGAGATTTTTTTTTTTTTTTGGAATCCTCCATTTAATATTTTTAGATTATGGTTGACCTTGAGTAATTGAAACCACAGAAAGCAAAACCATATGTGAGGATGGAATATTGTATTTCATTTGGTTTATATGTGATATTCTTTCATGTTTAATCATACATTTATTGGTCTATTGTATTAAAAAAGAAGAGCAATCTAGTCTGGGAATTGAGTCCTGAGTTCTATGTTCAGCTCTGCTGCTAATTTTACAGAGTATGTCCATGAGTCATATAGCAGAGCTGCTTTCTTCTTTATCAAATAAGGATCTATTTTCTATTGATGCATATAAAATCATTTCATAATTTCTGTAGGTCAATAATCTTGTGGCTGATTAGCTGAGTCATTTGTGCAAGATCTCATCAGATTAGACTCAAGCAATCAGCAGAGCTACAGTTTCATCTGCTGGCAATCTCATTCTGATTAATGGTATAATTCAGTCCCTTGTGGCTGGATGACAGAGAAGCCTAGCTTCTTAATGACTGTGGACTGTGGGCTGCATTCATAGGCTTCCCACAATGACTCAGTACTTTGCCATATGGACTGCTCCATGGACTGTTTCCTTCTTCAAAGAAAACAATAGCATCCTCTGATCTGCTAAGATGGCATGTTCTAAATAAAAGTAATCATAGGAGTGACAGCTCATCACCTTTTTGATACTCTGTCATTGAAGCAAATCACACATTGTACCTTACTTAGGGGAAGGAGGTTATACAATGGTGTTCCTTAATGGAAATCACTTCTGAGTTTATTTGAAACTAGGGCATCTATTCTCATAAACTTCAGGTTTTTCTCCAATGGTATACTTTTTTAGATTGCTGAGTACATAACGAGTATCATCTGATTATTTTTTCTAAGTTTCAAGCTCTGAGGTCTCCAGGTTCATAAAGGTCTCTGAACGTCTTACAGATTTATAGCTGGCAAAGCCATTGTACCTACCACCTTCCATGAGGGAAAAGGTAAGCCAGAGATTCCTGTTAGAGAAAGTCAGGAATCTTAGGAGGAAAGTAACAAATCAAACAAAAGTACCATATATAATCCCAGGCTTGACTACAAGACAAGAAAATGGGATAGCATGAGCAAAAATAAAGATAAAGGTCATAAACATAAGGAGAAAGCAGAGAAAAGAGCCAAATCCAAATGAATGAGACTAGGGAAAGGGAAGGATGTTTTGAGATGAGCTCCATGAAATCAACTACATCAGATACAGAGATTGTGTCAACTTAAGGCAACAATTCTTAATTTTTTGGTTACAATTACCAAAAGAGTATGTAAATATCCAAAGTCCAAGCCACATCCCAGTTCTATTAAGCCAGAGTCTCTGAGAAAGGATCCAGACCTCAATATTTTTTCAATATCCCCAGATAATTTCAATGCATAACCAAGGTTGAGGATCAGTTGTCTACTCTCACAACTCAAAGTATGTTCTGAGGACCAACAGCAAGTTTATCATCATCACCTTGATATAAATGCAGTCACTCACTCTTCCAGACGCTGATCTCTGTATCCACAATTTAATAAGATCCTCAGCTAATTCCCATGATTTCTTGATTGGGTTAAAGGACAAAAGCAAAGCGTTCCTAGTGTTACACTTCTCATACAATTGTATCTCCATAAACATAAACTCTAATAGAACTTTCCAGCCCACATTTTGCTAATTTGCATAAACAATGAGTGAGCAAATGAGTAATAAAAATGTACTGCTAAAAAGAAGCAAAAATAGGAGGTAATTTTTTTAATACTAATAGCATTATACAAATTTGTTCAGAGTTTGGGATACAAACATTTGGCTTTCCTATGCCAATTCTGATTGATACTGGCTTTTTTGGACAAACAACATTTTAACGTTACAATGACTGAGAAGAGAACCCTGACAGATTAACCATGTCTTGGGGTATCTCAGTTGTGCTGCATATCTGCTGAATGTGCTCTGCCCTGAATTTTCTTACCCAACTGTGACTCTCATGACACACAGCACTCATTCTGCATCCCTGCCAACACATCCATATTTTTAACTCATTCATTGTTGCATAGATTCTTTCATTTACTGCTCCCATAACCAGTAGGAAAATATAGGTTTTATGTTCCAAAGAATCACTGTGCTGGGTTTCAGGTTCCAATGGGATTAGAGTGACCTTACCTTACAACATAAACATGCCTCAGCTCCCTGAGACCTCAAGAGCAAGGAGCCTCATATCACCATCAATCATGCTCAAGGCTGATGAGGGAACTGGTTTTGCCAGAAGGTCTTGATTACTCTGCATGTCAGGGAGATGCTTAGCAGGGACACAGGACATGATGTTTCAATTCAAACAGCTTCTTGCTGAATTTTACAGAACTGCATTTAGAATAGCCTCATTTTGTGACCTCCAAAAAACCTTTTCTGTGAAAAATCTGTTTAAGCGCAGCTTATAAATAGTTAACCCATAAAGCAAACATCATAACTTGTTACACTGTTCTATCATAAATCTTTCAGGGAATAAGATTTTAAAAGAACATGATTTCATCTTCTTAACACTGAGAAAGTAAATGCCTGTAGGTGGCTATCTTTGAAGCCCCAAGTGATGGAGATTTTTCCACTTACATTCCTTTCAGTAATAAAGAGCTGCTGGAAGCACTATAGAAATGTTGTTCTTTAGTGGCTGTGCCAATATACCTGGGCTTTCTTTCAAGCAGTGAGTGATTCCTTTGAATTATGTTTTCAGCCAAAAATAGTGTTACTCATAAATTGCCTGAATACTTTCCAGCTCATAATTGCCAGGTTCCGGTCTTGGATTTTAGTCATCAAGTCAAAGCTCTTTTTTATTTTCCTTAAGTCTTAAATTGATATAACCTTCTTATAATTTTTCTTCCTCCCCACCACCCACCACATACCACTCCCTCCTTCCTTTATCACTCTTGGATAACACACGCAAACATAGCATCAAATTTTGCTTTCTATCACAGTGGGTTACACGCAAATATCATCTCACAATGATGAGCCATTGCTGAACATAAGGAAACAATGTGAATGAAATGCTCTCTCATTTTTTTTTTAAATTGTTAATGGTTACTGATAAGTACAGGATTATTCTGGTAGAAAAGTATGTTTAGGTTCCCAGTAAATACATGGAAACTGACAAGCAATTAAGCAAGAAAACATTTATTTTTGGTGCTACTTGTCAGATATCTCAAAAAGGTATTTTAGGAAAATTGCTTTGGAAAAACAGAAAAATTAAACTAGCATTTCCCTCAGCCTTTCTACTTCTTAGCTTCTGTAACTTGTTTGGAACATACAGATAATACAGTCATTAAATACTGAAAATTAAAAGAAATAAGAGGAAATTACATACAGTCAATGAATAATTTCTACAAAATAACAAAGCAATCAGTGAATACGTGAACAAGGCAACATTTAATTTCTAAAAACAAGAAAATTGAACTCACTTGGAATGGTGAAATTCCATCAGTGATAGCTGATTTCCCTAGTAAAATTGTTGTGTTCTTTTCAGGCAAAACAAAGAGCTCAATTAACACTCAGTGTGTTTGTTTCTATAAACAAGATTAATGACGCTCATATATAGAGAAAATGGCCACCTGCCTTTGCCCATTTATGGGATGCCCAATTTCAACACCCAAAATATCTTTGCCATTCATCCTTAAATTCCATTTGTATTATCTACCCTAGTAGGAGAACGTTGTAGGAAACGTCAGACCACAAGAACACTATGAGGATACCAGGTAATTAGTGAATGTGAAAACATATGAACATTATCAACTCTATAATTTCCTCCAAAGCTGTTTCTGAATTACATGTATATCTTTAATGTAAGAACAAAAATAAATTTAGAAAAATGACACTAAAATGGTGCACACTGACCTTATAATTGTATCACCAATCTATAAGAAATGTATTATATCCTTAAAACTAAGCACCAAATAAATTGGAATTTAAAAAGCAAAAAAGAAAAAAAAAACCACAGGAAGTTATATTCTCTACAGATATGTGTCTTATTCATTCAGCTGTAGTTAAATGTCAAGATCATTGTTACATTTGTAATACTCAGGATGGAATTTTATTTTCCCCTTCTTAATCTTGCTGAGGTAGTACAATATATACATACACACACACACACACACACACACACACACACATATTCTACTGCTGGCGTTCAGCAAGAAGCTATCCCAAAGCAACATACATTATTTGTTACTAGAATGTGAAACTCTTCCTTGTAGGAAGCCCACAGATACAGCACTTTTTTTGTCTCCTGCCTGAAAGCCTAAGCTAAGGGAATTCCTTTTCTCCTCCTACTCCTGTCCCCTTATCTTAGCTTCCCAAGAATTCAAAGATGTTCACAGGAACATAGAAAGCACCCAAAGAGGCAGAAAAAATGAGGGAAAAAAACAGCAAAGAAAAAAGCAAAATATTCCCTAACACCTGAATTAGCCACATTTAGAAAAACAGTGAACCTTTCTCTCTTAAAAAAAAAAGCAGAAAGAAAATAATACATAAGCAACAAATTCTAAGGATGACTAAGAACCACACTCTAAGCTAATTTAATTGATTACTTCAGAGTTAAAATGTGTTGTTTGATCTTGACCAGCATTGAAGCTACTTTCCTAGAAGGTTAAACTTCTGACAGAAGTCAGAATATATCACTAACATCTCCAAAATATGGTGTACCTATTCTCCAGACAAATCATCAGGACATATAATCCAAGAAGAAGACTTTTTTTTTTTTTTTTTTTTTTTTTTTTACTAAAAGTACTATAAAAGAATCAGTACATTGAATCACAAATCTAATAATAAAATTGTGAATATGACTCCACTAAATCTGTAACTAGTCTTCACATTCTATGTTTTGCATCAGTAAGTCTTACTCTTCCTTGATGGGTGAATAGATGTATGAAGAGATAGATGGGTGAGATTTGAATGGGTGGAACATTTAATATAGATTATGATGAATTAATCTACCTAAACCTTGACCCAGCCTGAACTCAACTGATTTCAATTCACATTGAGATAACTGAGAAGCCTACCGTAAACTCAGATCACTGAGTCATAGAAATCCTGGAGAACTTTGAAAGACTGGGAGGCCGAAAACGATAAGATTTGATAATTAAACCACAACCCAGCTATACTACATAGTTCCACAAATATAAGGAATTTTCCAATATAATTTGCCATAAATCCTGATTGAAACAGAACTTTTAATAGTGTCCTAGAACAACAGTTTCAAATGAAGTTTTATTGAACATTAGAAGAGGCAGAGAATAATTTTTACTTTAATACATTATGCGACTCCAATTCTTTTCAGTGACTTCTATTTCATCCGCCTTCTATATATTGAAATATATATATATATATATCAGCCAAACACTGATTTAAGCAAAATCTTTTTTTCTTATGATATAAAGTGGTAGGGTAAAAGGGTGCCCCAAAACAATTACCACACCAATCAAGCTTTAAAAATCTTATTTTGAATAATGAATTTGGCATGAGACACTCACTACTGCAGGCAATTATGGTTTTCCAAAACTCTACTTAATAATCTTGACAGATTTTTTTAAGCCTTTCTCATCCATCACAGCCAAGAAAAAATGAATAAGGATGCTGAACTGAATAAAAAACTAGAACTAGAACCATTAACCCACTATCGCACACCATTATGTTTTGGGGAAAGTAAGCAGAAGGAATAGCATCTCAAGAATGATATCTAATTAGAAAAATAGATGTCAGATTATAGAACAACAGATTTGGTATTTCATAGGTAAGAAGACTGACAAAACAGGAAACTTCAAAGACATGAAGCATAAAGATTCCAAATGCGTTCCTAACATAATTAGATCAAGATATAGTGCTTTCTTTCAACAGAATACTTTATATTACCTATTCCGTGTAAGATACTGTCCTAAAGAAACGATAAAATTCAAATATTATGATACAATATATAATTTCATTTCAAGTTCTCTTTTGATGAGCATTTATTAAGCAACTACTAAACATTACTTGAGATGAATCAGAACACAAACTAAGTTTTTGTTGTTCTCAAGGTTTTACTTAAAAATACAGCTTTCTGGGGCCTGCACTGTGGTGTAGCAGGTAAAGCCACGGCCTGCAGTGCTGGCATCCCAAATGGACACCTTTCAAGTCCCGACTACTCCACTTCCAATCCGAGTCTCTGCTATTGCTTGGAAAAGCAATACAAGATGGCCCAAGTCCTTGGGCCCCTGCACTCGCATGGGAAACTTGGAAGAAGCTCCTTGCTCCTGGCTTCAGATCAGTGCAGCTCCGACCATTGCAGCCATCTGGGGAGTGAACCAGCAAATAGAAGACATTCATTCTCTCTCTTTCTCTCTCTCTCTCACTCTCACTCTTCCTCTGCCTGTCACTCTACGTTTCAAATAAATAATAAATAAATCTTTAAAAAATACAGCTTTCTACATGACTTTAAGTTATATTCTTATTCTTTTACTATTAGAAGTATGTTACTTTTATGTTGCTGCTGTAATAAAATACCATAATTTTAGTGGCTTAAAACAACACTAATGTATTATCTTCCAGCTCTGAAGGTCAGAAGTTCACAACATATTTCATTAGACTGGGATGAAAGTTGTGGCAGGGTTGTATCCTTTCTGGGGACTCTGGGGGAGAATCTGTTAGCTGGCAGTTGAAGGACTCAGGTCCCTGTTTTCTTGTTAGCTGTCAGGCTGAAGCCAATTTCCAGCTTCTAGAGACCACACACACATTCTTTGGCTCAGGACTATCTTCCTGCGTCTTGAAAGCCAGCAAGCAGGGCTCAAGTCCTTTCTACTTCACTTCTCAGACCTACCCTTTTCTATTAAGGGTTCCTGTGATTAGATTTGAATCACTTGAATAATTCAAGATAATTTTCCCATCCTGAGGTCGTTAAAATAATTACATATGCAAGGTTGCCTTTGTCATGTAAGAAGACATACCCACAGGCTCAGATGGTTAGGCACCATAGTCTTCATAATACAAAAAAACACTAGGAAAATATACACTCTCCATGAGATATGCATTGTGGTGCAGTGGGTTAAGTTGCTGCTTGCAACATCAGCATCCCACACTGTAGTGGGGGTTTGAGTCCTGGCTATTCTGCTTTCAATACAGCTCCCTGCTAATGCATCTGAGAAAGCACCTTAAGATAGTCCAAGTGCTTGTATCCCTGACACCCCTTTGAAGACTTGAAGTTCTGGGTTCCTGCCTACACCCTGGCCCAAAACCCTCAGCCATTACAGCCTTTTAGGGAGTGAGCCAGCAGATTTAAGATCTCCATCTTTCCTTGTTTCTCTGTCACTCTGCCTTTCAAATAAATAAATCTTTAAAAGACAGAAAGAGTTCGCTGACGTTGATCTTATTCACACAGGGTCTTAGTCAAAGTGGAAGTTCCCTCCTCCCTTCAGAGAAAGGTACCTCCTTCTTTGATGGCCCATTCTTTCCACTGGGATCTCACTCGCAGAGATCTTTCATTTATGTCTTCTTTTTTTTTTTTTTTTTTCCAGAGTGTCTTGGCTTTCCATGCCTAAAATACTCTCATGGGCTCTTCAGCCAGATCCGAATGCCTTAAGGGCTGATTCTGAGGCCACAGTGCTGTTTAGGACATCTGCCATTCTATGAGTCTGCTGTGTATCCTGCTTCCCATGTTGGATTGTTCTCTCCCTTTTTTATTCTATCAGTTAGTATTAGCAGACACTAGTCTTGTTTGTGTGATCCCTTTGACTCTTAGACCTATCAGTATGATCAACTGTGAACTGAAATTGATCACTTGGACTAGAGAGATGGCATTGGTACATGCAACCTTGATGGGATTGTATTGGAATCCCCTGGCACATTTCTCACTCCATCATTTGGGGCAAGTCCGATTGAGCATGTCCCAAATTGTACATCTCCTCCCTCTCTTATTCGCACTCTTATATTTAACAGGGATCATTTTTCAGTTAAATTTAAACACCTAAGAATAACTGTGTGTTAATTACAGAGAGAGCATGTATTGATACCCAATAGTGTCATTCATTTACAAATAAAATTTATGTAAATTAAGTTTTTGTTGTTAGTCTTTTTAAAATATCTTGAGTTTCTGATGAAAGAGATTTTGCAAATGTAAATCATTATCATTTATTTCAGTCATGGCCTTTTTCCCATCACGGGTGCTACTCATTCTTCAACATGTGGCTCAAATATTGGCTTTACAAGAAGTATTCTTTTATCATCGTAACCAGAAGTGACTCTTTACTCCTCTGAATTACTATATATTATAAACTACATTTTTCAATCATTCAATCATGGAAGATTGTATTCATCATTTCACAACTGTATTTTTCCAATGTATTACAAGCATTTTTCAACACTATATTCTCTTTTTTCTTAACTTTAGCAAATATAAATTTCCAAAGCACAGCTTATGGATTACTGTGGGGAGCAACTCGGACTAGACTAAGTTACTGGAATTAAGACTTATTCTATGCATCTGCTCTCCCACAATATGGCGCTGGGAGAGGAGGAAACAGCTTCTACACAGCTGCCTCCAGTTCAACCAATAAACTGTAGGACCTGCTCCTGATTGGAGGAGAGCAGCGTACTCGGCGTGTGGGTAGCAGAGTTGGGATTGGCCGAAGAGGACTATAAAGGAGGAGAGAGACAACATGCACCAGGAACATCTATCTGAAGGAACACCTGTGCAGCCCCCGAGAGAGCCGGCCGGCGGTGTGCCGCTCCCCCGTGGAAGTGGGGAAAGTGGCAGGGGGAACCGCCCTTCCACGGAGGTGGAAGGGTCGGTAGCCAACCCGGGAAGAACCAGCAGCAAACCCGGGGAGGGCCGAGCAGACAAAAGAACAGCGCAGGGTCCTGTGTCGTTCCTCCACGAAGAGGGGGAGCGACAGATTACAATGGCTTTCCCCCCCTATAACTTCCCTCCCACCCGCAACACTCCCATCTCCCGCTCCCTCTCCCATTCCATTCACATCAAGATTCATTTTCAATTCTCTTTATATACAGAAGATCAATTTAGTATATATTAAGTAAAGATTTCAACAGTTTGGACACACAGAACATAAAGTGTAAAATACTGTTTCAGTACTAGTTATATCATTACTTCACATTGAATAACACATTAAGGACAGAGATCCTACATGAATAGTAAGTGCACAGTGATTCCTGTTGTTGACTTAACAATTTGACACTCTTGTTTATGGCGTCAGAAATCTCCCTAGGCTCTTGTCATGAGTTTCCAGTGCTAAGGAAGCCTTTTGAGTTTGCTGACTCCGATCTTATTTAGACAAGGTCATAGTCAAAGTGGAGGTTCACTCCTCCCTTCAGAGAAAGGTACCTGCTTCTTTGATGGCCCGTTCTTTCCACTTGGACATCACTCACAGAGATCTTTCATTTAGGGTGTTTTTTTTTTTCCAGAGTGTCTTGGCTTTCTATGCCTAAAATACTCTCATGGGCTCTTCATACAATGTGTTGGCTGAAGAGCCCAACATTATATTCTCAATGAGCTAATAACTTTAATTTTTATAAAAATTATCATAATGGAGCTAATAATTCTTTACAATTAATATCTACTAGAGAACATTTTAGCCACACAGGTTAAGCTGTCCCTTGGGACACTTGCCTCACATATCCAAATGCCAGGGATCCAACCCTGACTTATTCCACTTCTGATCTAGCTTTCTGCTAATGTACCTGGGAGACACCAGATGGTAGCCCAAGTAAATATTTAGGTTCCTGTCACCCACATAGGAAAACCAGAAAAAATTCCTGACTCCTAATTTTTGAATGACCAAATTTCTGTAAGTCGTTACTATGTCTTCAATAATTCTTTGTTGATATGAATGACAAATAATGATTTTCATTTTACCTTTATATTATCAAATAGCTAAACATTAGATGATTGAAATTAATTTCATATTTAAAATACTAACATAAACAGGGTACAAAAGATTAAAAGGACTTTTAAAATATTTAAATCACATATTCATTCATTTATTCAGTAATTCCATGACAAATATTTTGTGTGGTTGGCATGTTCCTCTGGAATTTCAGAGATAAGCAGCTAATTTTTCAAAAACCCTACAAAATCTATTTTAATTAGAATAAGATTATTGCATAAAATATAGTTATTAGAATGTCATAAATTATCACTCAAAGATTTTCTCAGTTTTAATGCAATTTATTAAATGAGTCTCAAAATTGTCCAAAATAATAGAGAAAATATACTTTCAGGCAGTCAAGATTTTAAATCTTTTTAATTATCTTTATAACACATTTATGCAAATTCATGGGGCCTGACTTGGGATTTGAAAAACAGTGTTTCTAACGTGCACAAAATGATTCAAGTAATTGTGTTGTCCTGTAATATAACATGAATTAAATCACATTTATTATTAGAAAAGGAAGTAAAAGGAGACACTGTTTTTTTTAATGGACAAGGAAAATTTTTTTACAAGGAGCAGCTATGTACAAGCACTATAAATATAATTTTGATGATTGAATTAATGATGCTATCCTAGTCTATATAGATTTCTAAAGGTAACTTTATAAAAGTAAAAGAAGAAAACGAAAATGTATTGAATTTAAGTACAAAAAGAGTTACAGACCCATAATAATCATCAAAGATTTCAGCTATATACTTAGAGGATCACATATTTCTTAAATTACATGAACATTAACATTGTCAATTTACTTTAGGAGATTTTTTTAGGTAATATTGTTAGAAACATAGGAGAATACTTAAAAAGGAAAATGTACAAAACCTTTTTTTTTTTTTTTTTTGACAGGCAGAGTTAGATAGTAAGAGAGAGAGAGAGACAGAGATAGAAAGGTCTTCCTTTTTCCATTGGTTCACCCCCCAAGTGGCCGCTACAGCTGGCGCTTTGCTGCGGGCTCGCTGAGCTGATCCAAAACCAGGAGCCAGGTGCTTCCTCCTGGTCTCCCATGCTGGTGCAGGGCCCAAGGACCTGGGCCATCCTCCACTGCACTCCCAGGCCACAGCAGAGAGCTGGACTGAAAGAGGAGCAACTAGGACAGAATCCGGCGCCCCAACTGGGACTAGAACCCTGGGTGTTGGCACTGCAGGAGGAGGATTAGCCCATTGAGCCACGGCATCGGCCCAAAACCTTTATTTGTAAACTGTAATTACCTTTTATTTTTACCTAGGGAAAGTAACTGATACAGATACAGAATTATTCAAAAATTACTTCTACAAACATCAGGGGCTTACATTACTTAGAGATGGGTTCTTTCAACACTTAAAGTTGAGAAAAATTGAACGCCATTAATTGATTTGATGTTAACATAGCCATTGATTTATAATCTGACAAAAACAGACCCCCTCTCAAAAAATACAGCCAAATCTCACATGTGAATACAGAAACCAAAATACTAACACCTCAAGTCTATTACTTTTTTTTTAACCATTTTATTAAAATACACTACACATACCAAGAAATGCACTTAAGTATACTGATCAATGAGGTTTTTTGTCATATGATCCATATCACAAGAAGACATTATGAAAAACAGTAATTATAAAACTGAACAAGTTTCAATATTTAAAATAGTTAATTATCATGGCAAGAGATAAAAATCATGAAAATCAACATATTAAATATTTTCTAATTAAATATGCTATTAATTCTTCTAAGAAACCAACATACCTTTCCCAAATCTACCAGTCTCATGACAAAGTAGACTGATTGAATATAGCAGCTGATCAATCCAGTTAAGAAATGGGCAAAAGACGTAAATAGACATTTTTCAAAAGAGGAAATAAATAAAAATAAAAATAAAAATAAAAATAAAAATAAAAATAAAAATAAAAAACTAATGGGAATAGGAGAGGGAGGAGGAAGAAGCCTGAGAGCATGGGTGGGAGGGAGGGTAGGGTGGTAAGTATCACCACATTCCTGAATATGTATATATAAAGTGCATTAAATTTGTATACCTTAAATAAAAATTTTTAAAAATTCATTAACTCAACAAATGAGTGTGCTCATATAACTTTCTTTTGTATTATCTGAGTCTCATATGGGCCAAAGATGGTCCAAAACTCAGTCTATATTTTAAAGGGATTCAATACTCATAATAGATTACATCTGAGAAACTGTATATTTGTTTGCCAAATACCTAATTTTCAAGTCTCTGAGTATCCCTACTTATGGCTCATCTGAGTCTAATTGTAACTGAGTTTGGACACACCTAGAAAAATGTGGGAACACAGAGTTCACTAGAATTCTTTATCTACAATCTGTGCCACTCTGCTCAGTCCCTACACAAGGCCATGTCTTCCTCCCTACATCATTATGTCTGCAAAAGATAACAAGTTTTATTTTGCTTAAAGAGTTATATCAATCCGGTTTCCTCCAGCACCTCTAAGATTGACAAAGAGAAATACAGTGAGGTTGTAAGTATCAAGCTAATGGTTATAGTGGCAGAGTTAGACACTGTTTGATCATTCCAGGAATTAACAGGTAAATCTATAAATTAAATATGAACAGCAGTAAGGGCTCCAGAGCAAAAATAGACATGTCGGCATAACAGATTGGGAAATAACGGTACAAAAAGAACAAAGTATACATAACAGAGGTTCTGTAGCGCACTAACTCAAGTGTTTTAACCTGTCTTCTTTAGGGAGGTAAGCTTAAAAAATCAACTAATCTTTGTTTTGTCTTCATAAAGTCCTGTGTTAACAAACTTTTCCAGTTGGTTTTATGTGCACATACCTATATTAGAAGATAACAAACAGAATTATATTCAAGAAGCTTCTAGCTCCTGATTGGCACAGTAAGGTGAGCCATTTCCCTTAAAAAATTGGGCCATTATTTGCCTCATTCTTTTCAGAAGTCTCTTTGGTTGCAAGAAACTGAAGGTCTTCCAAATTCTTTAAGAAATGTGCATTTTGTTCATCTTCCCATAACTTTTGTTGGCAACAATACCCTATTCTACAGCATATTTTAGTCTCCCTACATATCAAACATTTATTAATTGCTTAGCTAATATGTGTCACAACACTCTACCCATCACTGGATTAGAGAAATGCAACAGAAGCCTTGCTCTCATTCTCTGCTTGCTCATGGAGTCCAACCCTTATAATTTACCTTGCATTTACCTCATAGTCATTCAGCCAATCAGCTGATATCACCGTACTTTTACTTCAAATTATGATTCACTGAATCACTCTGGGTGAGTGATTATTGCATCAAGTACAATGCCATATCAAAGAAGTCACGAATAGGTATGGAGTCAGCATGGCTATTAAAGGACTTTTCCAATAGTGGAGGTTGTAGGTGAAATGGGTACCTATATGAGGAGGTTAAATGTGCATTGGTGGCACAAACATGAATGGTACATCTATAGTATAACATATTCTACCTTTAAAAAACCAACCAAAATTAAGAGCATGTCCTATGGTATGTTATTTCCTTTAACAACTGATTAAGGACTCATAACCTACAAACTCATTAACATCTTTGAATTCACATATTTGCTTTAACCTAGAGGAAATGCCACTCCACAAAATAAAAGCATCATTTTGATCATTTCAGGACAGAGTGATCTAACCTTAGGAACAGAGAAAATTAGAATATTGTGCTCAGATATGTTTCTATGAATCACAGCTGCAGGATGCTTTCTTCAGAGAAATGATTAAAGGCAGTTTCTGCGCTGAATTCTGAATCACAGTGATATCAAGAATCAACATATAAAGAAAAGTTTATATCTCTTTGATCAAGACAGGCAAAAGAGCAAATACAGCTAAACAAACTTCAAAAGATAAAGTTCCATATGAAGAGAGAAGTAATTCATTTCTGTGACTTGTATCACAAAACCTCCTCTCCCACCTTCCCCCACACAACCATCCCTGGCATACAAAAGCCCTCGCTAATTTTAAAATCTCCAACACAAAGCACAACGTGAGTAAAAATTCAGGGTGCATGGCATCACATTTTATGCTATTGCTTGATTCATTATATGATTTTCTAGATCTTTTTTTAATTTTTTTTTTTACATTCACTTTGGAGTAGTCATCATTTCACTCGCTTACATTAGGTTAAAATCAGAGAAAGATGGATCAATTTAAAAGTGAAAGAATAGATTTTTAAAGGATACATCATTCAACAAAATAAATTTTGAAGTGTAAATGTTTTATGCAGTATGAGACTCAGACTAAAGGGTCCACAGAGACAAAGAAGATTCTTAGAGTCTTTCACAAATTTCTACATTTGTCAGCCTGTGTTATGGTTTCCCAACATAAGGATGTCATCAATTCAATTTTCTTATGCAAATATTAAGCTAATTCTTTAAGGAAAGAGCAAAAGTCAGCTTTAGTTATTTTCTTTGCCCATTAAGTTTTTCACAGTATACATCAATAAGGAAAAACAAAATGATACCATTATCATATGAGCTACTTAAATGAGAAAACTGTGCATTTTGGACATAAAAGAGTCTGCAGATACATGCAGTTCACACTAGCTCCTCTAAGGGATCCTGACGTACCACACTGCACCTACAAATAATGATGACCACTGCAATTACAAACACAATTCAGGTGCAAACAGCCAATCCGGAGACAACAGGAGGGCAAAGGTTGATCAGCTAAGGTAGAGAGAAAAGAAGAAATGGAAAAAAAAAAAATAGCAGGAACAATGAAAAACACAGTTCATAAAGAAGTAAATACAAGTGTCTAAATACCAGTAAAATAACCAAAGGAGAAATGAGGTAATCAAGACAAGTACCTACCAGACATGGGGCAAGGGCAGTCTCCCAGTTATCAAAATTGGAATTTTGAAGCATTATTTAAAAAGCAGCACATGTGATTGCATGTTGAACTGTAAGATTTTGTTGTAAAAAATACTTAAAGACTGTTTGCTTCAGGCTAGCCATCGTTTTTAGGAACCTAGGAACAAATTTAAATATCCAGGCTGTGAGGAGAAGGTAGGAGTAGAACCTGGGAAGTTGGCCAATGGGTCTTCCTTGTCCATATCTCAGATATTCAGAGAAAAACTGTACTGAACATGTATGACTTTTTTCCTGTCATTATTCCCTAATTGATACAGTATTATAACTGTTAATACAATCTGCACATTATATTGGATATTCTAAGTAATTTAAATTTTAAATTTTCAGGACTGGTGTTCGGTATAGTGGTTAAAATACTCATGCTGCATATCAAGCGCCCTGGGTTTGATATCCACTTCTTGCTGATGCACATTCTCAGAGGAAGCAGTGATGGCTCAAGTGGCTGGGTTCCTATCACCATGTGAAAACCTGTGATGCTATATCCTAGCTTTTGCCTTCCCAGTCCCTGCCACTGTGGGCATTTGCGGAATGAACAAGCAGATGGGAACACACTTACTCGTGCTCCCTCTCTCTCCTCTCCCACACAACCGCCTTTCATAAATAAATAAATATATAAATACATAAATAAAAACAGGAATTTATGTGAATACCATACCATTTTATATAAGGGATCTCAGCACCTAGAGTTTGGAGTCACAGAGTTCTCAGAACCAACCCACTATAAATACCAACACATGACTATGCGCCTCAACATTTGTGAATTTCAAGACAGCCACCATCAGGGGGAGTGTGTTTATAGATACTCCACAAAATGCTCAGGTTTATTATGTCCACCGTGTCTTAAATTTCCTAAGAAGAAAACACACTTTCAGCTAAATTAGGTGGTCCCTTAAACATAATTTACTAACTCAGAAGTTTCAAATTTAGCAAAACACACTTATAGTATGCCTTCTCATGGGAGAAATATCGCCCTCAAGGACACAAAACTTGGTTCTTTGGGGATGGAAAAAACCTACTCTTTTTAGGTGTAAAACACAGACATCCATACAACGCATAAACAGAAAACAGTTTAACTGAAATTCTACTGGATGGAGATGATGAAGGAAACATAATGTCTTAAAAAAATCTCTTTGGGTGATTGTGAAAAAAAGATGGAAAGAGTAACATACAAATTTATCTCAATGGATGTGTATAAGAATAAATTAAATAACACCATTCAATAAATTAAAATACAATGTTATACATTCAGTTGGTAGCACTGAAAAGAAATTAAGAGCCAACAGATTATTTTAGATATCTTTTCACTAAATTATGTGCCTAAGACTAGAGTTATCTAAGAAAAATGCTGCTACTGACAAAGATTTGCATTTTCATGCCCTAGCATCAGCTTAAATAAGCATTATTCTCATTACTGAGAAACAAAGTTTTAGTATTACGTATTTAGTGTTAAGCATACTTTTCAAAAGGACTCACTATTTATTCCCTTAAGAGAGGCCCCACAGTATATTAATTACCTCTACTATTCAACAGTAGTGTAAAGATATGACTCTGTAGAAATAAAAGCAGCATGTATGTTAGAATTATTGAAATTTTATTTTGTTCAAAACCTTTCCATGTCTGGCTAGTACACAGTCTTACTGTGTATTCCTCAAGCTCCTAACCAATATCTGCTTTCTTTTTATCTAAATTGCCCTAATCTAAGCTTTGTAAAGGAAAAATACTGTTAGAAAATACATATGATCAAAAAGAGCAACAGCTGTCACAGTAGCGATTTTTCTCTAGGTGTCCTACCAGTACCAGTTGACTTTCTGTGAAGACTCAGGAGAGGAAACAATTTCCCAAATTTCCTGTGAGTGAATGCCAATGGCAGTTTTGCTAAGGTTCTCTTCTTTCAACAGATTTTCTGAGCTGAATATATTTTGTAAACCAAGACTGAATTAATTAGAAATTCACAAAAAGGATTAAAGATCAATTGTCTTACTAATTGAAAGAGCAAGAAAATCAATAAAATGATGACACTAAAATTATCTTTATTTACTGATTGTCTAGTGCAGGTGAATTTACTGCCCTGTGGAATGAAATAAAACTTTTCTGATGAATTCTCCCTTTCTCTTATATGGAAAGAAATAAAAGGGGAGAAATGGAAGAAAAACAAGAGTGTGTTTTCTGAAGATGGTTGAAATCTGCAGATGGTGAAGAGTTGAACACTGTTCATTAAAAAGTTTCTTAAGTTCATTAAAGAGCAATTTAATTAATTCCATATTTGGAACTTAAATTTGATTCAAACCACAAGGTTAAAGAAAGAACATTCAACATTTTCCCATTTATAATGTATTTCCTACTTGGAAAATTCAACCCTGTTATTACAAAATTACTACACAAACATGGAGGGGAATAAGAAGAATATAAAGAGAGGGCTTCAACTGATGAAAAGTAATGCTTATTGATTTATTTCTTATATTGCTAATCTGTAGTAGTCTGTAATTAAATGTTAAGAATCTTTTTTCCTTTCGTTTTTCTTCTAACTACCTGAAACAGACTTCCTTAAACAAAATTTGATGGTTCTTTTAGAGTCATCACCATAAATGACTGAGTTATTTTAGACAGCAATAGCAAAAGGAAATAATCAATTTGGGGAGAATAAGGAAAGGTGTTATTTGAACACAAACCTGTGTCCATGGAGGCTCTCCTATCAAATAGGGTAAGTCTGTAGATCGCAAAATAACACAGTGACCACATCAAAGTTAACCAATCAAGAATTCTAAGTCAAAATGAGCTATTTTAAAGAACTGGCTCCTTTATTAGGTTTATCTTAAAAGTATATCATGTCAACTACTCTGACATTTTAAGTTCATAGCATTGATTCTCAAAGGACTAAGAGCAAAAGCCAACCTCACTTTATTCACAAGATTGCTGTCACTTGTTGGAGGTAGAGATAGGTATGGAGAAGAAAGCAAAAGAAAGACATAAGTGAAAGATGCTTTTTTGTTCTGAAGCTTAGTGAATTTCAAGGAGGAGCAATGGGAAGGAAATGGATTCCTGTTTTTACAGGAGATGACTTACTATGTGCATGTTTTTGAAGCTCTGTCTTCCAACTATAGTTAAGCCGATGTCCATCATGATCTTCAATACTACGACTGCCACCTTTAAGATACTTCCAGCACTTCTCAGTCATACATTTTGTACTTCCTATTCCCTTAGCTGCAATTTTTCACCTTACTGTCCAAGTGTGAATGCCTACATATGTATTTTCCTGAAAAATTCTGACTTTTGCTAATATGGCTGGAGCTGTATTGGGGTTAACAGCAGATAAAAGGCACTCCATGTTTTGTAACACCCTGGTTATTGTGAGATAAGCAGTAGACCCAGGCTTCAGGAATAATAAGTAAAATGGACTCAATACTAATGGCCAATAAACAAATAAAAAAATACTCATCCTCATCAGTAATAAAAAAAAAAAAACCTCAAAGTTAAGATACATAGATAATGATCTTTATAATGACAGAAATATAATGGAGAAAGCATGAGGCCAGGATTGTGGTGCAGCAGGTTAAACTCCTGTTGGTGATGCTTGTGTCCCATATCAGAGTGCTGGCTCAAAGCCTGGCTCCTCTGCTTATGTTGCAGCTTCTTGATAATGTGCCTAGTAAAGCAGAAGATGGCCCAAGTACTTAAGGCCCTGCCACCCACGTGGGAGACCACGTTGTACTATCAAGCTCTAGGCTTTGGCCTGGCCCAGCCCCAGCTCTTGCTGAGGCCATTTGGGATGTGAACTAGTGAATGGAAGACCTCTTTCTCTGTTTCTTGCTATCCCTCTCTGTAACTCTGCTTTTCAAATAAATAAATAAGAAAAATCTTAAAAAAGTAAAAACACAAAGAATGGAGTAAGAAAGTCATCACAAAACCTCTGTGTGGTAGAAAGTTTTCTTCCTTATCATTTTCCCTATTATCCACAATGATTTTAAAAATTATATGCTGCTTTAATAACCACAAAATAATAAGTGCTATTAAATAAATATGTTAATCTACCACATAAACTAAGAAGAGTAAATAAAATACAACATCCCATAATCCTACTTAACATTCAAAGGAATCCACTGATGAAATTTTTTGTACTTCCTTCTGATTATTTTTCTATCCACAATCATAATTTTAAAAGCATGTTGGATTTACACTATTAGATCAATGTTATATGTTTTCTTAATTTAACATTAAAATATTAATATCTTGCTGATATACTTTCTTCCAGAATGGCATGAAAATGTTTATATTTAACAAGCAATTTCATATAATTTAAAGGGATAATTGCAATATAATTTATAGTGGTGATGAGAGTGACAAGTGAAGAAAAAACAACAGTATTTTCTACATCATCATATATTTTCTGTGTTCACCTACAGGAACATTGCATGAGATGTTTAAAACATGAATGCTGGAGCTGGTGTTCTGGCACAGCACATTAAGCCACTGCAAGCAACCCATATGTGCATGAGTTCATGCCCCAGATGCTTGCTCTATTTCCAAATCAGCTCCTTGATAATGTGCCTGAGTAAGCAGTGAAAGATGGCTCATTCCTTGGGCTCCTATCAGATGGAGTTTCTGACTTCCAGCTTCATCCTACCCAGCCCCAGGCCTTTGAGGTCATTTAGGGAGTAAACCAGTGGATGCAGGATCTCGAGATATCTCTCTCTCTCTTTCTTCCTCTCTCTCTCCCTCTTTCAAATACAAAATATAAAATCTTTAAAACAACATGAAACTTACTCAAAACAAATAGACACTTCAGTTATACAAGTAGATACAAGTTGTCCTGTACATTTTTTTCTTAAGAATTATTTCTCTAGGAAACTGAAGAGGTCAGACACACCACAGTTGACAGGATTGTGTTCTATGACTGTCATAACCTGGTTCCATGCCAAACAGAAGTTCAAATGCTGGTCAGGGGTATGGCAAAAATCCAAGCTGCACTAAGGATGTAACTTTCAGTCACTGGAATGACTCAGTGATTGGGTTCAACCACAAACCATCTGTATTCTAATTCTAAATACAGTGAATTCAGATAATTCTCAGAAATAACCAGAAACACAGTAGAGAATTCCGTAGTTTATCTCTTTAGCACAATTTGAGGAATGTCAAAAAGGTCCAGCACTCAAAGATAGCTTTCCCTTGGTTGTCTGAATTTACCATTATTGTCAACTCATTCCTTCCTTTTTGCTAAGGTTTGTACTGCCTAGTCCTTGTATTTTAAGTATAAATATCACTAAGAGTAATTACACATTAAGATACAAGCCAAGCACTAAACTTATTCTTTAAAAGAGGTAGATAAGAACATTAGTCATCAAAAAAAACAAAGACACAAAATATTCATAAACGGGAGCTATCCCACTATTGATAAACCCTATTTCCTTCCTAATTTTCACTAATAACTGTTTGACTTACATTTTATCCAATGATAAATGATCTAACTTTCAGAAGTCTATACAGTATATGGCTGGCGCCACGGCTCACTAGGCTAATCCTCCGCCTGCAGCACCGGCACCTAGCTTCTAGTCCCAGTTGGGGTGCTGGGTCTGTCCCAGTTGCTCCTCTTCCAGTCCAGCTCTCTGCTGTGGCCCGGGAAGGCAGTGGAGGATGGCCCAAGTGCTTGGGCCCTGCACCTGCATAGGGAGACCAGGAGGAAGCACCTGGCTCCTGGCTTTGGATCAGCGCAGCGTGCCAGCCATAGCAGCCATTTGGGGGGTAAACCAACGGAAGGAAGACCTTTCTCTCTCTCTCTCACTGTCTAACTCTGCCTGTCAACAAAATTCTCTGAATGGAATGCACAATATATTTTATGAAAATCTTGGATTATCCTCAAACTGACAATATTGCAAACCCTGGCAGCATATACCTTTACAGTTACCTTCCCAGCCCACATTTTTCCCTTGTTTGAACTGCCCCCATCCATGCAGTTGAGACCTAAGGAGTGTGTTTCTATTTCATAGCCTGCATACTACTCCAAAGTCCACTGAACTGGGGTAGACAATCAACTGGCTGAAAGTAAGTCAATCATATTCTACTAAGCCTCCAGCTGATGGAAGAATTAATGTAAATTCAGGAATGGTCTCTTGACTGTTATGCACCAGATTCTGGAGAAAGTACAGTCAGCAAGAGAAAGAAAGAGACAAAGAGAGATAAGACAAGTAAATCTACATACAGAAATAAAGGTAATGCAATTTGCGGTTTCCATGGAATAGTAAATTTCAGTTTTTACTGGTGGTTTATAGCTCCTGATTCCAGTGCTTCATCAACAATATTTAACTATATTTTGAGATTATAGGTATCACTGATCACTTACAATGCATTTCCTTTTGTTGCTTAAGCTAATTAAAGACTGTGGTTAACAATAACAGAAGCTACATCACTAATAAAAACCAGCAGAATGTGGGGCCAGCACTGTGGCGCAGCAGGTAAAGGCACCGCCTGCTATATAGGCATCCATATGGGTTCATCCCAGGATGGTCTTCCCTTGCAGTTCGAGTCCTGGCTGCTCCACTTCTGGAGCTTGGGCCCCTGCACTCTCTCTCATGGGAGAACAAGAAGAAGCTGCTGGCTCCTGACTTCGGATCAGCCCAGCTCCGGCCATTGCAGCCATTTGGAGAATGAACCAGCAGATGGAAGACCTTTCTCTCTGTCTCTACCTCTCTCTGTAACTCTGTTTTTCAAATAAATAAATATAAATCTTAAAAAAAAAACTCCAGTGAACAAAAATAATCCTTATAAAACATGTATAAATGTAAGGAAGTGTTTTAACTCTTCAGACAAGTGTCCACTTTATCTTCACAGGGATCTCATGTGATAGACAATGATCACCCTCAAGCTGGTCTTTAGAAGAACCAGAGAACTGTCTCAAGTCAGGGTGTTAATAATAATCTAGTGTTTATCACAGGTTATAGAGACTTCAACAAATTACGGAGTTTATTCACTAGGAGCCATTGAAAAAATAAATGAAAATTTAAAACTAAGGCTGTCATCCCAGACATGATCACAGAATCACAATGTCCAGAAGATAGAGATTTTCCAGTCACTGCAAGGTAATCTGAATGTACATTTAGAGAAAAATTGCTCAGTACTCGAAGCAATTTACATGGATGGACACTATTGCAATATCAGTGTTTATGTTTGTGTGTGTGTGTGTGTGTGTGTAGGGGGATGAGACAAGGGACACAATGCAAAGTTGAGGAAGAATTTCATTTGCATTGCTACTTTGCAGGTCCATCAGTATCATTCGTCTTGCCTAATTTTCTGAGATTCAAAATCTGGGCAAGAAATAGTGAATTTATCAATAGGAGGATTTTACAACACTCTCCAGGACAAAATTGGCTACACAGATTTTTTAATCAGCATCAGAAACATAAAATTTCTGTTTTGAGAAATTCAAATCTAGGGAAAAAAAGGCACTTTTAGAGAACAATTTCTTAAATCATAACATTTCTTTCTACATGTGGACATCATGCACATTTTCTTTCTTGAGTAGAAATATATAATTGTTTTTTTTCTTATTTAAACCACAGGGATCTTCCAACATGCTATCATTTGTCCAGATGGAATCCTTCCACTCCTAAAGAGTGGGAAGTCTTTTTTGTCATATTTTATTAGTTCTTCTGCTCATTGAATCTGACAGACTATAAATCCCATGTTTACCATTAAGCAGATTGTGAATGACAAGATAGTATTAAGCATTTTTGGTACACAGAACACAGTTAGGCAATCAATAGCACCATCACTCTAGGAAAATTATTGCTGTAATTGAAGGGGAGATGATCATCAAGGAGAATTGTATGTTCTCTTTATATGCAGATTTAGCAAAAAGAGCTAAAAATGAAAACTAGGACAGTTCACAGTTGCAAACATTCTGATTAATAATGATGATGAAGACTGGAAATAAACAGTTGGGGCTGAGATAGATGTGGTCTTCCTTTTGCATGTTATCTTCTGTAGCATGAGGAATGCATAGTTTGGGAGGCTATCATCCAAATGAAATGCCACTGCAAAATCTCATGGTCAAGGGCATCAAACATCCATTAATTAAAAAATATATGTTGTAATGTTTCTCTACTAATGAGTTGATTCTATTTTTAGAAATTGTGGAAAATGTGTAGACGCTGATGTCACCATACATGACTTTGCAAAGGATGTCCTTAAAGAATGAAGTGTGTTCTCCCCTTGGCTACAGGCCACTAAATGCTGCTCTCTTTCCCTACCCAATATCCCTACTCCCTGCTTCACATATAAACAGCTAGAATCATAGGGGAAACATGTTTCTGAAGGTCCAAATCTTCTGTGTCCATTGCCAATTAAATTAGGTTCCTCACAATGTAATTTTATAATTTTTTGTGCTTTCCCTTCATGATTTCTCTTACGACTATATTGAAAAATTATTTATAATTATTAACTGTATATTTGTGTCTTCTGCATGACATAAGCTCTATGGAAGTGAAGACTTTGTCTTATTTTTTACCCTCACCAAAGCATCTATAAACCCCGGCACCATGAATAATGCCAGACTGATGAAAAATGACAAAATATATGCATGTGCATATATGTATAAGTGTGCATATGAATACAGATTTGTGAAAATAATGGATGTTTATCAAACAACTAACCTTGTTAACTATAAATAATTAACCTTTTGTCCACTGTCACTGAATGCTGTTGACTAAAAGAATGTGTGGTAACATCTGTTATTAGCTCACTTAATTTTGCTTCAGTGAAAGGATCTAGGAGTGGGAATAAGAGAGGGAGGAGATATATAGGTCAGCACATGCTCACTCGGACTTACCTCCAATGGTGGAACTAGAAATGTGCCAGGGGATTTCAGCTCAATCTTACCAAGGAGGCAGGGACCAATGCCAGTGCACTTGGTAAAGTGATAAGTATAAATACACAACTGATGAGAAAGATAGGGTAAGTGTCGAAGAGATTTCACAAATAAGACCAGTGTAAGCAAATAATGAAGGATAGAATTAAAAGGGAGAGAATGATCCTGCGGGGGAAGCAGGACACACAGCAGACTCATAGAATGGCAAATGCCCAAAACAGCACTCCTGCCTCAGAATCAACCCTTGGGGCATTCAGATCTGGCTAAAAGGTCCATGAGAGTCTCACAGGCATGGGAAGCCATGACACGGTGCCAAAAAACAATCTAAATGAAAGATCCTGGTGAACAAGACCCCAGCAGAAGGAACAGGCCATCAAGGAGAGAGGCACCTTTCTCTGAAGGGAGGAAGGAATCTCCACTGTGATACGGCCTTGACTAAACAAGTTCAGAGTTGGTGAACTCAAGGGGCTTCCATAGCCTAGACAGCTCATGGCAAGAGCCTCGGGTGCTTGCTGACGCCATAAATAAGAGTGCCAATTGTTAAATCTACAACGGGAGTCACTGGGTACAGGCTCCCCACGTAGGATCTCTGTCCTTAATGTGTTTTACTATGAAACTTAAAGACAACACTACTAGTCGAACAATACCCTGTACCTTGTGCGGTTGTGTGAGTGCAGCCTGTTGAAATCCTTGCTTAGTGTATACTAAGTTGATCTTCTGTATATGAAGGTAATTGAAAATGAAACTCAATGAAGGGCGGGATGGGAGAGGGAGTGGGAGAGGGGAAGGCCACAGGAGGGAGGGAGGTTCGGTGGGGGGAAGCCACAATACAAAAGTTGCACTTTGTAAATTCACATTTATTAAATAAAAAAAAAAAACTGGAAAAAAAATGAGAATGTGTACAACAACAACAACAAAAAAGGATCTAAGGATCCAGATGATTTCTAATCTCTCTTCAATATACAAAAATATATACATTTAACCCCACCCCAGAAAGTTCATATTAAACTTAAGACACAGTGAATCTTCATCATCCACATTTCAGAAATCCCAAGCAATCCCAAAATCTTTGTGGGATTGTTCCCTTGTTTCTAAATTATTCTTTTCTTTTCACTAGATTATAACTCTCTCCTTAATGCCAGTGTCATAATTTTAAGATTTATTTATTCATTTGAAAGAGTTACAGAGAGAGAGAGAGAGAGAATGAATCTTCCATTCACTGACTCATCTCCCAATGGCCACAATGGCCAAGGATGGACTGGCCAAAGTCAGGAGCCAGGACCTTTATCCAGGTCTCCCACCTGGGTGGCAAGAGCCTAACCACTTGGGCCATCTTCTACTGCTTTCCAAGGCCATTACAGGGAGCTGGATTGGAAGTAGAGCAGCTGTACACAAACCAGCAGCCACAGGAGTGTTGGCACTGGAAGTTGTGGTTTTACCTGCCATGCCACAACTCCAGCCCCTCTAATTTTATCAATGTAGCTAGCTCCTGGACCTACGTTCCCCCAACAAATCACATTATTTCAGGAACTGGGAGTTTACCAGGCACCACTGCAGGCCCTTACACACAACCTTCCAACCATTGCTCACTAGCTGATGCAGTGTTTGGTAAGGGACGGTGCTGCTAGTTGTGATTAATGTCCTCAATGTGAATATTCTATCATATTGTTTTCCTAGTTCATTTCATTATCAACGGTCCTGTGATATTGCGTGGGTAGTGGGGTGCTTCATAAAAGAGTTTAACAAGACTATATTTTTGTCTGTTTTTCTTCAGAAGAATTGATTTCTGTTGAAACAAGTATTGATTACTTAACAGCCATGCCAAGCACACAAAATGTAAATCCCAGGATGGTCTTCCCTTGCAGTTCAACTTGTGAACTAGAGGGCTAGTCACTTGGCTTGAATTAAATGATCTATCAAGACATTTCAGTGTGATTATACTACGAAAGTAGAAGGCAACCAAAAATGATAAATTGATTACTATCAAAAATTTCTTAGTATTCTACCAAAGATGTATAAAAATTCTGTCAAAGAATATAATGAAGTTAATGAGTCTAAAATTCTTTAAGTTGTAGTACAGATTGTTTTTTTAAAGATTTATTTATTTATTTATTTATTTGAAAGTCAGAGTTACACAGTGAAAGGAGAGGCAGAGAGAGGTCTTCCATTCTATGGTTCACTCCCCAGTTGGCCACAATGGCCAGAGCTGAGCCAATCCAAAGGCAGGAGCCAGGAGCTTCTTCCGGGTCTCCCAAATGGGTGCAGGGGCCTAAGGTCTTGGGCCATCTTCTACTGCTTTCCCAGACCAATTCAGAGAGATGGATCAGAAGTACAGCAGCCAGGAATCGAACTGGCACACATATGGGATGCCAGCACCACAGGCAAAAGCTTTACCCACTATGCCATAGTGCTGGCCTCATGATTTTAGTTGGAAAAAAACTTTAAAAATAATTTTGTAACAAAAAAATTCAAAATCATTATCCTCAAGTAATTTAGAAAAGAAAAAGTAAAGGAGAAAAAAGTATTGAAAAATAACATTTTTGAAAAGAGAGAGAGGATATATTGAGGAAAGTAAACTTTAAAAATAGGCAAAATAGTACAATGTATGACTGAAGGAAAACAAACAGAAGGTGCAACCCAGTTTTATGACAAAATAAAATTTCGCAAAAATTTGGCATAAGATTAAAGCTACTGAGTATTTTAATTAAAATCTCAGTTTATATGGCCGGTGCTGTGGCTCACTTGGCTAATCCTCCGCCTGCATCGCCAGCATCCTAGGTTCTAGTCCCGGTCGGGGCACCGGATTCTGTCCCACTTGCTCCTTTTCCAGTCCAGCTCTCTGCTGTGGCCCAGGAGTGCAGTGGAGGATGGCCCAAGTGCTTGGGCCCTGCACCCGCATGGGAGACCAGGAGAAGCACCTGGCTCCTGCCTTCGGATCGGCACAGCGTGCTGGCCGTGGCAGCCATTTGGGGAGTAAACCAACAGAAAAGGAAGACCTTTCTCTTTGTCTCTCTCTCTAACTCTGTCTGAAAAAAACAAAAAAAAAAAAAAAACAAAAAAAAAAAAACCACCTCAGTATATGCAGACTAGGGTGTATTTTACCTGAAAGAACCAAGGATAAGCAACAAATAATTTCCGTGCTTCTTGGTATTTGCAAGTTGCAAAGTGAAAATTCCAAGATTTCCAGGGCTTGCCATAGTCATGGGAGAGAAAAGATAAAATCTCATCATTCTTTTCTGAAGACGTTTACATCGTAGTGTAGCAAGGAAAGGCACCCTTCTTCCGCGATGCTGGTATCGCACATGGGCATGGGTTCCTGTCCTGGCCGCTGCACGTAGGATGCAGCTCCCTGCTAATGGCCTGGGAAGAGAAACAGAAGGCGGCCCGAGTTCGTAGGCCCCTGCCAAACATGTGGGAGACCCCATGAGGCTTCAGGCTTTGGACTACTAGCCCAGCCCTGACCGCTAACTTCATCTGAGGAGTGAACTAGTAGATGGACGATCTCTTCCTCTCTTCCTCTCTCTCTCTCTCTCTCTCTCTCTCCTTTCTGAAACCCTAACTTTCAAATAAATAAATCTTTTTTTAAAAAGTTTACAAATTCTCATCGTCCAAAGATGCATCATTTCTCAGTTCGGCACCGCCAAAGAACACATACAACAGATGAATGTTCATTCACACACACAAAATTCATGGTAATAAGCAGTTGTTTTCTAATCAATTCTTTTTATAGATTTTTAGTTCTTTGGCGATAAGAAGACTTTTATTGTCAGAACATTTGAATTGTAGATTAGTACACATGTATTAATAGGGCTATCAGAGGACAATTCAAACGATTTTAGAAAATGTATTTAAAAGTAAGCTTATTTTAATGCTCAAAGATTTTGAAATCCATAAACACGCTGGGTCTTCAAAAAAGTTCCTGAAAAATGCTTCTGACAAAAATACTGGGCAAGTATTTCAACATGTGTTGCATAAAAATAAACATTTTAATTCCTTTTTTACCATTAACTTTTGTAAGTATTGTCATGTAATCAAATTAATTCAAACTACTTCTGATGTGAGCAACGAACTCACTAATTTTTAAACAAGGCTATTTTTTCCTGTACAGATAGAAATACTGAGCAGAGATTGGTACTGGGGGCAAATAAAAACAGTCTATTTGGCTGAGAGGGAACAAATACACATTCATACGTGAGTGAATGCCACCCTGCACAGAGAACTATATAACGTCAGTGGGCCACGGAGTTGCTCACAAACTTCGAGGAAAGGGAAAGAGAAAACGGTACCTGCGGTAGGAAAGGCCCGCCATCACATCACCGGGGAGCCAGGAAAGGAAAGGTTCTGTTCAAGCACCGCAGCCTCAGGCGCAGAACCTCCAAGCGAGGTCCATGGCGCCAAGGCGATGCTCTCCCGTCTTCCACTTCCTTTTATCTGCTACGCGCAGGTCTCAAAAGCAACAGACGCATCATGGGAAGGCGGACATCTTTGATTGACAAATAGGGTACTCACACCTAAGGTGGGAGGGCAGCAGCTCCTGACTTCTGGCTCCACAGACCCTACTAGCTGCTTGCCTATCCCACTTCTCAGACCTAACTTGCTGCCTGTTTATCCCACAACACTTTCACTATGATCGCCCATAATTCATTCCCTCAGAATTTCAGAACTACAAAGTCAATCATTTTCCAGCAACAAATTTCCAATTTAGCTGCACTAAGGGGTTATTTATCGATACGTCTCCCTTCATGACAAAAAAGTCAAGACAATTTCCAGGGTAAAATGTCCAGTTTTCATTTTCTTATTTATTATTCTCCTTCCTGGAGTAGATATTTGATACAGTAGTTTAGCTGCCCCTGGGATGCCCATAACCCATTCTGAAGTGCCTGAGTTCAGATCCAAGCTGTGTTTTATGTTTTAGGTTTTTTTGTTTTTGTTTTTGTTTTTTAGATTTATTTATTTGAAAGGTGTAATTACAGAGAGGCAGAGGCAGAAAGAGAGAAATCTTCCATCTGCTGGTTCACTCCCCCAAGTAGCTGCCAATAGCCAGGGCTAGCCCAGACTGAAGCCAAGAGCCAGGAGTTTCATGCAGGACTGCCAAGTGAGGACAGGGTCCCAAGCACTAGGGTCATCTGCTGCTGCTTTCTCAGATGCATTAGCAGGGACCTGGATTGGAAGTGGAGCAGCCAGGACTGGAACCGGCACACAAACGGGATGCCGGCACGGCAGGCTATGGCTCAACAGTTGATGCCACAGTGCCAGTCCCCCAGCTGTGCGTCTGCTTCCTGCTTCCTGCTTCCTGCTTCCTGCTTGTGTACAGGAACAGGAGACAGCACATAATTGTTCCAGGACTTGGGTCCCTGCAACCCACATAGGAGACCTGAATTGAGTTCGTGGGACCTGCTTTTGCTTGAACCAGCCTCCATGTTCGCAGAACTTGCGGGAGTGAACTAATGGATGGAAGATTCTTTCTTTGCCCCTCTGCTCACCCCCCACCCTCATCTCTCTCAAATAAATTTAAAGCAGATGGTGTTGTGGCCAGTGAGTTAAGCCGTTGCTTGAGATGCAAGCATTCCACTCATGAGTAGAAACAGAAAAAAGAAGCTGCATATGTAAACCTTTGTAGTTGAATAAATGTTGGGAAAAGTAGTTCACAATTAGCCTAGAGAAGTAGATTTCTTAGGCTGTGCCAGGAATTTGGACTTACAAAATCTTTGGGAGAGTTGGATCTCAACCCAGTAATAGGGATTTAAAAGAAAAACACTGAGATATTCAAAAATAAGATTTGGAGTAAGATAAAATGCAGCAATTCTACTAACTCACATATTGTTATTTCAGTAGTTCTGGTAAAAGACATTGGAGAATTAAAAGACAGTAATAGGGCTAGCACTAAGGCGTGGCAGGTTAAGCTGACCCCTGCAATGTCTGCATCCCATATGAGCTTCAGTTCAAGACTGAGCTGCTCCACTTCGGATCCAGCTCTCTGCTATGGCCTGGGAAAGCAGTGGAAGATGGCCCAAGTCCTTGGGCCCCTTCAATGAGTGGGAGATTGAGAAGAAGCTCCCAGCTCCTGGCTTCGGAGAGGTGCAGCTCCAGCCATTGCAGCCATCTGGGGAGTGAACCAGCGGATGGAAGCCCTCCCTCTCTCTCTGTCTCTCCTTCTCTCTCTGTGTAACTCTTTCAAATAAATAAGTAAATCTTAAAAAAAAAAAGACAGCAATAACAGAGACATTGGGAGATGTGGACAGATGTAATAAGTATTTGGATAGTGAAAGAGTAAGAATGAAGATACTAACAATGACTTACCTGTTTCTGACATGAACAACTGAGTAGATATTGTCATAACTTACGAAGGATAATGCAGAAGGAATGATTTTTTGAGACAAAGAGAAATAATGCAGTTTGTTGAGTTAAGATATGTATACCAAATTCAAGTGAAGATGAGTACAAAGGATGAAGCTCAAGAGAAATCTGGGATAGTGTTCCTGTGGGCATGCAACTAACATATAATTTTATATATGTTGTTTGCCAATATTTTTTGTTTTCTTTCTATACTGGAAGTTCTATGAACTACCAACATACAGTTTTGTGGTAACAAGAATTAGATAGATCATTGTACTACCCAGGAGAGGAAACTGACTTACTTTATTTCCTCTCTCTTCATAATTCCAGATAAGTTAGAAAGCTGACTCTCTCAAAAAGTTCCTTCATCTTTGAACATTGTCTGCTTCCTATAATCTAGTATTATAATAGAAGAACATCACCAATAATTTACCAGCCATATTAAAAGGTACACACTGTTACATTCTTTGTATATATAAAATCTAACTACCTCAACAAGTTTATGAAGAGTTGCTTTCCAAACATTTTGTAACTGAAGAAACTGCTTCAAAGAGGTGACATTGATCAATGTTCATTCTATGTTGAAGGGCTTGCCTTCAGCCCTGGGTCTCTCTGACTGGACTGTCAAAATGTCCCTAAGTGTTCTCACTGTGTTCCTGATTTTAAAAATGTTTTTAAGAGAGAAACCAATCTTTTTCAATACCCGACAGAGTTCTGCAAGGACCATGCAAATTAGATAGACAAAAAAAAAAAAAGTAAACCAGAGAAAAGGAGTTCAACATGTGTAACCTCTAGAATGCAAGAAATTTAGTGATAAGTAACTCAAAGTGGTGATGGGAATGGTTAAATTTAGACTGACAATATTGGTAGAAAAGTGATATGGAAATGGAAAAGATTTTAAACCTTTTAGAGGCTGCAAACTGTGGGAAAGTAAATATATGGGGGAAGCTAAAAGAACATGGGGCTATCTAAAAATGTTTGTTCATGCAGGTCCATCTCATTGCCAATCTATCTTCTTCAGGATCATAAAACTTTCCTGATATAGGAAATTTATGGCAGTCCTCACTTCTCAGTATCTTCTGCTTTTAGTCATATAGGAAAGCTTTATGAAGGCTTCCTCTGCATATATTCATTCTAATTTGCTTCCAGCTCAAAGTAATCCCTAAGCCAATGTGGCATATTTTGGGGTAGCACATTCTGATCCCCTACAACTTCATAATACTAATGGAAAGAAGTACCAGCTCTTTCTAAATTAGCCACAAATATGACAAGCAAGTCTTCCAGAAGTGCTGAAGAGGAAATATATCTTTAGAGATAATATTCAGGTGATGTTCAGAATACAGTCACAGGATCAAATTTTATGTCTACTCCCTTGATTTTCTTTCATAAGGGAGATAGCAGAAGTTATATTTCATCACTTCATAAACTAATTTGTCAAAATAACCCTAAAAAGTCTATTTGTTTTAATAAAGATCTCAGTAGGATGCTAATTTAGAGTAACTATAATGGATGATAATGCAATTTCTACAGAAACAGCAAAACACCCTGTCCATAGTGGGGTAGCCAGAGCTCACTACTGACAAGAATTTAATGATGGGAGGATGAAATGGGGATAAATGATGTTCAAATTTCCTTTGGTTCAGCTTTCTTCTGTCTAAAACCCAATTATTTTGCCTTTTTTTCCCTTTGCAAAGTTTTATTCTTTCAAATTTTGCTCATTTCCTGCAAGCAATAAGGCTTAAGGTAAATTTAATCCTTTCCTACTAGACCTTTTCATCAAGTATAGTATACAAATTCATGCTGTGAACTACACATTTTAAAAAGCATTCTCTGAGTAAAGCCACAGGCTAGAATGCCTGCATCCCATATCAGAGTGTTGTGTTTGAGCCCTTGCTCTGCTCTCAACTCAAATTCATCTCAATAAATTTGGTATTAGATAAACAGCTTGATGCGCACCCTAAGAGGCAGCAGGTGATAGCTCAGGTAATTGTGTTCTTGCCATCCAGGTGGGAGATTTGGGCTCAGTTCCTAGTTCCCAACCCCAAGCTCAGTCAGCCCCTGCTCTTGCAGACATTTGGGTAGTGAATCAGCAGAGGGGAACTCTGTCTCTCTGCCTCTAAAATACAGTACAATACAAAACAAGAAAAATATTCTAAATGATATGTAATAGAAATGGAAATATCCTCATATGTTTTAAACATATTCACTTTTATTTTCAAATATGTTCTATCAAATTATTTTATCTTGAATTAGGTTATCAAAATAATTTTTATTATTTTCTATTTAAATATTAACTTCAAAATTAATTTTAAAAAGTGAAAATCTACTGGTTACACTAATAAATGATGTTTGACTACTACAGATGATTTTAAAAATGAAAACATTTCCTAGCTTTTCTCCAGGGATCTTTTCATTTCATAACTTCATTATAAAATATATATCTTATACTGTATTCCCAACCTCTTTTGACCAGTTTTTTGCTTGTCAAACGTATTGATTAATTGAGCAGATGTATAGCATAGCAACCCATATTGGAGTGCCTGGTTCAATTCACTGCTATTCCACTTCTGATACAGCTTCCTGACAAGGCTCATCCTGGGAAAGCAGCAGATGATAGCTCAAGTATCTGGGTCTCTGCCACCCACAGCAGAGACCTGGATTGACTTTCTGGCTCCTGTCTTTGGCCTGATGCAACCCTGGCTATTGTAGGCATCTGGTGAGTAAACCAGAAGGAAGATCTTTCTGTTTGTCTCTGTCTGTCTGTCTACCTTTCAGATAAAGTGAAAATAATAACAACAGAAAGCACTGATTAGTGTCATTAATTAGTTTAGACTCTTTTTTATTTCAACACACTTCATGGAATGTTCACAATCCTTGATAACTGTCTACAGCACTGAAGCAAGGATTCCAGGAGAGCACCTGGAAGTGCTATAAACCGTGAGCCCACCGTCTGCCAGAGTCTGACCCTAATGCCTCCAAGGAATCCTGGCCTATTCTCCCTTCCACTTGAAGTGAGGTTCAGTTACTGGCAGACTACACTCTAGAACCATTCAGAGAATGCTGTTCTGGAAAATGAGACTCTATGAGAAGTGGGAGATGTGAAGCCAAGTAAACAACAGACAATCTAGTACGTTATAGTACAGAAAAGTTGAGAAGGCTGAAGACCTCTAGTGTTCCTGGTTTAAGGATTAAATTTAAATTTAAATTAACTATAAATTTTTTTGCCTATAGGTCTCCCAGAGACTCAATTTCTAAAAGAACAAACCATACCTTTAGATGATAAACACAAATGGTCCAGTCTTGGATCTCTTTTTTTTTTTTTTTTGGACTTACATTTACTTCTGAGGTGTTCCAATGAAGACTTTTTACCAGAATTGTCATCCATATCCCGACAGCTACCAAATCTATATTTCTAATTTGGACTCCTCCCCTTCAGTTATAAAATATATCCTGAATTCAACCAATCCTTATTCCATACACTAAACATAATTAATTGTCTGATTTGATTCCCAGGTTGGGCCCTTAGCCTCTTATTCTCAAAAAAGCAAGCAGAATATATAGTGGCTCTTTTAAAATGGTGTAATATATCACTCCTGTCCAAAACCTTTAGTGGCTTCTTTGGCATTCAATGTAAAATCCGAATGTATCGCAAAAATATTACATGAGATTTTGAGACCTGGGACTCATCATCCTCCTGGCCTCACTTTCTTTGACTCAGCTCTCCAGAGTTAATACACACACTAACTCCAGCTACACTGACTGCCTTGTTATTCCTCTGCAATATCAATAATCCTCCTACACCAGGGCCTTTAAACACTCTTTTTCTTCTACTATGAAAATTTAATTTGGGATTCTGGTCAAATGTCACCTTCTCAATGAGGACTTCCCTGATCTCGCTACATAAATGTATGTTTCCCAATCATGTCATGACCTTTTTTACTTAAGAAATCACTCCTTGGAAATGTCAATACATAGGATGTATTTACATATATCTGCCTCTTCCTTTTACCAGATCTTAAGTTTTACAAAGGAGACAATTTCGCTTTATTCATTGCTGTATCTATAGAGTAAAGAGTTAATCCCAGCATTCTATAAACACTAGAGAAGTAGTTAGTGAGTGAATAAATGGATGAAAATTAACTAGTGCAATGATATGATAATCGGTGTGATTATCAAGCAAACATTTAAGTGTATCCCAGTATCCAAGAAAAAAGATGTGTACATCTTACTGTGAAATTCATTTACAAAATGTGAATATGAACAACTTATTTAATTTGGCATATACTCAATGGTTCCTATCTTACTAAAGTCTAAATTAATGCAATATACTGAAGCCTATTGACCAGCCTTTCTTCCACAGTAACTCCACAGTCTGTAGAAAAGTAAGACTATAAACAACTCTTTTTTACTTTCAGAATAAGCACTATCAAAATAATCCCTTCCTTTATGATATTTGGAGATTTGCTTAAGCTGGTTTTTAAGGGACTTTCTGACTATATTTCCCAGCATTCTCCAGTGTCAATTTCTACTTAGGTTTCCTCCTCAGTTTCTCCTCAGTGTCACACATTGTCTTCCCTCTGCGTGACTCCTCTTCTAGTATTGATTTGCTTATGAAGTAATTGCTCTGCATTTGAGACACATGAGAAGTGTTACCTATTGGCAGCCCCTCCGTGAAACACACAGGTGGATCAAAGTGCTCCTTCTTATGCTTTTATTGCAGGGTGAACACAATTCTTCAAGAAAAAAACTATGTGTATCATCTAAATATCCTTAGAGCCTTTCAAACAGCTTTTCCTATAGTACTTACTAAATATTTCATGAATTAATGAACACATGTGAGGAAAACAAACTGGCTTTCAAAGCTATATAGGAGTTCCTGTATTCTCCCAATTAGACCTTTTAGAGGTGAAATTAGATTGTTTCATGCTCCAGAAACATAAAGTTCTATGTTGAGTAAAAAATGCACATATTTTATGTAATGTCTCGTGTGTATGTGTGTGTGTGTACACACAAAGAAAGAGATTCTTAATTTCCTAGTAAGAAAACATGGTTAAAAATTTAAACTAGCAATTTCTTCACTTACGTAGTATGTATGATCTTATCCAATGGTTATGTTTATATTTAGTGTCTATACATTTCTCTTTATTGAAACCGGTGGGTCCAGTTTAGTCATTAATTTATATACATGCATGGGGTTTTTTTGGTAGTTAAAAATGAGATTCTGGGGCTAGAGCTGTGGCATAGCAGGCTAAACCTCCACCTGTAGCACCAGCATCCCATATTGCTGCTGGTTCATGTCCTGGCTGCTCCTCTTCTGATCCAGCTCTCTGCTTGTGGCCAGGGAAAGCAGTGGAGGGTGGCCAAGTGCTTGGGCCCTTGCACCCTTGTCAGAGACCCAGAAGAAGCTCCTAGCTCCTGGCTTCAGATTGTCTCAGCTCTGGCCATTGCAGTCATTTGGGGAAATGAACCAATAAATGGAGGAACTTTCTCTCTGTCTCTCCCTCTCTTAGTCTGTAACTCTCCTTCTCAAATAAATAAAATATATTTTAAAAATGAGATTTCAATTTTTACAGTTATAAAAATTGTGAAACAACTTTTGTTCCTAACTTCATTTACCTCCAGAAACCCTACTCCCTTCCTAGTCTCATTGGCAAGGGAAGTTGTCTCCCCTGCCAAGTGAGTCACTTGAGATGCAAATATTACTTTATTAGAACTTACTTGGGTCAAGTAAATATGAGAAAATACAAGGAAGTAAGGAAAAAGTGTCATACCATATAAATACACAGAATAGTATACTTTATAAGTGAGTATTTTAGGGAACAAAGTGTCCATATAATGAAAAAAATTGCCAGTTTTTGCTGAATCACAATCTTATTAATTTAGAAATTGAATTATAAAGTATTGCTAAAATGGATTCTTCTCCAAGAATTGTATGAAATCCAAAAAGCCTGAAAGCTAAATAGGAGTTTCATGATTTAAAAAAATGCATAAATCTTTGATATGCCCCCACCATGAAAATTGGAGCTTAGCTCCCCCCAACACACACCGTTATTGTAGGATTGACTTAGTGATTCACTGTGGCAAGTATCTTTGTAGAACGGTATGTTATCATTTTCAAGATATTTTCTGCAAAAATTGTAGGATCCCTCTTGCATATGTCAATCTCCCAGGCCCTTCCTCTCATCACTCACCCTGGGGGAAAACAGAGCCAAGATGTAATGAGGAAGTTCTGAGAAGATAGAAACCATCTGCCATGTTCCCAAAACATTCAGATAGCCCAACAGACAGGTTCACATGTCAAGGAACCAAGGCCTTGAACCAATACCATGTGAGTGGACCATTTTGGAAGATAGTCCATCACTCTAGTCATGACTTCAGATGTCTTCAACTGATGCCTTGACTACATCAGTAGGGATCGTATATTGGTATCTCTTGCTATTTAACAAGTTCCCCCACACTATTTCACAGTTTCCATGAATTACAAGTGTAGGTATAGCTTAGAAGGGTCCTCTGCTAAGGATTTCACAAGGCTGAGTCAAAGTTAAGCCGCAATTATTCCTTGAACCCAGGGTATTTTATCAGGTTATTTGTTGGCAGAACTCATTTCCTTTCAGCTATGCAGCTTGTGCTGGCTTGCTTCATCAAGACCATTCATCCAAATAGGTCAGGTCAATACCAGATAATTGCATTATATTTAACTTTGGTGTATTAGAAACTTTAATTATACCTGCAAAATCTCTTCACTTTTGCTATATTCTATTGCTTAGAAGATGATCACATAAAAGCATGGATACCAGGGGGCAGAAATCATGGGGGCCATCTTAGAATCCTGCCTACCATAGGCTCGATTATGCTGTCCCTAAATTTCCCAGACATATGAGACAGTAAATATTTCTTGTTCTAAGTTGGTACTTGTTAGGACATTTTTATACAGCAATATATAACTAATATAGTGAGGTTATAGTTGCATGAATTACACACAGGGAAAGCATTGAAAGTGCATGTTAAAAGTACTGTGTTAAGTAAAGATATGATATTTATGTTTCATATGAAGCTATTACAATAAAAATCACACGATGAGGGTGCAAAACTGCCAAATATAATCCCAACACTTAAAAAGTAATTTAAGAGATTGATACAGACCTGGCATTAAACTTACACCAGAAGTGGTAGGGTGGGAACTATCACTGTGCTCCTAAATCAGTATATATGAAATATATGAAATTTGTTTACCTTATATACATTAAAAAGTTATAAATATAAATAAATAAATAACTCACTGGCGCTTTAATATAATGCCATCTTTGAAGTTGAAATAGAAATGCAACAGCATATGCTGTAGGGATTCCTGAGCTGCTAATTTCCGACTTCATTCCCCTATGGTCTGAGAAGCTGCATGGTATATGATTCTAATTCTTTTGAATTTGCTGAGACTTCCTTTATGGCCTAGCATGTGGTCAATCCTAGAGTAGGTTCCATGTACTGCTGAGAAGAATGTAAATTCTTTATGTGTAGGATGAAGTTCTGTAGATATCTTTTAGATCCATTTGGGCTATAGTGTCATTTAAATCTACTGTATCCTTGTTGATCTTCTGTCCGGTTGATCTGTCTATTTCTGAAAGTGGAGTATTGAAGTCCCCCAGTACTATTGTATTGGAGGCTAAGTCTCCCTTTAAGTCCCTTAACAAATCTTTTAAATAAACTGGTGCCCTGTAATTAGGTGCATATACATTGATAATCATTATATCTTCCTGTTGAATTGATCTTTTAATCATTATATAGTGCCCCTCTTTGTCTCTCTTAACAGTTTTTGTGTTAAAGTCTATTTTGTATGATATTAAGATGGCTACGCCCACTCTTTTTTCATTTCTGTTGGCATGATATATCTTTTTCCAGCTTTTCACTTTCAGTCTGTATGCATCTTTGTTGGAAAGATGTGTTTCTCTTAAGCAGCAAATAGATGGATTTTGTTCCTTAACCCATTCAGCCAATCTGTGTCTTTTAACTGGAGAGTTGAGGCCATGCTCAATCAGACTTGCCCCAAATGATAGAGTTAGAAATGTGCCAGGGGATTCCAATACAATCCCATCAAGGTGGCATGTACCAATGCCATCTCACTAGTCCAAGTGATCAGTTTCAGTTCACAGTTGATCACACTGATAGGTCTAAGAGTCAAAGAGATCACACAAACAAGACTAGTGTCTGCTAATACTAACTGATAGAATCAAAAAGGGAGAGAACGATCCAACATGGGAAGCGGGATACACAGCAGACTCATAGAATGGCAGATGTCCTAAATAGCACTCTGGCCTCAGAATCAGCCCATCAGGCATTCGGATCTGGCTGAAGAGCCCATGAGAGTATTTTAGGCATGGAAAGCCAAGACACTCTGGAAAAAAAAAAAAAAAAAAAAAACCTAAATGAAAGATCTCTGCGAGTGAGATCCCAGTGGAAAGAATGGGGCCATCAAAGAAGGAGGTACCTTTCTCTGAAGGGAGGAGGGAACTTCCACTTTGACTATGACCTTGTCTAAATAAGATTGAAGTCAGCGAACTCAAAGGCTTCCATAGCCTTGGTAACTCATGACTAGAGCCTAGGGAGATTTCTGACACCATAAACAAGAGTGTCAAATTGTTAAGTCAACATAATAGTCACTGTGTACTTACTCCTCATGTGGGATCTGTCCTTAATGTGTTGTTCAATGTGAAGTAATGCTATAACTAGTACTGAAACAGTATTTTACACTTTATGTTCTGTGTGTGCAAACTGTTGAAATCTTTACTTAATGTATGCTAAACTGATCTTCTGTATATAAAGAGAATTGAAAATGAATCTTGATGTGAATGGAATGGGAGAGGGAGCGGGAGATGGGAGGGTTGCGGGTGGGAGGGAAGTTATGGAGGGGAAAAAGCCATTGTAATCCATAAACTATACTTTGGAAAATTATATTTACTAAATAAAAGTTCAAAAAAAATGAAATGTAACAGCTGAATCATCTTGCAACAAAATCAAATCAACAATAATTTCTTGATAACATATCAATAGTTAACATTATAATATTAAAAATGATGAGTTTTTTTCATTGAAAATGAATTCACATAAAAAATTCTGCTCAGTAACAGAAGGGGTTCAAATAGTTACAACACAGGTGCATAAATATGACCTTTTCTTATCAATATTAGTGATAGTAATTGATTGTGGCAATGATAGGTGTTTATGTAAACAGATTGTTTTAGTCTACATAAAAAAGTAAGTTAATGAAAATATCTCTAATCTTTAACACTAAATAATAATTTCTATATAGCTTATGTTTCCATTATACAACTAACCTTAAAGACAAACATTTTTATTATAAGTTATTTTCACATAACTTAAAACTTATTATCTAAAGATCATCCTGCTTGCAAATGCTTGTTAATAAATCTGATTTCTAATTTGTTTAGCATAATAGAATACTTATTTTTATAACAGTACATTCAAAAAGATAATATTCTAATCAAAATAGTTATTTCTATATCAGTAGAAAGTCTCAAAAATCTAGAAAAGAGAGCTCTGCTGTAGTAAGATCTTTGGCACCAAATACATGATAGCTATTGTTTGGATGTGATTCATCGCCACCAAAACTCAGGTTGAAAATTGATTATCAATGTGGTAGTATTGGGGGTAGGTCCTTTGGGAAATGATTAGATCAGGAAGGCATAAACTACATGAAAAGACTATTATCTTTCTTGTGAAACTAGATTAGCTCTCTTTGGAGTTTTCACTTTCATGAGAGTGGATGGTTTCTTTGAGAATGGCTTGTTATAAATCAAGGCTAGCCACTTTTCCTCTGTTACCCATGTGTCTGGACCTCTTTTCTGCATATATCCACTTCCCCATTTGCTTTTCACCATGTTATGATATATCATGCAAGATGCAAACACTCAGTTTTGGACATAGCAAACTGTAGAAGTATGAGTCAAACTGAACCTCTTTTTAATATATAGCCATAGGTATTTTGTTATAATAACACAAAATTATCTAAGATAATAATGTAATTTGCTGCTTCAAAAGTGAGGACAAAGAACTAAGAATACCCACAAAAATATGGATACTGAATTCATTATCACTTGTCTTTATTTTTGGGGGTAGTTTTTAGTACAGAGGTCATGCCTTTAACCAGATAAATGTGCAAGCATAATTTTAAACTGAAATTCAAAGTGATTTTATGGTCGGTGGTGTGGTGCAGTAGGCTGTCTCTGCCTGCAGCGCTGGCATTCCTTATGGAAGCCAGTTCATGTCCCTGCTACTCCTATTATAATCCAATTCTCTGCTATGGCCTGGGAAAGCAGTGGAAGATGGCTTAAGTACTTGGGCCCCTGCACCTGTGTGAAAGACCCAGAAGCAACTCCTGACTCCTGGCTTTGGATCAGCTCAGCCCTTGTGGCTATTTGGGGAGTGAACCACTGGATGGAAGACCTTTCTCTCTGTCTCTTCCTGTCTGTGTAACTCTACCTCTCAAAAAGTGTACCTAAAAGGTTATCTATAGGAGCAAAACTGAATACCTTGAGATGCAATGATTTTAACCAGCTTTTGACTGTAGAGAAACAGTTTTTCTTGTTTGTTTGTGTTATTCTGCCTCTCTCTCTCTCTCTCTCTCTCTCTCTCTCTCTTTATCATACTATTCAGTGAACTCTCTACTTAGTGTAGCGTCAATCTGATGAGTATAAAATTAACTGAATACTGACTTTAAAAAAAATAAAATGAGAAAGGGAGAGGGAGGAGGATGATGAGTGGGAATATGGGTGAGGGGAGGAGAATCACATTTTCCCAAATTTGTATATACTAAGTGCAGGAAGTTTGTATTCATTAAATAAAACTTAGAAAAAGAAAAAGAGGGGCCATGAGATTTTCATATCATGAGACCTCTGGAGTCCAGTGAGACTGAGGAAATTCTAGGTGCATCATTCTACAACTGGGGTGCTCATACCCCAGATCCATTATCTAAAGATATATATATATATATATATATATATATATATATATAAAACCCCAGGATAATGTGACCACATCTTTCTAGAACATCAATTTTGCTTCCTATTGTGTACTATGCTTCATTTTTCTATACTGAAAAAATTGCAAATATATCAAAGGCTGCAAAAGTTAAATGAATTATTTAAAAATAAAATAAGACTTCAAACTTCTCACGATGGTGATTTTTGTTATTTTGACCACAAGCTCCATTTTTGTCTATTTATTTTCATTTAAAGCTGGGGTACTATTGGGAAACAACATCAGGCAATAATTGCTTTAGAACTTGAAGACCTTTCCTTTCTCTTTATATATCTCCATGATATAAACCCCTGGGTGAGCCCATACTGAGATTCATACTGTTTTCTTAAAATGTCCTCAGTAATAGGAGTATCATGACTAGACTACAACTCTGGAATTCCTAATATATATTAAACATGTTCTATACCCTCTGGTTGAACAAAAAGACGTGTTCTTCAAAAGCTTAATAAAGGAATACTGTGTGCTGCCACATTCACACTGATGTGTTTGTCTAGGTTGCCTACTCCAAGTGGCACAATTCCAGGGGTTTCAGGTTGGACCTGTCTTAGAGCTTCCCTTTTCATGTTCCACTTAAAAGATGGCCCTACTCCTTCTCCTTCCTATCAAAATGATATCAGCGGGGGGCGGAGCCAAGATGGCGGAATAGTGAGGGCGCGCACCGATAGTCCGGGAAAATTTAGTTTAATAAAAGGGGAGTTACGGTAGCTGCAGAAAAAAGAACCAGGAAAAAATTGCAGGGGAAACCCTTCTGGATGGAGCAGCCGTGAATTGGAGGACCTACTGGGAGAACAAGGTCGCCCAGCGCGCGGAAGCCAAGTCGCGGGACCGAGCCGCAGAAGCCCCAGGGTCTGCGCGCCAGTGCTCCAAGGGGAGTGCATGCCACACAGACAACAGCAGGGAGACTTGGGACGCTCAGGGCTCCGAGTCCACACATCAGCGCTGGAAGGGGAGGTGAGCTCAATAACCCGAGACATTGGTGGGGAAACGGGGGTCAGAATCTAGAGGGGGGCCAGAAAGTGCAGCAAACTCACTACCGGAAAGAAGGAAAAAAAAAGCTTCAGGGTTTCTCTTCCCCCTAACCTTGCAAAGGTTACAAGGCTGCAAGGCTTGAAGAATTCCCAAGAGACAAAGAGCAGGCCTCCTCTCTGGATTTACATATCAATGGGGGAGAGCTAAGGAACTGAGTCACTACAATTCAGTAGCCTAGGCAACCCAGTGGGAGTCCAGAGGAGCCAAAGACTGGAAGCTAAATACCATCAATTCTGCACAGCCGTGCCCTGCAGTGCTACTTACCCCCTGAATAAATAAAATAAATAAATAAATAAAAAGAGAGAGATTTACCACGCATAACCTGAGGGTGTCACCTTTGCACACCCTTAACCAGGAAGAACCAGGCAGAGCTCTCAGGCCGCACCCATCTCAAGCCTCCAAGGCTCCTCCAACAGCAGGCAGTCCACTTAACACGGACACAGTATAAAAAAAAAAAAAAAAAGGAAAAAAAAAAACGCACAGTGACGCAAGAAGAATTAACTATGCCGAGTAACAAACACAGAAATAGAGGGAGCAAGATCAACAATGACACTATGATGCCTCCAAATAAGCAAAACACCCCAAGCCAAGAGTATGAAGATGATGAGATAGAAGAAATGCAAGATATGGATTTCAAAAAATTTATGATAAGAACATTTAGAAGTTTTCAAAAGCAAATCCTTGAACTACAGAAATCCTTAATGGACAAGATTGAAAATCTCTCTCGTGAAAATGAAATTTTAAGGAAGAGTCAAAATGAAACTCAGAAACTAGTAGAACAGGAAAGTGTTATAGTGAAGAGAAATCAAAATGAAATGAAGAGCTCAATAGATCAAATGACAAACACATTAGAAAGCCTTAAAAACAGAATGGGTGAAGCAGAAGAGAGAATATCGGACTTAGAAGATAGAGCACAGGAAAACATACAGTCAAACCAAAGAAAAGAAGAGGAGATTAGAAACCTAAAAAATATTGTTGGGAATCTACAGGATACTATTAAAAAAACCAACATTCGAGTTCTAGAGTTCCTGAAGGCATGGAGAGAGAGAAAGGATTGGAAGGCCTTTTTAGTGAGATACTAGCAGAGAACTTTCCAGGTTTGGAGAAGGACAGAGATATCCTAGTACAAGAAGCTCATAGAACCCCCAATAAACATGACCAAAAGAGATCCTCACCACGACACGTGGTAATTAAACTTACCACAGTGAAACATAAAGAAAAGATCCTAAAATGTGCAAGAGAGAAACGTCAGATTACTCTCAGAGGATCTCCAATCAGACTCACAGCTGACTTCTCATCAGAAACCCTACAAGCTAGGAGGGAATGGCGAGACATAGCACAGGTGCTAAGAGAGAAAAATTGCCAGCCCAGAATATTATATCCTGCCAAGCTCTCATTTGTGAATGAAGGTGAAATAAAGACCTTTCATAGCAAACAGAAATTGAAAGACTTTGTGGCCACTCGTCCGGCCCTGCAAAAGATACTTAAAGAGGTGCTACACTCAGAAACACAGAAACACGGCCATCAATATGAAAGAAGGGAAAGGAAGAACACCTACCAGTAAAAGAGCATGGGAAGCTCAAAGCATATACTAGAAAATATTTCCGGGAAAATGGCAGGGCAAAGTCACTACGTATCAATAGTCACATTGAACATTAATGGTCTGAATTCTTCAGTTAAAAGACACCGTTTGGCTGACTGGCTCACAGAACACAACCCAACTATTTGTTGCCTACAAGAAACACATCTCTCTAACAAAGAGGCATGCAGACTGAAAGTGAAAGGTTGGAAAAAGATATTCCATGCCAACAGAAACCAAAAAAAAAGCAGGTGTAGCCATATTAATATCAGACAAAATAAACTTTAATACAAAAACTGTTAAGAGAGACAAAGAGGGACACTATATAATGATTAAGGGTTCAATTCAACAGGAAGATGTAACTATTATAAATGTATATGCACCTAATTACAGGGCACCGGTCTATTTAAAAGATATGTTAAGGGACTTAAAGGGAGACTTAGATTCCAATACAATAGTACTGGGGGACTTCAATACTCCACTCTCAGAAATAGATAGATCATCCGGACAGAAGATCAACAAGGAAACAGCAGATTTAATTGACACTATTGCCCAAATGGATCTAACAGATATCTACAGAACTTTCAACCCTACATCTACAGACTTCACATTCTTCTCAGCAGTGCATGAACCTTCTCTAGGATTGATCACATACTAGGCCATAAAGCAAGACTCAGCAAATTCAAAAGAATTAGAATCATACCATGCAGCTTCTCAGACCACAGCGGGATGAAGCTGGAAATTAGCAACTCAGGAAACCCCAGAAAGTATGCAAACACATGGAGACTGAACAACATGCTCCTGAATGAACAATGGGTCATTCAAGAAATCAAAAGAGAAATCAAAAACTTTCTGGAAGTAAATGAAGACAACAACACAACATATCAAAACTTATGGGATACAGCAAAAGCAGTATTGAGAGGCAAATTTATAGCAATAGGTGCCTATACCAAGAAATTGGAAAGGTACCAAATAAATGAGCTTTCAGCGCACCTCAAGGACCTAGAAAAACTGCAGCAAACCAAACCCAAATCTAGTAGGAGAAGAGAAATAATTAAAACCAGAGAAGAAATTAACAGGATTGAATCCAAAAAAACATTACAAAAAATCAGCCCAGCGAGAAGCTGGTTTTTTGAAAAAATAAACAAAATTGACACCCCATTGGCCCAACTAACTAAAAAAAGAAGAGAAAAGACCCAAATCAATAAAATCAGAGATGAAAAAGGAAACGTAACAACAGACACCACAGAAATAAAAAGAATCATCAGAAATTACTACAAGGACCTGTATGCTAGCAAACAGGAAAACCTATCAGAAATGGATAGATTCCTGGACACATGCAACCTACCTAAATTGAACCAGGAAGACATCGAAAACCTAAATAGACCCATAACTGAAACAGAAATTGAAATAGTAATAAAGGCCCTCCCAACAAAGAAAAGCCCAGGACCAGATGGATTCACTGCTGAATTCTACCAGACATTTAAAGAAGAACTAATCCCATTTCTTCTCAAACTATTCAGAACAATCGAAAAAGAGGGAATCCTCCCAAATTCTTTCTATGAAGCCAGCATCACCTTAATCCCTAAGCCAGAGAAAGATGCAGCACTGAAAGAAAATTACAGACCAATATCCCTGATGAACATAGATGCAAAAATCCTCAATAAAATTCTGGCCAATAGAATACAACAACACATCAGGAAAATCATCCACCCAGACCAAGTGGGATTCATCCCTGGTATGCAGGGATGGTTCAACATTCGCAAATCAATCAATGTCATTCACCACATTAACAGACTGCAGAAGAAAAACCATATGATTATCTCAATTGATGCAGAGAAAGCATTTGATAAAATTCAACACCCTTTCATGATGAAAACTCTAAGCAAATTGGGTATAGAAGGAACATTCCTCAATATAATCAAAGCAATTTATAAAAAACCCACAGCCAGCATCCTATTGAATGGGGAAAAGTTGGAAGCATTTCCACTGAAATCTGGCATAAGGCAGGGATGCCCACTCTCACCACTGCTATTTAACATAGTTCTGGAAGTTTTAGCCAGAGCCATCAGACAAGAAAAAGAAATCAAAGGAATACAAATCAAGAAGGAAGAAGTCAAACTATCCCTCTTTGCAGATGATATGATTCTGTATTTAGAGGATCCAAAGAACTCTACTAAGAGACTATTGGAACTCATAGAGGAGTTTGGCAAAGTGGCAGGATATAAAATCAATGCACAAAAATCAACAGCCTTTGTATACACAAGCAATGCCATGACTGAGAAAGAACTGCTAAGATCAATCCCATTCACAATAGCTACAAAAACAATCAAATACCTTGGAATAAACTTAACCAAGGACGTTAAAGATCTCTACGATGAAAATTACAAAACCTTAAAGAAAGAAATAGAAGAGGATACCAAAAAATGGAAAAATCTTCCATGCTCATGGATTGGAAGAATCAACATCATCAAAATGTCCATTCTCCCAAAAGCAATTTATAGATTCAATGCAATCCCAATCAAGATACCAAAGACATTCTTCGCAGATCTAGAAAAAATGATGCTGAAATTTATATGGAGGCACAAGAGACCTCGAATAGCTAAAGCAATCTTGTACAACAAAAACAAAGCCGGAGAAATCACAATACCAGACTTCAGGACATACTACAGGGCAGTTGTAATCAAAACAGCATGGTACTGGTACTGAAACAGATGGATAGACCAATGGAACAGAATTGAAACACCAGAAATCAATCCAAACATCTACAGCCAACTTATATTTGATCAAGGATCTAAAACTAATTCCTGGAGCAAGGACAGTCTATTCAATAAATGGTGCTGGGAAAACTGGATTTCCTCGTGCAGAAGCATGAAGCAACACCCCTACCTTACACCTTACACAAAAATCCACTCAACGTGGATTAAAGACCTAAATCTACGTCCTGACACCATTAAGTTATTAGAGAACATTGGAGAAACCCTTCAAGATATTGGCACAGGCAGAGAATTTCTGGAAAAGACCCGGGAGGCACAGACAGTCAAAGCCAAAATCAACTATTGGGATTGCATCAAATTGAGAAGTTTCTGTACTGCAAAAGAAACAGTCAGGAGAGTGAAGAGACAACCGACAGAATGGGAAAAAATATTTGCAAACTATGCAACAGATAAAGGGTTAATAACCAGAATCTACAAAGAGATCAAGAAACTCCACAAAAACAAAACCAACAACCCACTTAAGAGATGGGCCAAGGACTTCAATAGACATTTTTCAAAAGAGGAAATCCAAATGGCCAACAGGCACATGAAAAAAATGTTCAAGGTCACTAGCAATCAGGGAAATGCAAATCAAAACCACAATGAGGTTTCATCTCACCCCGGTTAGAATGGCTCACATGCAGAAATCTACCAACAACAGATGCTGGTGAGGATGTGGGGAAAAAGGGACACTAACCCACTGTTGGTGGGAATGCAAACTGGTAAAGCAACTATGGAAATCAGTCTGGAGATTCCTCAGAAACCTGAATATAACCCTACCATACAATCCAGCCATACCACTCCTTGGAATTTACCCAAAGGAGTTTAAATTGATAAACAAAAAAGCGGTCTGCACCCTAATGTTTATTGCAGCACAATTCACAATAGCCAAGACCTGGAACCAACCTAAATGCCCATCAATGGTAGACTGGATAAAGAAATTATGGGATATGTATTCTTTAGAATACTATACTGCAGTAAGAAACAACGAAATCCAGTCATTTGCAACAAAATGGAGGAATCTGGAACACATCATGCTGAGTGAAGTAAGCCAGTCTCAAAGGGACAAATACCATATGTTCTCCCTGATCGGTGACAACTGACTGAACACCAAAAAGGAAACCTCCTGAAGTGAAATGGACACTATGAGAAATGGTGTCTTGATCAGCATAGCCCTGACTGCTAATGGACAACTTAATACATTATCCCTCATAGTATTTTTTTTTTTGTCTGTTCTACTTAATATGACTGGTTTAATTCTGTAATTATCACATAGTTATTCTTAAGTGTTGAAAATTAACTGAAATGTGATCCCTGTTAAACATAAGAGTGGGAATAAGAGAGGGAAGAGATGTATAATTTGGGGCATGCTCGGGCTGACTTGCCCCAATTGGTAGAGTTGGAAACATACCAGGGGATTCCAATTCAATCCCATCAAGGTGGCATGTGCCAATGCCATCTCACTATTCCAAGTGATCAATTTCAGTTCACAATTGATCATAATGAAAGGACTAAGAGTCAAAGGGAGCACATAAACAAGTCTAGTATCTGCTAACACTAACCGATAGAATAAATAAAGGGGAGAGCGATCCAACATGGGAAGTGAGATACTCAGCAGACTCATAGAATGGCGGATGTCCTAAATAGCACTCTGGCCTCAGAATCATCCCTAAAGGCACTCGGATCTGGCTGAAAAGCCCATGAGAGTATTTCAGGCATGGAAAGCCAAGACACTCTGGCAAAAAGATCTCTGTGAGTGAGATCCCAGTGGAAAGAACAGGTCTTCAAAGAGGGAGGTGCCTTTCTCTGAAGGGAGGAGAGAACCTCCACTTTGACTATGACCGTGTCTAAACAAGATAAGAGTCGGAGAACTCAAGGGGCTTCCATAGCCTTGGAAACTCATGACTGGTGCATAGGGAGATTACTGATGCCATAGACAGGAGTGTCAATTGGTAAAGTCAACAACAGGAGTCACTGTGCACTTACTCCTCATGTAGGATCTCTGTCCTTAATGTGCTGTACACTGAGGCTTAATGCTATAACGAGTACTCAAACAGTATATTTCACTTTGTATTTCTATGGGGGTGCAAACGATTGAAATCTTTACTTAATGTACACTAAACTGATCTTCTGTAAAAAAAAAAAAAGAAAAAAAGAAATTGTCAATTCCCAACTTGACTCTCACTGGGATTAAACATGACAATAGGTCTGATCTGATTTCATCATCATTTAAAAAAAATCATCTATTATTTTTCACTTTATGTTTCTGTGTGGGAGCAAACTGTTGAAATCCTTACTTAAGGTATACTAAGCTGATCTTCTGTATATTAAGATAATCGAAAATGAATCTTGATGTGAATGGAAGGGGAGAGGGAGTGGGAAAGGGGAGGGTTGTGGGTGGGAGGGACGGTATGGGGGGGGAAGCCATTGTAACCCATGAGTCGTACTTTGGAAATTTATATTCATTAAATAAAAGATAAAAAAAATGATATCAGCTATAAACTCACTTTTCTCTATATCAGAACTATAACATTCTCCAATAAAAACAAGAATGACCCTTGCTTAAAGTTGACATAGAAATTGAAGCAAAGAATAAATTTACTCATATAATTTCTTACCTGCTCGATGTATCATGAGTAAAATACTTTTGCTATCCACACTGGGCTGGTGTTGAATTTCTAGTATTTGTTCTTCCTTGCCCCCATCTCCTGGTTTCTAAGATAATAAAAATGTGAATGTTAGCTGTCTTAAATTATTAGATGATTTGCATTAATAGTTGTAAATGTTTTTAAGTAAATAAAATGTTTATAAGTAAATACATATTCCCTTTTTCTTTTATCAATGGACTTTATTTTTAGAACAATTTTACGTTTACAGACATTGAGAAGGAAATATAGAAAATTTCCATACGCTCTTTATCTCTCCATAGTTATTCCCCTTATGAACATGTTGTGTTAGTGCTGTACGTTTGTCACAAATGATAAACCAATTATGATAGTTATTACTAGCTTAAGTCCATGGTTTATACACAGCATCACTCTTTGGGTCAGAGTAGTATGGCTTTTAACATATACATAATGCAACAAATCCACCATAAAATACCATCTAGAATATATACACTGCCCTAAAATTCCTTTCTGCTCCAGCTGTTCAACCTTCTTTCTTCTCCTTAAATTCATATCAACCACTGATATTTTGATTGTTTCTGTAATTTTGCTTTTCCTAGAATATCATACATGTAGAATTGTACAGTATGTAGTCTCTTCAGACTATCCTTTTCACTAAGCAGTATGTATATAAGATTTCTACATGTCTTCTTCTAGTTTGCTAATAGATATGCTTTATTGTTGAATAATATTTCATTGTATAAATACACTATAATTTGCTTATCCATTCATCTTTTTTCTAAAATTTTATTTATTTATTATTTGGAAGGCAGAGTGACAGAGCAGAGGAAAGAAAAGGGGAGAACTTTACATCTGCTGGATTACTCTCCAAATACTCATAAAAACTGGGATTATGCCAATCTGAGGTCATGACCCAGTTACTCCATCTGGGTCTCCTATATGAATGTCAGGAACCCAAATATGTGGGCTAGCATCTGCTGCCTTCCAGGTGCATTAACAGGAAGCTGGATTACAGGCAGAGGCAGAACTTGATCTCAGGCAGCAACTTAACCCTCTGTGCCACAATACCTGCCCCTCCATTCACCTATTGCAGAACATCTTGATTGTTTCCAATTTGTAATAATTATGAATAAAACTGCAGTTAAAAGCTGTGTGAAGGCTTTAAATCAGACCTAAAATTTCAACTTATATGATACTAAAAATGTGATTATTGGTCTTTATGGTATGACTATGCTGAGCTTTGTAAGAAACTGGCAAACTGTCTTCTGAAGTGTCTGTACCATTTTCTGTTCCCATCAGCAATAAGTAAGTGTTTCTACTGCTCTACATCTCATCAGCATTTAGTACTATCAAGTGTTTGTTTTCTTTTTAGCCATTCTAGTAAGTGTCAAATGCTTTTTAAATTATTTATTTCTCTTCAAATTTGATATTTTACTGAAATATTAAGATTTATTCTTGGCCGGCCCTGCGGCTCACTTGGCTAATCCTCCGCCTGCAGCGCCGGCACCCCGGGTTCTAGTCTCGGTTGGGGCACCGGATTCTGTCCCACTTGCTCCTCATCCAGTCCAGCTCTCTGCTGTGGCCCGGGAAAGCAGTGGAGGATGGCCTGAGTGCTTGGGCCCTGCACCCACATGGGAGACCAGGAAGAAGCACCTGGCTCTTGGCTTTGGATTGGCGCAGCGCGACGGCCGTAGTGGCCATTTGGGGGGTGAACCAAAGGAAGGAAGACCTTTCTCTCTGTCTCTCTCTATCACTGTCTAACTCTGCCTGTCAAAAAATAAAAAGATTTATTCTTGTAAAGTGAAAAGTCAAATGTAAGCTCTACAACTTCAATTTATATCTTAGCCTCTAACACAATGCCCTGGACATAGTAGGTGTTCATGTAATGTTTATTGGTGATAACATAAAGACTAAAACAAATAAGAATATTTGACAATCAATGCTAAAATGTTACGGAGTGTGAAATGTGGAATCTGAAAAGAGAAATAGATTTCCCTGAACACAATGTATAAAGGATTATTTTTTATATATAACAAATGTATAGTAATATTTTTAAGGACCTTAAAATCAGGGATCCAGTTATATAGCTTAAGGATAAAGATACCTTGCATAAGTCTCGAATCTACCAGAAACTTTTTTTCTTCTCTCAGAAATAAATTAATCTCCCTGAAAGAGCTGTTAAGAGGTGAGAGGTTAGGTAGATTCCAAACTATAATAACATGATACTAGTAATTCATGCTAGCTACCCATAATAATACATGAGGTAGATAGTAGCATATATTATCTAATATCATACATTATATAATATGCATGGTATCATAAAATACACTATGCATACATGGTATCATATATAGCCATCTTATAATAGGTATTAAGTTTTTAGTCAAAGTTCAAAGTGAGCTCTCAGTTGGTATTAATATTTAGTCTTTTGACAGAGAAAATGTTGTTTCTGTCACACATGCAAAGTTCATGCTTCTTTCCTGTCTTCTTTACTCAACGTCTGCTTTTTCCCCCTCTTCCTGTCACTTCTGTCTCCAGGCATATATCCTGCTAGAACCATGTAATATTAATCTACTCCCTGAGGGGAAGCTTTCCTACAGCTTTAATTCCTCCTGATTTTCCAAATTCTTGTGAATGCTTCTTCCTCAATCTTACTTATTCTGGCTACAGTGCTGGACTAGGAATACTTGAGCTACTTAAATATCTGAAATAAAATAATGATGATCATAAGTGTAATAGCTGTACACTGCAAAGTTTTCCATAGAAGTACCCATAGAATCATCATTCTTTGTTCATTACTTCCTTCTTTTTTTTTCTTTTTTGACAGGCAAAGTTAGACAGTGAGAGAGAGAGAGAGAGAGAGAGAGAGAAAGGACTTCCCTCCATTGGTTCACTGCCCAAATGGCCACCATGGCCAGCACACTGCACCAATCTGAAGCTAGGAGCCAGGCGCTTCCTCCTGGTCTCCCATGTGGGTGCAGGGCCAAAGCAATTGGGCCATCCTCCACTGTTTCCTGGGCCACAGCAGAGAGCTGGACTGGAAGAGGAGCAGCCGGGACAGAATCTGGCGCCCCAACCAGGACTAGAACCCAGGGTGCTGGCGCTGCAGGCGGAGGATTAGCCAAGTGAGCCGCGGCACCGGCCTGTTCATAACTTCCATAGTAGTCAGTTGAATGAAAATTCTATTTTGGAACTCTATTTATGGACACTTTTGAACATATAAATTGTTATTTTTTTAACTTTTATTTAGTAAATATAAATTTCCAAAGTACAGTTTATGGATTACAATGGCTTCCCCCCCCATAATTTCCCTCTCACTCGCACCCCTCCCATCTCCCGCTCCCTCTCCCATTCCATTCACATCAAGATTCATTTCCAATTCTCTTTATATACAGAAGATCGATTTAGTATATATTAAGTAAAGATTTCATCAGTTTGCACCCACACAGAAACACAAAGTGTAAAATACTGTTTCAGTACTAGTTATAGCATTAATTCACATTGAACAACACATTAAGGACAGATCCCACATGAGGAGTACACAGTGACTATTATGTTGACTTAACAATTTGACACTCTTGTTTATGGTGTCAGAAATCTCCCTAGGCTCTAGTCATGAGCTGCCAAGGCTATGGAAATAGCCTTTTGAGTTCGCTGACTTTGATCTTATTCACACAGGGTCTTAGTCAAAGTGGAAGTTCCCTCCTCCCTTCAGAGAATGGTACCTCCCTCTTTGATGGCCCCATTCTATCCACTGGGATCTCACTCGCAGAGATCTTTCATTTAGGTTTTTTTTTTTTTTTTTTTTTTCCAGAGTGTCTTGGCTTTCCATGCCTAAAATACTCTCATGGGCTCTTCAGATCTGCCTGCCTTAAGGGCTGATTCTGAGGCCAGAGTGCTATTTAGGACATCTGCCATTCTATGAGTCTGCTGTGTATCCCGCTTCCCATGTTGGATCATTCTCTCCCTTTTTGATTCTATCAGTTAGCATTAGCAGACACTAGTCTTGTTTGTGTGATTCCTTTGACTTTTAGACCTATCAGTGTGATCAACTGTGAACTGAAACTGATCACTGGGACTAGTAAGATGGCATTGATACATGCCACCTTGATGGGATTGTATTGGAATACCCTAGCTCATTTCTAACTCCACCATTTGGGGCAAGTCTGATTGAGCAAGTCCCAAATTGTACATCTCCTCCCTCTCTTATTCCCACTCTTATATTTAACAGGGATCCCTTTTCAGTTAAAATTTAAACACCTACGAATAATTGTGTTAATTACAGAGTTCAACCAATAGTACTAGAACAAAAAAAAATCCTAAAATGGATAAAGTATTACATTGTACATCAACAGGACAAGAGTTGATCAAGTCACTGTTTCTCATAGTGTCCATTTCACTTCAACAGGTTTCCTCTTTGGTGCTCAGTTAGTTGTCACTGATCAGGGAGAATATATGATATTTGTCCCTTTGGGACTGGCTTAATTCACTCAGCATAATATTTTCCAGATTCCTCCATCTTGTTGGAAAAATCTTCCATGCTCATGTATTGGAAGAATCAATATCATCAAAATGTTCATTCTCCCAAAAGCAATTTATACATTCAATACAATACCAATCAAGGTACCAAAGACCTTCTTCTCAGATCTGGAAAACATGATGCTGAAATTCATATGGAGACACAGGAGACCTCGAATAGCTAAAGCAATCTGGTACAACAAAAACAAAGCTGGAGGCATCACAATACCAGATTTCAGGACATACTACAGGGCAGTTGTTATCAAAACAGCATCGTACTGGTACAGAAACAGATGGATACACCAATGGAAAAGAATAGAAACACCAGAAATCAATCCAAACATCTACAGCCAACTCATATTTGATCAAGGATCCAAAACCAATCCCTCGAGTAAGGACAGTCTATTCAATCAATGGTGCTGGGAGAACTGGATTTCCACGTGCAGAATCATGAAGCAAGACCCCTACCTTTCACCTTGCACAACAATTCACTCAACATGGATTAAAGACTTAAATCTACAACCCGACACCATCAAATTATTAGAGAGCATTGGAGAAACCCTGCAAGATATAGGTACCGGCAAAGACTTCTTGGAAAAGACCCCAGAAGCACAGGCAGTCAAAGTCAAAATTAACATTTGGGATTGCATCAAATTGAGAAGTTTCTGTACTGCAAAAGAAACAGTCAGGAAAGTGAAGAGGCAACCGACAGAATGGGAAAAAATATTTGCAAACTATGCAACAGATAAAGGGTTGATAACCAGAATCTACAAAGAAATCAAGAAGCTCCACGACATCAAAACAAACAACCCACTTAAGAGATGGGCCAAGGACCTCAATAGACATTTTTCAAAAGAGGAAATCCAAATGGCCAACAGGCACATGAAAAAATGTTCAAGATCACTAGCAATCAGGGAAATGCAAATCAAAACCACAATGAGGTTTCATCTCACCCCGGTTAGAATGGCTCACATTCAGAAATCTACCAACAACAGATGCTGGTGAGGATGTGGGGAAAAAGGGACACTAACCCACTGTTGGTGGGAATGCAAACTGGTAAAGCAACTATGGAAGTCAGTCTGGAGATTCCTCAGAAACCTGAATATAACCCTACCATACAACCCAGCCATACCACTCCTTAGAATTTACCCAAAGGAAATTAAATTGGCAAACAAAAAGCTGTCTGCACCTTAATGTTTATTGCAGCTCAATTCACAATAGCTAAGACCTGGAACCAACCCAAATGCCCATCAACAGTAGACTGGATAAAGAAATTATGGGACATGTACTCTATAGAATACTATACAGCAGTCAAAAACAATGAAACCCGGTCATTTACTTTTTTTTTTTTTAAAAGATTTATTGGTTTGAAAGGCAGGGTAACAAAGAAAGAGGCAGATACTGCCAGAGATTGATCTACCCACTGGTTCACTCCCTAAACAGCCAAAATGGCTGTAGCAGGGCCAGGCCAAAGCCAGGAGCCAGGTACTCCATCTGGTTCTCCCATGCGGGTACAGAGTACCAAGAACTTGGGCCATCTTCCACTACTTTCCCAGGTGCACTAGTAGGGAGTTGGATTGGAAGTGGAGTAGCTGGGACTTGAATTGCTTCACTGCCTAATACAGAGACTTATTTTTCTTTTTTTTAAATTAATTAATTTTTTAAGGAATACAAATTTCTTAAGTACAAATTTGGGAATATAGTTATTCTTCCCACCATACCTGCTCTCTCACCCAATCTTCCACCCTTTCACTTCCTCCCTCTCCCCTTCTCAGTCCCATTTTCCAACAAGATACATTTTCTTTTGTTTTCTTTTTTATTGAATAAATGTAAATTTACAAAGTACAACTTTTGCAATGTTGTGGCTTTTCCCCTCACAACCTCCCTCCCTCCTGCAGCCATCCCATCTCCCATTCCCTCTCCCATCCCATTACTCATCAAGACTCATTTTTAATTATAAGATACATTTTCAATTAACTTTGTACACAGAGGACAAACTCTATACTTAGTAAAGATTTCAACAATTTGCACACACACACACACACACACACAGAAAAAAAACTGTTTGAGAACTAGTTTTACAGTTAACTCTCATAATACAACTCATGGAGGACAAAGGTCCTGCATGGGGAGTTAGTTCACAGTGACTCCTGTTGTTAATTTAACAATTAACACTCTATGTATGACATCAGTGACCACCCAAAGCTCTTGACATGAGCTGCCTAGGGTATAAAAGCCTTTTGAATTCACAAATTTCATCAATATTTAGACAAGGGCATAAGCAAAGCAGAAGTTCTCTCCTCCCATTAGAAAAAAGTACATCCTTCTTTGATGGCTATTTCTTTCTGGTGAGGTCTCACTCACAGAGATCCTTCATGTAGAACATTTTTTTGCCGCAGTGTCTTGGCTTTCTATGCCTGAAATGCTCTCACAGGCTTTTCAGCCAGACCAAGAAGACTTAAGTTAGGCTAATTCTGAGGTCAGAGTGCTATTTAAAGCAATTGTCCTTCTATGAGTCTGCTGTGTGGACTGTTTCCCATGTTGGAACATTCTCTTCTTTTTAATTTAACCTATTAGTATTACCAGAAAATTGATCCTATTTATATGATCACATTAATACTTAATATGATCACTTTAATACTTAAGATGGCATTTTCACCACCCAGCTTAATGGGATTTGGGGTCCCATGACATGTTTTTAAACTGTACTCTTAAAGTAAGTCTGTAGGAATGTATGCAGAACTATACAGCTTTGCATTTACAATCTTCCTCCTCCCTCTCTTATTCACACTCTTATTTTTACTGAAATCTATTTTCAATTGACTTTATACACATATGGTTAACTCTATGTTAAGTAAAGAGTTCAACAAATTGTATGAAGAAACAAAGCCAAAAAAAAAAATTAAACTGTTCCTTGACAATCAAGAAAAGGGCAGCTCAAGTCATCCCTTCTTGAAGTGCTGTTCTCACTTTTTTGTGATTATAAACGAGGATTCAGTGTATGTGATTGTAATTCTCTTATTGCAAATTTGGGTCAACATTAATATACTCACAGGTTACATGCCTTTCTAGGTCTGCTTCAGATAAAGTACAAACACTTTTCTGTTTTGATTGGCATTGCTCCTCAAAAGTTTAACTGTTTTATACAACTAGCAATAGTGCATGTGAATGCCAACCTCATTTTTTAAAAACCTGGTACAGTTGTGTCGGGGACCACGCAGCATGTGACCTCTTAGTGGAGCGACAGGGCTAGACAGGCCAGACCAGATAGTACTGATAACGCAACCTTGTGTGACCTCATGCCTTAAGGCCTTGTAACCTTTCCCCTACTTGCACTAGCATTGCAGCTACAAGATAAGCTCCCCCCCTTCCCCCACCCGATACCCTGCCTCTATGATACATAAGTGTGTGGTTGAAAAATAAAGTCGCAGCTTGATCGGCACCTGTCTTGCTGCCATCTTTGTGTCTCCTGTCCCTTTCATTTCTCCTTCTAGGTGCTGGGCCCAGTTGCTGTCCCGCGGGATGGGACAAGTTGTATGTGGCCTACACCCTTATAACTCATAAGTTTTCTTGCCTTATAACTCATGGAATCCTCAGGATCTTGAGAATATAGGAGTGGATTTTGTATGCTAATGAGATGACTGGTGACTAGAAGCCTTTAGAAAGCTTCAGGATGAGAGATGGTCATTAGGAAGACCAAGGAAGAAGCGGAGGCTTGGAATGTTCAGCCCCATCACCTGACCTCCAGAAAGGGGCAGAAGGAACTTGATCAATAGCCAATGAATAAACCAATCACAACTGCTTTACATCCATAAAAGCTCAAAAGAACATGGTATACTAAGCTTCTAGACATCTGAAGAGTGGAGGTTCCAAGGGAGTGGCTTAGCCGGAGACGGCCTAGAAGCTTCTCTGATACCTCGCCCTGGCATCTAACTACTCACCTATATTCTTTGCATTACCCTTTATAATAAACCAGTGAATGTAATCATAATGTGACCCTGAGTTCTGAAAGCCACTCTAGTAAATTAACGAAACACAAGGGTGGTATCATGGGAATCCCAATTTACACCCAGTTAATCAGGAGCACAGGCCACAATATGGGGATTCTTACTGAGATATGAAATGAGGATCAGTGGTATGGGACTGAGCCCTCAGCCTGGAAATTGTGTCTGATGGGTAATGTCAGATTGTGTCAGAACAGCTGTATTGGTGTTGTGTGAGACAAAGAAAAAAGTACTTTGGGTGTTAATGTTTTCCTCCACCCTTCTTGGTGCCATATTACATTGCTATCTTACCATGAATGTCTGTTCTTAAGACTGAAGCTCCATTTTTCATTGCCTTTTTATCATGTTAATGAAAGGGTAGTGCAGTTATACTCTACATTTCCAGCTTTTTTTTCTGTCATAAAGCATGTGTTCCAAAATGGTGATAGTCCTGTGCAAAGGGAGAGAGCATCGCACATTAGTGCTAAGTAGCTGTCTAATATTTTCCCTCAGGTCCATTTCTTACTCTTAAAAATTACTGAGACACCAAATCCTGTATGTATATGTGGGTTACATCTATTTATATTTATTACACTAAATAGAGACTAAAAATGTGTAGTAATTATTTAATATAAGAAGTATTTTATAAGTTAACATAAATAAGATTTTTATGAAAAAATATATTTTAAATACAGATAAGAGCTAACTTTTGGAGTCTGCTTCTGAATTCAGTCTACTGAGATATCAAATACCATGAGGCCTCTGAAAATATCTGTGGTACTCCTGTGAGATAAGAAGAGTGAAAAGGGGAAACATTGTCTTACTGCTATTACAAAATGGTATGAACTTGTGTGCCTGAAAAGGACTTGGGAACCCTGGGGTTACTGGACCTAACTTGGAGAAATCAACAATTTCTCTCTATTGAAATAAGAAAACATATCCTATTTGCCTTTCATGCCTTTTGAACTTGGGTACTGACACATCAGAAACTGACCAATGAAAAATAATATTGTGACAGTCATGAGGATGAAAACACTACCAATGCACAAAGAACTGATTAATTGCAGCATTTGCTTTTTATATTTGACTTGTTAATTACGTTCAAAAAAATCCTTGGCTATGGGAAATTTATTCTAGATTCTGAGCTCTAGGAAGATTCAAAATTAAAACTAATTCTATATACATTTCATTTTCAATTTTGTATCTTCGATTATAATTATGTTCAGTGATTACATCTGATATTGACAGTGTCTGGGTTCAGTTTGTTATATTATCAATTCTTTTCCACTGACAAGAATGAAAGAATTTCTATTTCTGAGTGAGAACAGCAATTAACAAGCTTTTCCCATCTTTTCCTGTGATTCTAGTTTTGAATCTCTTGAAATGCAGAGCTCTGTGTTTTATTTTTACAGAATCACTTGAATTTAATATATACACACATAATTTTACATAAACTCATAAATATGATTTCATACATGTGTATTTCTCTAGCATTTGCTTTCTCCAGATTCTCCTCTCTGTAATCTATTCACTTCCTTTCCCCAACAACCCCTAGTAACCCATGTTAGCAATCTAGTATATAATCTGGGTATTTTTTTTTTACAGGCAGAGTTAGACAGTAAGAGAGAGACAGAGAGAAAGGTCTTCCTTCTGTTGGTTCACCCCCCAAATGGCTGGTACAGCTGGCGTGCTGCACCAATCCGAAGCCAGGAGCCAGGTGCTTCCTCCTGGTCTCCCTTGCGGGTGCAGGGCCCAAGCACTTGGGCCATCCTCCACTGCCTTCCTGGGAGCAACCAAGACAGAACTGGTGCCCCAACAAGAACTAGAACCCGGGGTGCCAGCGCCACAGGCAGAGGATTAGCCAAGTGAGCCATGGCGCCAGCCTATAAACTGGGTTTTTATGTCTGTGACCCTATAATAATATACACCCAATAAGCACATATAAATACACAAATACATGTAAGAGTGTGCTTTTTCAAAAACGTGATAATATATACATTTGTCTGCAACTTGTTTTCATCACTCATTCCATGGATAGTACCAGCAAGAGACTAAGGGTAACTCATTGTTTCTAGAGTAGGATAACATTCCAAAATTTATCCCCTAGTAGTTAAGATGACTGTAACACAGCTGTCTAATGATTTGTCATTAAAATTCTCACAAAATTGTGGTGGTTTGATGACAGGAATGAGCAAGAATATATTGTGCTAGAAAGGGACTCCTGGTAAAGATTTTTCGGGACTTTTTTTTTTTTTGCTGGAGTTTGCACTTGTTTCTCAAAGCACTCTCAAGATAATGATAGTATATCAAAATATTTTGGGAATAAAGATAAGGTTATTTGGGTGCAGAAATTGTTTAAATTTATGCACAGTCTTTCACAATGTACATTTCCATGAACTTTTTGAAGATCCCTCACATGAATTTATATGTTATAGTTTTTACCTTCCTTCAGAAAGTAAGTAAGAAAAATGCTTTGGTTATCCCCAGAAACTGTTGCAATGGCCTTTGCCATTGATTAGTCAATTTTTTCTTTATCTGGACCACTTCTACTTCTTGGTAGTTATTGCTTTCATTGTTCTGTGTCTTCAGGATCATACAGGTAAAGTCATGTTTCAACCTTCAAACAAATGGTTCTGGATCTTGATCCCACTAGTCCAAAATTTCCAATGACAGCTCTCCTCTTGTCTGCAGCCAGTCTGGCTATGCTCATCGAGCAGAAAGTTTGCCAAAGTCTTTTTTTAGTCATAATCGAACCCAATAAAATGCCTGTGGGATTACTGCTTCTGCCATTCATCATTAGTCCTATTCAATTAAGGCATGTTAATTTCTCTCATGAATTGACATGCATGGCATGCTCTTCTGGGTTTGTAAAATCAGTTATTCATTTACAAACTAATGATTTACTTAAAGTATTATTATCATAAAGTTTTTTTAAAACATCAGCGATTTCAACATTCTTCCACTAACATTTCATCATCAACTTGATTTTTGTGAGATTCAAGATGGCTGAATTACAAGAAGATGCATTGACCTCAGCCACAGAAAAATCCCAGAAGAACAAAGGAAGGATGATGTTACCAGGAAAATAATTGAGCAAAATTTTCAATGGCGAATGAATGGAATAGAACAGACTCTGTGAGGCAGCAAGGAAAGAGGACAGACACACCATCACTGGCCATGCAATCAGTACTCTTGCATCTACATGGCTGGCTTCTGGCTAGGAAATGTCATCTTGCTAAGATAAGGTGAGAAGAAGGAGAGGTTGCCATGGTTCTTGCCACTGGTAGCTTTTACTGAAGGAGAATTCCATGATCTGCATTTGCTTTGAGTCCTTCCTAGTATGCTGAAGGGGTTCTGTATGTCTACTTTGCTCCATTTAGGGAGGCCATTCTGCCTCCTCCCTCCCAATCCTATAACAAAATGCTAGACTGAATTTTTTATGGTGGAGTTGAAGCTGAGCTCTGTTTTGACTCAGGAAGCCATATAGGCCTGCTGTTCACAGAGACCACCAGGGCTAGAGATAAGCAGCTTGCAGGACAGAGAGCAGACTCCCTGAACCTGTGACTGTAGGAATTTTGCTCATAAGCCACAAAGTTGAGAGGGTAGCAGGTTGTTGCCAGGTTAATTTGCATCTGTCTTGTCTAAATGCATAGACTTGGAGCTACCTGCATGCTGGGAACACATCTTGTAGAAGAGTGGTTGGTGCTCTGGATGGCATGAGAGCCTGTGTGGGTGAGTTATGTGAGTTGCACTGGTACCATGATCTTACTTTAGGCTGTGAATCACCCTGGTACGGTTGAAAGAAATGTGAACACATCTACTCCCTCCACTGACTGTAGTAAAGGTGCTTCATCATGCCCACCCTGGGTGTCACTATGGACTCTTGTCCGACCCATAAATAGTGATCAGAGCTCCTCATCCCTACAACCAGCACACATCCCTAGAACTCAAGTATAAGCCTTAGGGATTCCACATAGCCCCAGAGGCACATTTCCATGAATGAATCGTTCAATCAAAAAAGAACCACATCTTCCAGATGAGATAAGAAGAAGAAATCCCAAGATGTGCAAAAATCAACCAAGAAACACAAGAAACATGAACAAGGAAGGCAATACGACTACCCAAAAGTAACTCAATATTACATTAATATTAGAGTGTGAAGACATAGATTGATGAAATGTCTGAAAAATAATGATTATAAAGTTATTCAAAAATACAGAGAAAGACTGAAATGTAATGAAATCAATACATCACATATAGGGAAAGATATACTGAAAGAGATAGAGATACTAATAGATATACTGAAAAAAATAGAAATATTAGGCATGCAGTAGTCAATAAGTCAAATAAAATATAGTGGATAGTCTTAACAATAGACGTGGTGAAGCAGAAGAAAGTATATTCAAACTGTAAGGTCATTAGAAATACTTCAGTCACATACACACAAAAAAATGAAAAAATAGGTTGAAAGCAGTGTCTAGGTCATGTAGGATACCATCAAATGAACAAATATTCAAGTCTCAGGAGTTTCTGAAGGTATGGGAAAAAGAATGGTTTAGAAAATCTTAAAAGTGAAATAACAGCTGAAAATTTCCCATATTGCCAAAAGATACGGACACACAAATACAGAAAGTACATAGAATCCTAAATAGGTATGATCAGAAAAGATCTTCACCATGACACATTAAAGCCAAGCTTTCAAAAGTAAAACAAAAAGAATATTCTTTTATTTCTTTGCACATAAAAAGGGCAAAAAACATCAGATAATCTGCAAAGGAATTCTGATCGGATTCATAGCAGATTTCTCAACAGAAACCCTACAGGCCAGAGGTAAATGAAGAGATATAGTACAAATCCTAAAGAGAAAAAATCTGCCGGCATAGAATACTTTACCCAGTGAAGCTGTCATTCATAAATGAAGTTAAATAAGGACCTTTAAGGAGGAGCCAAAATTGATAGAACTTGTCACCAACTGGCCAGCTTTACAAATGATATTTAAGGACATACTACACAAAGAAACAGAGAGAGACAATCAGCATCATTAAAGAATGTGAAGACAGAATTCCTCCAAGTAAAATAACAAAGGAGACCTAAATAAACAATAGGAAAATATATGATAAAATGGCAGGACCACAACATTACTTATCAATAAGATCCTTGGATGTAAATGGACTAAATTTTCCAATTAAATGATACAGACTGACTGAATGGATAAAAGAACAAGACCCATATATGTGCTGCCTACAAGAAACATACTTCACTAGTGAAGATACACAGACTGAAATTGAAAAAATGGGAAAAAATTCCATTAATATGGAAATCAAAAGTGATTAGAGGTAGCTATAGTCATATCAGAAAAGATGGAGTTTAAGACAAAAACTTTAAAAGAGAAAAGAAAGTTATGTAATGATTAACAGATCAATTAGATAAGATGTGACTATAGTATATGTATATGCACCCAATGCTAGGGCATTCACTTTTATGAAACAACTGTTAATGGATCTAATGAGAGACATACATTCAATACAATAATAAAGTGAAGTTCAATACTGCATTTTTGTTAATGGACAGAAAATTCAGACTAAAAATAAACGTTATAGATTTACTATATATCTATAAAACATTCCAACCTACAGCTACAGAATGCACAAACTTTTCATCAGTGCATGGAACATTTTCTAGGATAAACCATACAGTTTTCCATAAATCAAGTCACAATAAATTCAAAAAAATAGAAATAATTTCATGTATCATTTCTGAACACAATAGAATAAAGCTGGAAATTAACAAAAGAAATTCTAGATACAAAAGAAATTCTAGAAATTAGAAAACTTCTAGAAAACATACAAACACATGAAGACTGAACAACATGCTCCTGTTCAGTGGGTATTGGAAGACGTGAAAAGGGAAATCAAAAGAATTCCTTGAAACAAATGGCAATGAAAACACAACATATCAAATTTATGGGGCACAGCAAAAGCAGTGTTAAGAGGAAATTTTATAGCAATGAATGTCTACATCAAAAAATTGGGAGGATATTAAATTAATGATCTACCAATACAACTCAAGGACTTAGAAAAACAAGAAAAAACAAAACCTAAAATTAGTAGAGGGGCCAGCGCTATGGTGTAGTGGGTTAAGCTTCCATCTGTGGTGCCAGCATCCCATGTGGGTGCTGGTTTTTGTTCCATGCTGCTCCTCTTCTGATAGAGCTCTCTGCTTATGGCCTAGGAAAGCAGTGGAAGATGGCCCAAGTGCTGGGGCCCCTGCATTCACATGGGAGATCCAGAAGATGCTCCTAGCTCCTGGCTTTCGATTGGCCCAGCTCCAGCCATTGTGGCCAGTTGAGGCGTGAACCACCAGATGGAAGAGCTTTTTCTCTGTCTCTCCCCCTCTTTGTCTATGTCTCTGCCTCTCAAATAAATGAATAAATCTTAAAAAATAAAATTAGTAGAAATGATTAAAAATAAAGAATAAATAAAGTAGAAATTTTAAAAATATATACAAAAGTATCAGTGAAATGAAGAGCTAATTTTTGAAAAAAAATTATATACCACTGTCTCAAATAACTAAAAAAAGGAAGAAGACCCAAACTAATAAAATTAGAGATGAAAAAGGACATGTTACAACTGATAATGAAAGAAATACAAGCAATCATTAGGAATTATTACAAGCTTCTTTATGTCAACAAAATTAAAAATCTAGAAGTAGACAGATTTATGGACACATACAATTTACTGAAATTGAGGCATGATGACATAGAAAACTTAAAAAGATGATAACCAAGATAGAGATCAAATCAGTAAGAAAAGATCTTCTTAACAAATAAAAGCCCAGGACAGGATGCCATCACTGCCAAATTCTAAAAAATGTTAAAAAAAAATCCTGATTCCTCTTAAACTATTCAAAACTATTGAAAAGGAAAAAATCCTCCCAAACTCCTGCTGTGAGGCCAGCATTACCTTAATTTCAAAACTAGAAAAAAGATACAACAAAGAAAGTACTGTAGACCAATATCCCTGATGAACACTGATGCAAAAATCCTCAAAAAGATACTAGCTAATAGAATCCAACAATACATCAGAAAAATCATTCACCTGGATAAAGTGGGGCTTATCTCTCATGTGTAGGGGTAGTTCAACATTTGCAAATTAATAAATGTGATACACTGCATTAACAAATGTAAGAAAACAACCACGATTATCTCAATAGATGCAGAGAAAGCATTTGATAAAATACAACATCCTTTCACAATTAAAAAAGAAAAACCTAAGCAAATTGGTGTAGAAGGAACTTACCTCAATACAATCATAGAAATATATGTTCCACAACCAGCATCATATTGAACGGGGGAAAGCTAGAAGCCTTTCCACTAAGAACTGGAATCAGACAAGGTTGGTCACTTTCTATTCAATATAGTTCTGGAATCTTTAGCCAGAGCCATTAGGAAAGAATAACAAATCAAAGGGGTACATATTGGAAAGAGGAAGTCAAATTATCCCTATTTTCAGATGACCAGATATATATGGGAAAACCAAAAGACTCAATTAAGAGACTATTGGGACTCATAATGGAGTTTGGCAAAGTTGCATATTATAAAATCAACAAAAAAATTAATAGCATTTGTATATACAAATAATGGCATGGCTAAGAAAGAACTTGTAAGACTAGTCCCATTCATAGTAGCTACAAATACCTAAATACCTTATGATAAATTTAACTAAGGATGTGAAATATGTTTACAAGAGAAAATTATAAAACATTAAGTATAGAAACAAAAGAATACACAAAAAGAGGAAAAATTTCCCATATTCATGGATTGGAAGAATTAATATCATTAAAATGCTCATACTACCAAAAACAATTCACAGATTCAATGCAATCCCAATCAAACTACCAAGGGCATTCTTCTGAGATTGAGAAAAAATGATCCTAAAGTTCATATGGAACCTACGAAACCCATAATAACTAAAGCAACCTTAAACAACAAAAACAAAGTAACTGCCATAACAATAACAGATTTCAAGATATACCATAGAGTGGCTATATCAAAACAGCATTTTATTGGCACAAATATAGACATGTGAACCAAGGGAACCCTGAAAATGAATCCATGCATCTACAACCAATCATTCTTTGCAAGACAAGCTAAAATCACTCCCTATATAAGGACAGTCTTCAATAAATGCTGTTGGAAAAATTAGATTCCACTTGCAGATGCATGAGATTCTACCTTACATGTTATACAAAAATCAACTCACAATGGATCAAGGATCAAAAACTTGATACTACCAAATTACTAGAGGAAAATATTGGGGAAACTCTGCAAGACATTGGCGTAGGCAAGGTTTCTGGGATAATACCCCAGAAACGTATATAGTAAAAGCAAAAATAGATAAATGGGGTTACACAAAGCTAAGAAGATTCTGCACTGCAAAGGAAACACTCAACAAATGAAGAGGCAACCAACAGAACGGGAGAAGTCATTTGCAAACTATGCTTCTGATAAAGGATTAATATTTAGGATATATATGAAGCTCAAGAAACTCAATAACAACAAACAATCCAACTATGAAGTGGGCAAAGGTATGAACGAGGATTTTGAAAAAAATGATTATTGTTTATAGCCCTTGTCCATATTCCTATGGAACACTGTTATTATTTCTAATTTTTAGTTGTTGATCATTATGGTTAGTGGTACATTAAGTCTCTTCTTATAAAGTAAATTGAAAGTACACTATTTTAAAAATTAGAGGAAAAAAAGAAAAGAAAAATAGAAGGTGGATTGAGGGAGGGAGGGAAGTATGATTATCTTCTCAATATTTTATCTATGAAACACATGAAATCTGTTCTATTTATATTAATAAAATGTAAAAATAAAATGAGAAACAGAAATACAAAAAAATACTCAGGATCACTAGCCATCAGTGAAATATAAATAAGCATCACAATCAGCTGTCAACTCACCTTAATAAGAATGGCTATCATCCAAAAATCTAAAAAATGACAAATGCCTGGTAGGATGTGGAGAAAAAGCTACCCTAGTTCACTGTTGTGGAAATGAAAATTGGTAAACCATTCCTCAGAAAACTAAAAAGAGATGTATTACATGACTGAGCTATCCCTCTCCGAGGAATGTATCCAAGGGAGATGAAATCAGCATATGAATGAGATACCTCCATTGCCATGTTTATAGCAGCTCAATTCATGACAGCTAAGTTATGGCATCAACCTGGATGTTCATCAATTGGTGATTGGGTCAGGAAAATGTGTTATATATACATGAAGTTATATTACTCAGCCATGAAATGGATAAAATCCTGAAATTTGCAACAAAATGAAAGTGACTGGAAATCATTATGGTGAGTGAAATAAACCAAGCACCAAAACACAAATATCATGTTTTCTCTTATTTGTGATAGTTTATAGACAGTCTAAAAAATCATTTGAATATCATTTCATTTAGCATACAGTTATAAATACTGTTTCAATGAATTATACCACTTAAATGATAATATACACTTCATTCCCACATTAAAAAAAAAAAAAAAAAACAGAAGAAATGGGGGTGGGGATAGTGAGGACTTGGGGTACTAGTTCTTAATTTGGGTGTTGGTTGTGTGATCAGAGGGAAAAAATCATTTATCAATATATATGTGTATTTCTTGATATGTATACTGTGTTCAAATAAAATGCTTAAAAATATATTTAAATAAATTAACAAAAATTTTGATGTTTGTTAATGCTTCAGTTTTAGCAAAATTCATGTCATTCTCATAGAGTATCTTTTCTAAATGATGTGTTACCCTTCCTAGTGTGTCAAACTACATACTCTTCAGATATGTTATAACAAGTTAGTTAGTTTTTCATAATATACATTTCCCATGAACTTTCAAAAGACTCCTTGTATATATGGACTTCATCTACTTTTTCTAATATTACATATCAATTGAACAAATTTTATATATGTGTGCACCATTTTTTCCCATGTTAGAAAATGTTCATTTACAGGAAAATAAAAGAAAGCTATTTCTCCAATTATGCAATTAAAATTACAATTCAGGGTAAAAATGTCCTTATTAAGCATGAAAGAAAAATCTAATAAATGATGTCTACAAATGGCATATTTCCAATACCATTGCATATGAAAAAATATTAAAAGAACTTTATTTAAGCTAAACAAAATAATATTCAATGCTTTTATTTCAACTCATACATTGTAAGAATCCTAATAAATGCAATAAGATGAAAAGGAAGGAAGGGAGGGAGGGGAGAGAGAGAAGGAGAAAGAAACAAGGAAGGAAGAAGGAAGGAAAGAAGGGAAAGAAAAGAAAAAAAATCTGTCATTACCTAAAACTGATATTTTGTATAAGAAAAATGAACCTACAAGATCATACATAAAATAATTTATCATGTTAATATATGATTAACAAATAAAAATAATTGCATTTCCATTTTCTCCCAACTAACATTTGGCAATAATTACCTAAAATAACAATTTATAATAACAGTATAATAAAATATGATAGCCAGACAATAACATACTTAGACATGATGGTTAATTTTGTTAATTTGACTGGGTTACAGGGTGTTCAGAAATTAAGTTTAAATATTATTTCTGAGTGTGTCTGTGACAGTGCTTATAAATGGGATTGGCATTTGAATCAGTAGAATAAGCAAAACAGAATGCTCTCCATAAGGTGAGTGTATATCATCCTATTCATCAAGGACTTCCAATAGAAGCAAAAGGCAGATGGCAAATTCCCCAACTCCATACATATACAGGATATGTTAAGTATCTTTTATATAGAATCAAAATACTTGGGACCAGAAGTGCTTCAGATTTCAGAATTTTTTTGATTTTTGAAATATTTGCATATATTAGACCAGGACAGGAATCTGGTCTAAATATGAGGGTCATTTACAGTTTACATACAACTTATATGTATATTTCAAAGATAACTTTATATAATATTTTAATAACTTTGTGCATGAAACAAAGTTTCAGGGTGTGAAATTTCAACTTATGGTATCTTGTTAGGATTCAAAAAATTTGGATTTTGGAACATTTCAGATTTTGGATTTTCAGATTAATATTCAATCTATATATAAGCATGATAGAAGATACATCTGTCTCTCTGAAGAGTGGAAGTATTTAAGGAATATAGTTTTTAAAAGAAGTGCCAAATATTTACACAGAATGTTTAAAGACTACTAAAAATATAATAAAGACAAGTTAAGCAAATGTAGTGATAGATCATATCAATAGGTTGGAAGACAAGGATAAATGAAAATTCTCCCCAAATCAGCTACGAGTTTAATGAAAATTATGTTTCAAAATCTCAGGGAAAATTTTTAATGGAATTTAACAAGTGAATTTGAAAATGTATATGGAATAACAGGGGCCAATAATAGTTTAGATAATTCAGCAAAAGAATAAGGAGAAGACAAGCCTTCACAAATTAAAGGACTTCGTATAAAGTTGTAGTAAGTAAAGCAATTTGGCATTATAAGATGGACAAAGAAACAAATGAAAAAGAATCTAGAAAATGACCTATATGTATATGACATACTGACATATACAGAGATGTCATGACAGAACCCAGGGTAAAGAAGGAATTGTTTAGTAATGGATGTTGAAGAATTAGCTCCACATGGGTGCAAAAATGAAATCAAACTCTTATGTCATAACACATGTAGAATCCAACTCTAGAGAGATATAGAAACTACTTTTTCTGATAAAGTTATATCATGAATGAGTATCAGAAAAACTGTATTGGGACATTACTTTAGATAATGTTAACTATTAAAGGGGGGAAAGCAGTTATTTTGATTCATATTTTAGAGGTTCACAATTCAAACTCAGTTGGCCCCATTAGTCTGGCATCTGGTAGTATCTGTCAAAATGGAATGTGTGTGCAGGAATAATCCCATGGTGAACCTGGAAGCAAGAGAGACACAGGGAGCAATTTCAGCCAATATATCTAACCCTCTCTCAAGAACTACGTTCTTAGGGGATGCCCCAGTGACTTAATGGACCTTCTACCAGACTCACCTCTCAGATGCTATAACTAGATCAACTCTCCACCCTTAATCCATTAACTATTAAAGTAAGTTTTTGGAGTTTGAATATCTCCATTAATTTGGCGAGTCGAATTCTGTTGAAGATATAACAAGAATTCATAGCTTCCTGACAGCCCTGTTCTTAAGATCAAAGGAAAAACAGTGATAATAATCTAATGCCCATAATGAGACAATGGGTAATATATTGTGTTCTTTGTCACTCGGTAGAAATTATATCACAACAAAAGAAAAATTGCATATGGAATAAATAAAACCAAGTGAAAATACATTTCCAGAGATTACATATGGTATACCTAATTATAAAATTCAAAAGCAATCTAAAAGTAAATAAAACAATGCTAGAAAATGCATCACATGTATCAGTTTTAAAAGATAAAAATTTCAAATAATAACACAGAATATATTATTGTAGTTACATCTCGGCAGTGAAAGGGAGAAATTGGAGAATATTTTAGACAGATGTAAGATTTTTAAATTTTTTGTTTGTATTATTTATTTGAAAGGCAAAGAGACAAGGAGAGAGACAAACAGAGAGCATGTCCCCTCCACTGATTCATTCCTCAAATGCCTGCCTCAAATGCCAGGGTTGGACCAGGCCATAGACAGAAGCCAGTAACTCAATTCAAGTCTCTCACTTGGATGGCAAGAACTTAACTACTTCAGACATCATTGTTGCCTCTAAGGGTATGCATAAGCAGGTCACTGGAATTTGGAGTGGAACAAGGATTCTAACCCAGACAATCTGATATGGGATGCAGGCGTCCCATGTGGCATCTTAGCCACTATACCAAACTGAACACCCTGAGATGGAATATTTTGTAATGTTCATTTTCTTGGCTTGGGTGATAATTTCATAGGCTTTTATTACATTATGAATAAATAAGTATATTTGTTTTTTAGGCACATGGTTAAAATGAGAGTCATATGTAGAATCATTTGTGACAACATGTATGATTTTGATCCAAAAAGTATGGGAAAATATGTTTACCATAAACTAAGTTTAAATCTTTACTAAACTGCCCTTCCATTATTCTTCATCTGTGCTAGCAATCTATTCTTATGTCAGGACCATTGTATTTTATTATTATTATTATTCGACAGGTAGAGTTATAGACAATGAGAGAGAGAGAGAGAGACAGAGAGAAAGGTCTTCCTTCCGTTGGTTCACCCCCCAAATGGCTGCCGCGGCTGGCATGCTGCACAGATCCAAAGCCAGGAGCCAGGTGCTTCTTCCTGGTCTCTCACACAGGTACAGGTGCTCAAGCACTTGGGCCATCCTCCACTGCTCTCTCAGGCCACTGCAAAGAGCTGGACTGGAAGAGGAGCAACCGGGACTAGAACCTGGCACCCATATGGGATGCCAGTTCTGCAGGTGGAGGACTAATCAAGTGAGCCACGGCACCGGCCCCACTGTATTTTTACATAATTACTATTATATTTTACCTATAATACTTCATCACAGTTTTTAATATGCAGTATACAATTACACCTTCATTACTCTTATTCAACACAAGCAGACCTTATTTTACTTCTTATGTGTTAACTATAAAACATGTACATCCAAACTTTAGTGTCAATTTGCATAGTTCTTCAGTTACTATAAAACTAACCAAAGTAAGGTCTCAATATAGAAAATGCCACATAACATTGAAACAGCCTGTCTTCTTATATCTTTCATTCATAGCTTCTTTTAGATTCACTTACAAATGTGTGAAGAAAAAATGGCGTTTTTTATAAGGCATTGTATGAAACTCATAAGTTAATTGGGGATAGTAGCTATTGTAATATCATATAAATACTATAGTAACAAATAAAAGCATGTAGTAAATTTTCCAGCTCTAACAGCAAAAATGTAGAATACTGAATGCTATTTTAGATATAAAATTCTATTAGTTATAATTGAAACTCAAACCTCATTAGTCCATGTGCTCTTGGGCAGAGCTGTCTTCTAACCATCATAATTTGATCAATAAGTGTCTTAACTGCCTGTGAATGTTCTAGGGCACTGAGACATTATTTCCAGTAATAGGTCTTGATATCTTTGGGACAATGGAGTCCATGAAAAAATATTCAAACAAAAATCAAGTCTTGTACAGTGTGTAAGATAGAGCCACACTTAGAATGAGCAATGTTTTCAAGGCTCACCATTCTCGAAAAATGGCTGCTCTTTGGTAGGCCTTAACAAAGAATGATAAGGAATAAAGGCATATCCTAACAAGGCCTCAACATACTAGTGTGAGAAAACATTTTAAAAGTTTTGTCATATAAAGAAAAAGCTTTCTTCCCTGATCTCCAGAGGAAGAAAGCAACAAAAATAGAGGCTATCTGTGGAAACACTGCTCATCTATGAGCAACAAGCCTTGGGCAACAGAATTTATGGATCTAACTAAAGGAATGGACACTGGAACTGAAATGACCACAGACTGAAAAGATATGAGGTCTGTGGTATTGTTACGAATGCAGGAGTGGTCAGGGAACACGTGGGCGACGTACAGAAATCCGCAGCTTTCTAGATGTGATAGGATTATATTATGCTATACGTACACAAATGCTTTTATTCCCCTGCCTTTTTTACCTTGTGATGCCTCAGTAAGTGAGGCATTCTATTATTGTGCCTCAATGCAACTGAAAACAAGGCAAAAGAGAAGAAAAGAAAAAAGCATGAGGTACTTTCCTGACTCTGCAATTTTAAAAACTCATCATCCCAGGAGAAACAAAATGCACTCAAGTACAGAAGCGAGACACTGATGAGAACACACAGATTATTTAGTCACTAGACTCCTCCACCCCTGGACCCAAACCTCAAACCAATGGAGAATTCTCAGACAAGGGGAAGGAAGGTGAGTAGGAAGGGAAGCAAGCAATGAATCCCTGCAAAAAAGTCTTTTTATTTCCTGGAGGAACATAAAGCTGTAGAAATATTTATATTTCTCATCAGACAATTTGAGGAAGTAGCAATAAACTAAAGCAGAAATTGCTGTTGGGGGTGAAGAGGCAGACTAATTGGTACAGCCCTGAAGACCTGCACATCATCCTAGAAATACAGAAGTTAGTAACTCCAGTGTGTCAGGAAGTACCACTGGAGTAGGAGAATGATGGGAGTGAAGGGACAGAGAAACAAAGCAGTGGTGATGTGTGCAAACTGAGGCATCTTCATGATCCTATCCCCCCCCATGTGTTTTGTAGAAAACAATTTTGGAAATTCATTTAGAAAGCATGAAAGTTGTATATATCTTCTGATCTAGTAATTTCACCTTTAGAACACTTACTAAAAAAAAAAAACACTAAGGGAGAGTTATGGTTCCAGAAATACCATAAACTACAAAACTGTAAAATGGTTCCCATTACACACAATAAAAATGCTTCACAAAATATTTTAATTGTAATAAATGCAAGACATTTTATGAGAAGGAATGGAGAAACACCATATGTTATAAATAAAGAAGGAATTGAAAGTAGAGTAAGAAGAGTTTTGAGATGATGGTGAGACAACTACAAGAAGTAAAAATAAAGAATTTTGTTTGTGTGATATAGCATCTTGGATTCCAGATAGGGCAAAGGAACTGACAGTAGCACAACTCCAGAATCCTCAAAGGAGTGTCTCCTTAATGAAAGAGCAAACTAGAAAAATGTTTTCTCCACTAACACAGAAAGTCAGAAAGAAAGTATATCTGCTCTGTTGTGGGCTGCAGAAGAGAAAATAATCCCACAGGGGATCCATAGTTTTGTTACTCAGGTTGAATCAGAGTTCAAATGTTCAGTAATTATGTGATATGGGAACCATCAGCTCAAGAAATAATAAATTTAGCAATGATTCTGAGTCTTCTGGCAGAGCACAATACAAGCCACAAGGGTGTTTTGACAGCCCAGAGATATGATGCCTTTCTAATATGTGAACAAAATATTGAAAGTATACAAGGAAAGAGTTTATCATGAATGAATTAAAACAACACAACAAGCATCTGATTTATGACTCCATGAGCCTGTTATAATATCGAGATAATATAAAAAAGGATAAAAAATAAATTTAAAATTAATTAAAAGTTAAAAGAAAAATTAAAAGCATAGAGGAAAAATAAGACATTGTGAAAAACATATCTATGAAATGAAAAATTCTTTAAAAAATCAAATGTCATCAAAATGTGTGTGTGTGTGTGTGTGTGTATTTGTGTAGACAGGCAGAGTAATAGGCAAAAATAGATGATAGATGATATAGATAGATGAAAAGAGTTAAATGATGACCTAGATGCAGCTGAAGAGAGTAACTGAAATGGAAGAGGCAGCTTATATCACACAGGGTTTAGCAGAAGATATGAAGTTACAAAACATATAAGAAGTTGAGGCCAGCCTGTGGCATAGTGGGCTAAGCCTCTGTCTCTGGCGCTGGCATCCCAAATTGGCACTGGTTCCTATTCCAGCTGCTCATCTTCTGATCCAGCTCTCTGCTTATGGCCTGGGAAAGCAGTAGTAGATGGCCCAAGTCTCTGGGTCCTTGCACCCACGTGGGAGACCCTGAAGAAGCTCCCAGCAGCCATTTGGGGAGTAAATCAATAGAAGGAAGATATTTCTCTGTCTCCCCCTCTGTCTGTCTGTAGCTCTACCTCTCAAATAAATACACAAAAACCTTTAAAAACAATATAGGATGTTTAAATAGAGTGAAAATATCTAACATCCATCTCAAGAATAGGTCCAGTAGGAGCTAGAGAGAAGGAAGGAAAATAAATGTCAATTCTAAAGCATGGTTCAGAATTTATTTTAGATATATTATGATGAAGTCGAAAAACAGAAAACAGAGACAAAGAGGAGACAGAGGAAGTAGCAGATACAGAAAGAACTAGAGAGAGATTTTAAAGCTATGAGAGAATTCAGATATATTACTTACAAATGAATCACAATTACATAAAAGTTTATAATGTATATATACTGTAACAAGTTTATAGTTTTTTCTGAAATAGTTATTGTATTTGTAGCTAATATATTAGGAAAATGTTAAGAATACTCTGAAAACAGAATCAAGCTATATACAAGAATACTTCAAAAGGTTTATGGAAAAAGGAATTAAAAGATATCTTAATTTTGAAATCCATGCATAGCTTTTCATAACATGAATTTAAGACTTCATATTTTTATGAGGAGCAAAATTACAAAATCAGAGTTTGTAAGACAAAGAGTGAAGATTACATATGGGCAAATGAAAGCTAAAATAGCTATATTAATATCAAACAAAACATACATTATAGTTAAAAGAAAAAATTCTGGTAAAATATTTTACAATGAATATTTCCAAAGGAACAATTAACTGCCTAAGAATTCTGAACAGAAGAATAAGTAACCGCATCATACAAAGAGACAAGAAATATATTTTGGCTAATATAGTATATATAAAAAAATGTAATAAAAATAAAACAAAAACTTTATGGAAGATAATGACATTCCTCTTAAGATTATTTGTGTTCCCAACACTAGCAAATGTAGAATCTTCTCACTTATAGAACATTTAGAAAACTTGATAATATAAAAATACAGAGAAAATATCCATACATATCAATTAATTTGAGATAATACAGTCTCTGAAAACAAAAGCTATAACATAAAAGATGAATATACAAACAATAGTTGATATCCATGTACCAGCAACATTCAGAAACCCAGTGCAGGCCATTGTAGGCATTCAGCAGAAAGGAGCTCTGGCTCTTTCTGACTCTCTGGGATTTAGTCTGCTGTTTGTGAAGAAACTAGCTATAATTTCTGAAAGTTCAAGACACAAAAATACTGCTTTCTGATGTTATTTTGATAAGAAGTTCCTCATTGATGGTGAGTGTAACTGGACAGGTCAGAGGATACTGGAAATAGAATGGACATATCTAATTTCAACTCATCACTTAAGAGATTTAAGAATTAAAGTTGGGGCTGGCGCTGGGGTGCAGCGGGTTAAAGCCCTGGCCTGAAGTGCCGGTATCCCATATGAGAGCCGGTTCTAGTCCTGGCTGCTCGTCTTCCAATCCAGCTCTCTGCTATGGCCTGGGAAAGCAGTAGAAGATGGCCCAAGTCCTTGGGCCCCTGCACCTATGTAGGAGACCCAGAAGAAGCTCCCGGCTCCTGACTTTGGATCAGTGCAGCTCTGGCTATTGCAGCCATCTGGGGAGTGAATCAGCAGATGGAAGACCTCTCTCTCTCTGTCTCTACCTCTCTAACTCTGTCTTTCAAATAAAGAAAAATAAGTCTTTAAAAAATAAAAAAATAATTAAAGCTAAAAATATTTAATACAATGATTCTCAACCAGTGCCAATATTGCCCTCAGGAAACATTTGGCAACATCTGGAGATATTTTTTCAATTTTCATTCATTTATTTTATTTATTTGAAAAACCAAGAAAGAGAGGGAGAGAAATTTCCCATCTACTGGTTTACTCCACAAATGGCCACATGACCTGGAGCTGGGCCAAGTTAAAGCAAGGAGCCCAGAACTCAATCCCAGTCTCCCACATGGATGGCATAGACACAAACACTTCAGCCATTACTATTGCCTCCTATGTTGCCCATTAAAAAGAAGCTGGAATATGAAATGGAGTCAGGACTCTAACACAGGCACTATGATATGGGATGGGGTTGTCCCAGGTGGTGATCTAACTGCTCAGCCAATTGCCCACTCTTGTAGACACTTCTGGCAGTCACAGCTGGAGTAGGGTGCTACTGGCCCCTGGTGGGTAGAAGCCACTGATGCACCTAAACATCCTAGAATACATCAGACTGTTCCTCAGAAGAAAGAATTATCCAGCCCAAAATGTCGATAGTTAAGAGGCCCTGATTTAGGACATTTCTGCAGTGATAAAGCAACTTGATATTTAGAAGGTCATTTCCATTGTCCCAACATTTTTAATACAGGTCTGTATTCTTGTCATTATGTAACTGTGAAGAGTTCTTGTGTCAAGCACAAAACAAATCTTTTAATTATTTATTTTCTTCCCTTTTCAGATTATATAACCACTTCCCTTTTATATTTCTTCATGCTGTTCAGTTTATTTGTTTCACTCTCCTGAGTTAATCTATTCTAGACATATATTATCTTTATAAAACACAGCCATTCATCAAATCTGAAAAAAAACAGAACTTCATCTGAAAAATAAATTGGTTGCAATTATAGCTTCATCTGGTCCCTTGGTATATATCTATAATGCTGATTTAGTACTTCTGATAAGTGCTTCCCCAAATGCATCTCTTTGGCAGCATTAGAAATGATTGCCAAAAGAAATGAGTCTTTCCAGTTGCAGTTAACTGTAGTTTGAGAGTATTTTAAATCAAATTAATTTCTAGAATATTTGTAATGTCCAAATATTTGATTGGTATATTTCTCTGTTATGTGCCATACTGAAAACTAATAACACACAGGCATGCCATTAAATAGGATTGTTTTCTTTTTAATTGCAATTAATATGGAGAAGTAATTAAACAGCTGTTAGAAGAAGCTGCCTCGGGTAGTCTGCATATGCATCCCATGCTGTACAACTACTGCCACGTTGCAGAAATTCACCCACACCTATTTATTTGCGTTTAGGCTATGCAAAAACAGCATGTTCAATTATCTTTCTCATAAGAGAGGAAGCATGGTAGTGTCCTCTTAAGAGAAAAGAATGACCTAAGGGAGATCTCAAATGTGACCTTGAAGTGTTCTTGTTTCTGCATCAAGACTTCCTTCATGCATAAGTATGCGGAGCTAGTAATCAAGGTAGCTGTTTCTGTCTTCCCTGTCTGCTGGGTGTTATTACCCAAATCAAGCACATTAAAGATATTGTAGAGGAGATAAGAAAGGAAATGAGCCTTTAAGCTGTTTTTTAAAGGATATTTTTAACTTAGCAGTCTGTTTAACAAGAAGTTTTCATTTTGAAGAGTAATGGATGGCCAAAATCAGTTATTTCCCAGAATATAAGCTGAAGAAGGCACGTCCAATCACAGGCACTTGATTTTGAAAACAATTTTGTTTTTCAAAAATAAAAATCATTTTACAATAAAAACTTTTCCAGACTGTAGATAAGATTACTCTATTCAGATACTACATGATGTTGAAGCATTCCAAGAATTACTGGAATGTAGGGCAGAAATACAAGTGTGTGAATGGGAAAAAAAAAAAAAAAAAAAAAACTCTTGGCTAATGTAACAGAGAAAGAGGAAAAAAGCAGCTCATGAGTTTAGCAAAATAAAGGCCGTTACTCTTATCTAGACACACAGAAATTATTTGGCACAATGTCAAGTTAATCATTCTGCTTGCAGGGAGATGATGTTTTAAGTACAAAAGAATTTTGTTCCTCTTAATAAAGTGCGAGATAAGGAAACAGTCTTTATTTTGTGCTACAGTGGTATGATAGGGATAAGGAAATATGTAAGCCCACTGAAAAAGAATGTAGCTTTTGTTTTCTGAGAACAAACAAAAATGATGCCACTTGTTACAACAGAGTTTGTTTCTTTTGATGACTGGAGATTTCGGTGTGTAAGAGAATAACTTGATTGTGGCCTAATTTTCAGGATATCATTCACTCTTTCCAACTGTGGTGAAATCTCATGAGAGTGCAGACTACAATAAGCATAAATTTGTTCCCACTTTGCAATAATAAGACAATTAATAGCTAATTTCATAGCCACTCATTGCCTTTGGAAAGTAGATACATTTTTCTATCAAGAACCACTAGAAAACAGACATATAAATACAAAATAAATCAGTTTTTTCAATAGTACAAAAAAGTCTATCCCCCAAATCTTCCTTATTTACTAAGATATTTATTTGTATCAATATTGAGAAATATGCAGGTTGAATGACTTATTAATTTCATGAAATTCAGAAATTCATTATTCACCTTCACAATCTTTTTTTTTTTTTTTTTTTTGACCAGGCAGAGTTAGACAGTGAGAGAGAGAGACAGAGAGAGAGTTAAGACAGGGAGAGAGAGACAGAGAGAAAGGTCTTTCTTCCGTTAGTTCACTCCCCTAATGGCTGCCACGGCCAGCTCTGTGCCAATCCGAAGCCAGGAGCCGGGTACTTCCTCCTGGTCTCCCATGCGGGTGCAGAAGCCCAAGCACTTGGGCCATCCTCCTCTGCTTTGCTGGGCCACAGCAGAGAGCTGGACTGGAAGAGGAGCAACCGGGACTAGTATCTGGCGCCTCAACCGGGACTAGAACCCAGGGTGCTGGTGCCACAGGCAGAGGATTAGCCAAGTGAGCCACAGTGCTGGCCCACAATCTTTGTTTTAAGCAGGATGAATATTAGGTCCATTTTTGGATGAAGAAATAGGTTTTCAGCTATCACATGTTTTATATAAGGATACAGAACTAACAAGTTATTGGGTTGATAACAGAACTAATGTCTTTTATACCAAAGGAAGAAATCCTGTCTGTCAGGTGGAAATTCTACCATCTTTGGAGGGAGATATCATTGAAAGTTTCTACAACGTTTCATTCACAATTCAGTAATCTAAAAAAAAAAAAAGCCTCACACATCACAATAAAACATTGTCAATGTACAAAAAATCAAAGACCAACAGATGATTTAAAAGTCTTAAAATAAAAATAGTCAATAAAATAAACAGATTTATAATCTCAGCAAAGAATTAAAATCCTTTTAGAAAAACAATTCTAGAGCTGTGCTGTCCAATACATTAATTACTAACCACTTGTGACTGTTAATTAAATAAAATTTAAAAATCATTTTCTTGCACTAACCGCATGCTACAACACTCAATAATCATATGTGGTTGTGGCTACCATATTAAAGAGTGCAAATTACAGTGCATTTCCATTACCACAGAATGTGTTAATTGGCAACAGTGTTCTGGAAACAGAAATAAATGGGTTTAATATCATGCTAAACACAGAAGAACAAAAGATTAGTAAACTAGAAAAGAAGTCATTAGAAAACATACACACCTGGAGTGAGCATTTACCCAATGGTTAAGCCACTGTTTGGGATGCCCACATCCTGTATCAGAGTGCCTAGGGTCAAGTCCAATTCTTGCTTCTTGCTATCGCACAGATGGAGAAGCATCAAGTAGTTAGGTCTGGGGCTGGTACCGTGGCACACTTGGTTAACACTCCGCCTGAGGTGCTGGCATCCCATATGGGCGCCAGGTTCTAGTCCCGGTTGCTCCTCTTCTAGTCCAGTTCTCTGCTATGGCCTGGTTAGCAGTGGGGGATGGCCCAAGTGCTTGGGCCCTTGTACCCGCATGGGGGACTGGGAGGAAACTACTGGCTCCTGGCTTCGGATCCGTGCAGTTCCGGCCATAGCAGCCATTAGGGGAGTAAATCAATGGAAGGAAGACCTTTCTCTCTGTCTCTCTCTCTCACTGTCTACTCTATCTGTCAAAAAAATAAAGTAGTTAGGTCCCTGCCACCCATGTGGGAGACCCAGATTGAGTTCCTGGCTCCTAGCTTTAGTCTTGCTCAACCTCTGCCATTGCAAGCTTTTGGGTAGTAAATACATATGAGATGAAATCTCTCTCTCTCTCCAATAAATAAAATAAATATCTTTTATTAAAAAAGAAAGTATCCAAATTTGTAATAAAAGAATAAGCTCTCCAAAAACACTACTAAACTCGAAGAAATTAAAGTTTCTAAAAAAAATTTTTTTCTGAATATTTTCCTAAAAGCATATAAAACATGAAGAAACACTCAATCAACATAATTTACTAAATCTCATTGAGAATAGTGAAGATCCTCTTGTTCCCTCCTCATTCTCCACACTAGCTCAGACTTAGGGAAACTATTCTTGGCACATGCTTTAAGAAGTTGAGAGAATCCCCTTCCCCTAATGCTATGTTCAAGGATATAGTTTCACTGCTGTTTCTCAAAGCTCCTAGCCCTGTATAGAAAATCCATGCTAGGTGTATATAGCTGACTAAAGGGGGAAAAAAAAAGAAACTCTTCCCACCAAGCCTCCACTTGTAGGAAGGAAGTTTTACTTCAAACAGAGGAATACCGGAACACTGGCTCCCTGTCAATACCCCAGCTCTCTTGAAGGATGGAGGTTCCACGCCTGGTGAGCAAGCAAGCAAGAGAGGGAGCTGCCCTACCTGCAGTGTTCTACTGCAGAGTTGAGGTGTGACTCTAGAGAACAGAGCTGCAGTTATAAACCTACAACTCCTGTGCAATGCTAGCCTCTGTCTAGCAAAAAAGATAGGATGGGAAGGAACTGACTTTATTTAGAACACACCATTGAGAGAGTTTCATGTCTGAAAATCATCCCTGATGTGTCCTCTCATGAATAATTGAGGAGAGGACATCTAAGCTCTGAACTAAGTATGTGCGTTGTAGATTCGGGTCCCACCAGAGTTGCCAATTTATTGTGCACTAGGTTAGGCTCAAACTCCTATTTCAGGTTCTTGTCTTTTACTTAGAGATGAATCTTAAGTACAGGCACAAAGACTACATGCAGCATGATAATATTCATTTAGAAAGTCATAAGAGTGCTCATTCTAGCAGCACATACACTACAAAGTGAGAATAATATGCAGGAACAGGAGGGCTTTGTTAAGGGAGCAGTGGGCCTGGAAAGGGAAAGACGGACCTCCACACCAATCTTTCCCTGGGTCCCTGAGGGGAGAGAGAGACAGGGAGAGCTCTCCTCTTCACCAGGCTTCTTATCCACTTCCAAAAAGGGATTGGTTATATATCCTTATTGACCAGTGGGTTGATACAGGTGGAATTACATAGGGGCAGGTGAGGTGTGGCCTCCAGCTCATGAACTAGCTATCCACCTTGATTTTTCCTACATCATGTGGAAGAAAAATGCAAACTCCTTGAACGAGACATCAGCCTCCAGGACAGGCATGTAAATTAAGTAGTAAAAGGTAAGAATCTAATTGACTAAATTGTCCAAAACACAACCCATGATCACTAAATGGCAGATGCTAACAGCCAGATGGTAGAAGACGAAAGACAAAAACAGGGAAAACCATATGAGCAAGGGCTCAGAGAGTGCATACTATCAGAAACTGCATACTATCATAGACTGCACACCACAGAGGAAAAGGAACTTCATAGATGAATTTGGTCAGATTATGAAACAAATAAGCAAATGATCAAGCAAAGCCAACAATAGCATCATTCTTGGGAGAATCAACAACCAGTGATTCTATAATATATTATCTAAAACGTTCACTTTTCAATAACAAAAAAAGATATACAGAGAAATGAAAAGTATGATCATAGCAAAGCATACCAAAACAAAAATCTAACAATAAACTTGACTGATTATCAAGGCCAAGTATTAGATTTAACAAAAATTTCAGATTAGCAATTTTTAGTATACTCAAAGAACTAAGAGATACCATGTCTAAACAATTAAGAAAAGTATGATAAAAATGTTACAAAAAATTAAATTTTTAAAACAAAGAGATAGGAATTAATAAGAAATCCAAAATTAAAATTCTAGAGCTGAAGCTTATAATAAATAGAACAATAAATTATAAGGATATTATTACAGGGCTCCATAGTAGATTTGAGTTGAGCTAGGAAACAGTCAGTGGATATGAATATAAACCAATGCACATTATACAATCTGCAAAAGACAGGAAAGAATTAAAATAAATAAAAAAGAACCTCAGAGAAATATGAGATATGTTAAACACACCAATATACAAAAAACGAGAGTACAAGAGGGGAAGAAAAAGTGAAAAGAGGGCAAAAGAATTGAAAAAACTGTTGCTAAAAATGATCTAAATTTGATCAAAAACATTATTTTACACATCAAAGAAGCTCAGTAAACATCAAGAAGAATAAAAGCAAAGAAATCCACATTCACATAACTATAGTAAAATTATTCAGATATAGAGAAAACCCTGAACATAGTAAGAAAGAAGTTATGCATTACATATAATGAAACTCATTATGATTATAGCTGACTTCTTATCAGATGCAATGGAAGGCAGAAGGCAGTGGTATGTCTGAATATATTTAAAGTGGCTGATGTAAAAAACTGTCTTCCTTTTTCTTCAAAGATGTATTTATTTGAAAGGCAGACTAACAGAGCCAGAGGAAGAGATAGAAAGAGAGACAGAGACAGAGAGACAGAGAAGGTAGCGGGGCAGAGAGAGATAAATTTTCTACCTGCTGGTTCACTCCCTAAATGACCACAACAGCCAGGCCTGGGCTAGGCCAAAGCCAGGAGCCGGGAACTCCATCCTGGTCTCCCATACTGGTATGAGTGACCCAGGTGCTTGAGCTATCATCTATAGTATTCTCAGGTGCATTAAGCAAGAAACTGGATGAGACGTGGAGTGGATATCAAAACGACACTCTGATGGCTGCCGGCATTTCAGGAGGTAGCCTAACCTGTGGTACCACATTGCTAGTCCTAAAACTATATTTTAAACATGAAGATGATTAAAGATATTCCAGGACAAGTACAATATTATAGAATGTGCTGACAAAAGACCTGCCTTACAAGAAATACTGAAGTTATTAAAATTAAGTGACATAATAAACTAATTTGAAGACAAAGACAGAGAGAGAGAGCGAGCCAGTGAAGGTAAAAGTTTTAAAAACAGAAAATCAAGGACATTTCTTAAGTCCATCAGAGAAATGAGTTCATGGAGAAAACTAAAACTCTAACATTTGGAGAGGCAGAACAGAAGGACTAGAACAGAAGCTATTCCTAGAACAGAAGATACTGGAGTCATAAACTGACCTGTCCTACAAAGAAAAATTAAAAGTTCTTCAGGGAAAGTAAAATTATACAGGCCAGAAACGCTAATCTACATGAGGAAAGGAAGAACACTAGAGAATATATAAAGGGTAAATAAAAATTTTATTTTTCTAATTATTAAGTGATTTGAAAGATCACTGTTTTAAATAACAATATTAAAAGGCATTAGGGGATTAATGATGTGGAAAAGTAAAATGAATGACACCAGTGTCACAAATGATTACAGGTATGAAAAAGTAATATTCTTATGAGATATTTTGTAAATGCCATATAAACAAATACAGTGTCATTTGAAGGTAAACATAGATTACTTACAAACGTGTATTGAAAACTCTTGTTGAACCACTAAAAATATAAATAGAGGTATAATTAACATACTAACAGAGAAGACATCCCTGAAACATATGGAAATACTCATTAAAACTACAGAAGGCACAAAAATGAGGGTGGAGGAAAACCAAAGAATATAGGCAATGAATAGAAAATAGTTACAAATTTGGAAGATATTTATCCAATCATGACACTAAACCACTTTGAGTATAAGTAATATAAAGACACCAACTAAATGACAAAGGTTACAAGAATAGATAAAAACAAATCCTCAAAATATTATTTTTGACAAATCAGAGTTAAAGATACAGGTAGATTAAAAGTAAAGGATTAATTAAGATGTGAGACAACTTCAAAAGATTCAAGGAAAATATGCATTATGAAAAAACGGAATTTCAAAACATGTTTGCATCAAAATTAACTTATCTTTTAATTCTATTTTTCCTTGAACTTACAAAACACTAACTAGATCAAAGAAAGTTGAAATAAGTGTAATAATCTCACGAAGCAGATTTCAGAACAAATTTTTAGCAGTATATCATGACACAGCATCAATTTTTTAAGAAGACATATCATCTTAAACATAAAAATAATATTAAAAAGGGATAATAAAGTTGGAAGAGTCGCACTTCCCAATTTCAAAACTTACTGTGAAGTTATAGTAACCCTTAATAACTGACAAATTAATCAACAGAGTAGAGTTGAGAGTTAGCTATTTATGATCCAATGATAGTCTACAAAGAAGCCAGGGAAATTCCACAAAGGAAAGATGAATCTTTTAATCAAATGGTGTTGGGACAACTGGATATTTACATGCAAAAAAATGAAGTTGACTCCCAGTTGTTCCCCTGCACACACACAAAAAAATTAACTCAAAGTTGATCATAGACTTAAAATTTGAAACTCTGAATCTCTTAAGGGAAACACAGGAGTAAAGTATAATTTTAAGTTATGCATGGTTTCTAAAATACATCCAAAATTAAAAAAGAAAAAATAGATCAATTAGACTTCATTAACATTAAAAACTGCTGTGCTTTATAAGAGATCATCAAGAAATCACAAATATATTTCAAAGAATGACAGAACATATTTGTGCATCATACACCCAATAGATTTGTATATAAAATATAAAAATGCATACAAAAGAGAAAAGAATTCTTACAAATCAATAACAACAACAACTAACCCAATTTTGAAATGGGCAGAATATCTGAATAGTCATTTCTACTACACATAGCATTGTTCCATTTACAGAATGCTCCATATGTGAAATGCCTAGAAAAAGGAAATCTATGAGAGAGTAATTTGATTGATAGTTGCCTTGGGTTGGGAGTGAAGAGAATGGAGAATGACTATTAATGGGTACAGGGATTATTTGCATGGTGATGAAATTTTTCTACACTTATTGTGGTGATGATTGCACAAATCTGCAATATGCTTGAAATCATTGAACTGCACACTTTAGGTTGGTGAATTTTATGGTTTGCTTAGTTGTATCTCAATAAAAATGTTGTTTAAAAGACACCATACAAATTAACTCATTAAAAACTAGAAAAGCATAGGAAAAAAATCTGAAAGTATAAGATAACCTTGTTATTTGTGTTTTCATTTTTTACTTATTTTTAGCCCAATAGTTGATCAAAGAAATTTTTGTTAAGAAAACTTTGTTATTGCTTTTAAACAATGAAGATGTTCCTTGTATTATTTGAGAAAAGGAGATATTATGGGAAATGTACTTTGTGCTATATGAGGACTCATTTTTGTGTTCTCTGGTAGTTTAAAACAAAAACACATTCTCTGGATAATGCAAAATATTAAATAAATATGTTAATTCATTATAGTTCTTACATTATTTAAAACCCATTTTTTAAAATCTTTTGTTTACATGACCTAAAAAAGATACAGAGCTTTTGTACAACCTAATTGGATTCTGTTTAAACTCTGATTAACAAACCCCCAACTTTATGTTATCTAATACTTTGGTTTCCTTTTGTTTGTTTGCAAACTCATTTATGAGACAATTTATTTTGCCTAATAGAGTCAAATTGCTTTTATTGGCCCAACATTACTAATTTATTTGCTCAATGTTGGTTTCTAAGTCCTAGTCTTTTTATTTGTATCATTTCCCCTTTTATTGACATTCCAAATTAATATATCCTTTATTGCATGCTTGTCAATGGTAATCTTTATTCCTCTATTGATCAAAATATATATTATGTCACCCTCATTTTGAAAGAGAATCGGGGACACCATTGTGGCACAGTGGTTAAAAGCACTGCTTAAACACTGGCATCCCATACCAATGCAATTTGAGTCCCAGATACTCCACTACCATTCCAGCTTCCTGCTAATATGCAGATGATGACCCAAGTGCTTGGGTGCCTAGCACCCATGTGGATGCCCCAGAAGGAATTCTGAGCTCCTGACTTCAGCCTGACTGTTGCAGACATTTGGGAAGTGAACCAGCAGATGGAAATGCGTTCTCTGTGTGTGTGTGTGCGCGCGCGTGTGTGTGTGTGTGTGTGTGTGTTTCACTCTGCCTTTCAAGTAAATAAGCAAATCTTTTTATAAAAAAAAGAAAATAGGGGTCAGTACTGTGGCATAGCAGGTAAAGCTACCACCTACAACACTAGCATCTCTTATAGGCATCATTATGTGTCCTGTCCACTTCCAATCCGGCTTCCTACTAATGGCCTGATAAGAGCAATAGCAGATAGCCCAAGGGCTTGGACTCTTGCCACCCACATGAGAGACCCAAAAGATGCTCCTGGCTCCTGGGTTTGTCCTGGCCCAGCCCCGGCCATTGCATCCATTTGGGGAGTGAGCCAAGATATCTCTCTCACTCTCTCTCTCTCTCTCTCACTAGCTCTGACTTTCAAATAAATAAATCTTTTTCAAAGAAAGAAAAAAAGTTTAGGTAAACTGAACATTTAAATTGAGTTATTTTACCACAAGGCTTTGAATTGTTTTTATTTATTCCATTGTTTCTGTTGAGAATTCGAGTCAATTTAAATTTTTTTGCATTTGTTGGCAATTTTCTTTTCCCTCTAGTTTCCATTAAAACATATTCTTTAGCTTTGGTATTCTGCAATTTTACTTTGGAGGACCTAGATATGCATTTCTCTATTCTTATTGCTTAGGATAAGGAAGTTCCCTTAATATTCATGAATTTTGGTGGGATTTGGCCACTATTTCCATTTAGATGAATGTGAACTGGAGAAAAGGAAATTCTCAATTCAGGGATGACTGGACCTAGAATAGGAGATGACTTAGATATCAGGAGACCTAAAGCATCAGTAGGTCTTCACTGTTAGTCTAGAGGCATATAATGGACAAAAATGAAGTCCTGGCTGAAGCCTGGCTTATAGTGAGACTGCTGACAAAGCCAGTACTCACTTCCACAATTCCTGAATGTATGATTGGGATGGCATATTTGAAAGGTGGATTAACCTCTTTATTGAGTCCTTAGACTGTGGGGTTAGAGTTGACAGGGGATGAAGCCAAATGGAAGTTTCTGAAAAGACAACACACCACACTCAAGATGGTATTGCAAGCATATTACAATAGAGAGTGGTGGACATGGACCCTAACAGATCCTCTACAGAAATTGGATGGACTCTGGAGAATGATAGTAGGCTATGGCAAGCTGAACTAAGTGGCAGCCTTGATCACAGTTTCTTTGCTAGACTTAGTATTTTTATTACAGCAGACTAACTGGAACTCAGGTTTATGCTGTTATGAGCTAAACTGGGTCCTTTCAGAATTAATATGCTGAAGTTCTCAATCAGCATCTTGTCATCTGCTATATTTGGAGGTAGGGCATTCAATGAGGTAATGGGATAAAATGAGGTCATTTAGAAGTAATCTGATATGACTGGTGTCCTTACACGAAGTGATTTGAGCTCATATATGTGCACACACAAAGGAGGGCCATGTGAGAACACAGCAAGAAGGTGTCCATCAGCAGATCAAGTAAGTTCTCACAAGAACCAACCTGCTGGAACCTGGATCTTGGATGTCTAGTGAAAAAATAAATTTTTGTTGTTTAAGGCTCCCCAGTCTCTGATATTGCTGCATATAATACATGATATGTGACCATCAAATGAATGGTGGTAAACTGTGCTCTATTTTTTCTCAATTAATTAAAGAAGATTAACAGTTTACGTTCTGGGGCCAACATTGGGGCATAGCAAGTTAAACTGCTGCCTTTAATGCCTGTATCACATATGAGCATTGGTTGAAATCCCAGCTGCTCCACCTCCAGTCCAGCTCCCTGATAATGTACCTGGAAAAACAGAGGAAGATTGCCTGAGTGCTTAGGCCCTCGCCACTTATGTGGGAGTCCAGGGAAGAGTTCCAGGTTCCTGACTTTGGCTTGGCCCAATTCTGGCCATCGCAGCCATTTGGGGCGTAAACCAACAGATGAAAGAGCTCTTTGTCTCTGCCTCTCCCTCTTTCTCTATAACTCTGGCTTTCAAATAAATAGATAAAATCTTTTTATAAAATAATTTTCATTCAAATATAATGGGCAATAATAATCAATTTTTCTCCTTGGTGAGGTCAATTATCTTGGTATTTTTTTATAATGCAGTCCATGGAGATATGGGCATATTATAGAATTTCACAGTGATATAAATAAGATCACAGTGACTGAATTGCACTAGCAAGTGGTAGCTAGCCTGCTGGAGGAATTAGAAAGACAACACCCTCCAGATGGTGGGAGATAAACCCTAGGGAGATTCCGGGACCTACAATTTTAGTAAAGATTTAGATGTACAGAGGTCAGGTGTGTGTCATGACAATTCTGAGTAACAGACAAATAGCTGCATCTTGAATGTTTTAAAGAAGGGAGCCCAATACTTCATAGTTCCCTTCAGATTTTGAAGATAATATATTACACACCTCGGAATGCTTCTCTGGTTCACAGGCTTGTTGACAGAAAAAGATACCCATTTAAATCAGAGTCTTGAGTAGAAAAAGGCTCTGAAGCAGATTTAGGATGTGGTGCACGGAATCACATGCTTCAAACATGCAACCTGGAAGACGCCTGCTGTCAAACTCCACAGAGGTAGAAAAAGATGCAATGTAGACTTTATCCCAAGCCACAGAGGGAGAATCACTACACAGGCCCTGGGGTTGTAGAGCAAGGACATTCTATTTGTAGCAGAGAATTATGCATTCCTTTTAAAACAGCACTAAAGTTGTTACTGGACCTTGATGGAGATTCTATGTGACCATTCATCTGGAACTCTTTTTGAGCCAGTTTCTTTCCAACCTATCAAGTTATTAAGTCAAGAAATCCTAGCAGCAACCATTATAAAGTAAAAATGGTACAATCTAAATAAAAATGAGCAATAATTACCAGAGGGCATGAATTAAGTTTCAGGAGCAGATAGCACAAGCTGCCATTCGACCTCTCCCTCAGAGCACATCTGCGGCCCTTTGGAGGTATGACATCCTGGAAGAAGAGGATAGGTCAGCTCATAATGGGTTTGAAACACAATGGTGGGCCAGCATCGTAGCTCACTAGGCTAATCTTCCGCCTGCGGCGCCGGAAAATCAGGTTCTAGTCCCAGTTAGGGTGCCAGATTCTGTCCCAGTTGCTCCTCTTCCAGTCCAGCTCTCTGCTGTGGTCCGGGAGTGCAGTGGAGGATGACCCAAGTACTTGGGTCCTGCATCCACATGGGAGACCAGGAGGAAGCACCTGGCTCCTGGCTTTGGATTGATGCAGCACACCGGCCGTAGCGGCCATTTGTGGGGGTGAACCAACAGAAGGAAGACCTTTCTCTCTCTCTCTCACTCTCACTGTCTAATTCTGCCTGTAAAAAAAAAAAAAAAAAAAAAAAAAAGGAAGGAAGGAAGGAAAAAGAAGAAACACAATGGTGGCCTTGAAGAAACACAATGGTAGCACAAAAATAACCTCCCAAGGGGCATATCTGTCTCAGGATGGTACATCAGGTCACCCTCTTTATATGGAAAGAGAAATGGCCTGAAGTAAGAATATTCAGAGGCTCAAGCGCAACAACCACTGACCTTGCTGAATGATTAGTGTGATGAAAGGAAAGCATCTGCAATTAAAGACAAGAATCTCTAGAGACGCCTGTGTTGTGGAGCAGCAGTGTAAGTCTCCACCCCAGAAGCTGACAACCCATATGGGTGCCACTTCAAGTCCCAGCTGCTCCACTTCCAATCTAGCACCCTGCTAATGGCCCATGAAAGCAGATAAAGGTAACCCATGTGCTTGGTTGCCTGGCACTCATGTGGGAAACCCAGAAGGAGTTCCAGGCTCCTGGCTTCAGTTCAGGCCCAGCCCTGACTGTTGCAGCCACTTGGGGAATACATCAGACAATGGAAGAGCTCTCTTTACAACTCTCCTTTTCTTTCTGTAATTCTACCTTTCAAATAAATAAATAAATAAATCTTTGAAAAAAAACAAATCTCTAGAGAGAGGAATATGGAGTGTAGTTTAACATATAGGAGAAGGCACAATCTAATGTTCATCAGAAAGCATTCACCGCAAAACAACTGAAAAGCCAATCAAACAAAATAACTCGGCAGCTGACATTACAGCCTTTGTCACTGGCCGCTCCAGATCTGACACACGGCGAGGAAAGCTGCTGTAAATGGTCCTCACAGCATAGTCTCTTATTTACCAAGTCCAAGCCAGCAATGCCTGCCACCAAATACACCTTTTTTCAGTTACTGAAACCAGTGCTGAGTCCCTTAAATGGTATTTACCAAAAGACCATTTCTATCTTGGAAGCATCAGCATCTGATTCTGAGTATTCTTTTGCCTTTCCTGCCCAGAGAGCCTCAGTCAGCATCACTGTTTTGGGTGGCATACAAAGCATCTGCTCTCACAAAAATGGAATCTGATCTGAATATTTCACTTCAGGGACCCATTTCACAGTAAAGGATGTAGAGGAGTTGGACCATAACAATGGAGTCCGCTGTACCATACAGAAGTTGCCACTCAGATAAAGTACTGAAACAGATTTCTGCAGATCCACCGAAAGTGACCCTCACAGGCAACACTCTGTGGGGATGGGGTGCTACCTTTCAGCATTCAATACACCTACTGAATCAGAGACTTCTGATACTATTCTCCTGCAGAAACCAGCAGTTTAGGTACCAAAGTTAGGACAAAAAGCTAATGGCATTTAAGGTCATTTCCAAAGACATTCCAAGAGCCTTTATACTGCCATCCCTTCAGAATTAGACGTCCTCACCCCTAACTGGTCAGGATATCCAGGCCACAAAATAAAGAACCCATCGCAACTACAAGCTATGGTACTACCTGAGCACTAAGGACTTGTACTGAGACTAACAGGCAAGAAGAGGTATCACCACATGGATAGTGGTAAGTGACTCTAATCAGAAGAGACATTGTTTGGAGTTGAAAATGTAAAACTCAAGTGATCAGCCTGGAGATATCCTGGTATTCCCTTGGTTACCTTTGTCTGTGACTGCACAAATATAGCAGTCTGTCCTAAGAACAGTCCAAGCACCAGGAACACAAATACTTTAGAAAAGAGAGTTTAAGCCCCACCCTTTATTAAACTACTAGGATTGACAGAAGTGACAGCTGAGAACAAAAAGAATTAATAATAAAAAAGGAAAGGGAGATACAAATGCCAACTGTATTCCTGTGCACAGTACAGGAGTGGGGCTATAATTTATTCCACTATCTTTCTTCTTTCAAAGTTCCCCAAGAGACCTCCCCAAGAGGTCCACTTGAATCCTTAAGAAGCAATCTGCTCCCCAAATACATATGATGAAATATATCACTATGGCAGAAGAGCTTAGCTAAAGCAGTCATTGAATTGCCCTGCAAGTCTTTTAAAAAAAGTTTCCTGTCTTGTTTCAGGGATGCAGTTGGTAGGATAGCTTCCAGCAGCAGTGACTTCAGAATTTGCCTTGGTTTTTAAGTTGAGGGTATGAACTTCCTGAGCAATTCTTAGCCAACACTGAGCATGGAAGGGGTACTAAGCCTTGTCATTTCTGCTCAACAAAGGACTCTTTTGACAATGGATGTTTGCTCCAAAGCTCCCCATCAGTTTGACTGAGACTTACTCTTTTTGATGTTATCTCTGAGGTTCTTTCTATTCTCTTCTTCCTCCTTACTTTCTTTTCATATGTATTAAATAGGCAACATTTCCATTAAATATTCCTGTTCATCATTTTTTTTAAAAAAGTTATTTCTTTATTTAAGAGGTATCAGGAGAAACTGAGACAGACATAAACAGAGAGGTCTCACCCATTGTTTTACTCCCAATATGCCCTCAACAGCCATAGCTGAACAAGTAAAAGTCAGAAGACAAAACTCAACCCAGTTCTCTCAAATGTGTGGCAGAAATCTAATTTGTTGAGCTATCAATGCTTCCTCCCAGGGTCTGCATCAGGAGGAGGGTACAGTCGGGAGCCAAAACTAGGTATTTGAACCAGGTACTCCAATGAGGTATGCAGGCATATTAACTGCCATGCTAGCACTCCCCAGTGGGTCATTTTATCTTTCATAGAGGGTGAACCCCAATAAACTGTTTTCACCCCTAATTTTGTCTGAGTGTCTGTTTCCCAGGGACATACAAGATGCAGAACTTCAGAATATGTTACAACTATGTTTCTTAACTTTTATGAAAGGCTACTCACAATAGTTCTTCTGCCAGATGCCCTAAATGGGAATAAATTATCTTTGCAATTTCCCTGCCTTTTCTTTTCCATATTACGAATGTGTACTTCAATTCAGTGCTTTACTTTTTCTCCCTTAATTGCTTCTATTTTATTTCCTTTTGTTGCCTTTCACCATTTTTGCTGATATCTTCTGTTTTGCTTTAAGAGTGTGTCTACAAGGATAGCATTTTTTTAAAAGACTTTATTCATTTATTTGATAAGTAGAGTTACAGACAGTGACAGGGAGAGACAGAGAAGGGTCTTCCATCTGCTGGTTCACTCTCTAAATGGTCACAATGGCCAGAGCTGGGCTTATCTGAAGTCAGGAGCCAGGAGATTCTTCTGGGTCTCCCATGTGGGTACAGGGACCCAAGCACTTGGGTCATCTTCCATTGCTTTCCCAGGCCATAGCAGAGAGCTAGATCAGAAGAGGAGCAGCTGGGACTCGAACCAGCATCCATATGGGATGCCAGCGCCACAGGCAGAGGATTAACCTACTGTGCCACAGCACTGGCCCCCACAAGGCTAGTATTTATATAACTTACTTTAATTAATGGCCATACAGTTGGTGACCAATTATATCTGCAAAATTTCTAGATTTTTCTAGTGATTCTTCTCCAAAGAAAATTTCCTCTTCTTCTTCTGTCTTGGATAGCACATAGAAACTGCTTCTTTGTTGTTGTTCTTGCTAAATATCTTTGATTAAGGAGTTAGAGAAAAGCAGAGTCATGTTTCAAGTTAGAAAAAACTTTTCTGGTTCATAGAAGGTTGCTTATAACACATGGTTGTAACTTGATGTCTTCATGGATACGTGACTGACAGCTGCAGTCAGTTCACCTCTTTGCTTTCCTTGCTTGCATTTGTTTCCTGGAGATAGATGTATCTTGTACTTATGCATCTGGTGGCTCCTCTCCTCTTTCTTGAATGACAATTAAGTCCAGGGGAACTGCTACCAACAGGCACATTCTGTTTCCTTTGTATATAATAAAGAATAGTTGATTTTCCCTTCAAGAAGTGTTCTACATTTTGCACTGTACTGTTAGGCAAGACTTTCCTGAAATCTGTAGTTCTATTTATTTCCTTTATTTTTTTTTTATTTTCATCTTATTCAAAGCACATCACCTGCTACCTTCCAGGGTGCATATTAGCAGGAAGCTGTAGTCAAAAGTGGAGTTCAGATTCCAACTTAGGCACTCCAATATGGTATATACACATGCTAACCGTAGCATCTTAACTGCTAGGGTAAATGCCCACAACACCTGTGTTTAATTTTTATGGTAATGGGAAGCCCATCCTTTCACAGTGAAGTTTGTCTTATTATCACTTCTAATTTTATCAGCAATAGAGATTGCATTTGTCTTTTTTATTCCCTTTATTGTTGGTAGGTAATTACCCAGAAGAGAAAGAGGTAGAACTGTATGCCTACTCCAATGTCTTAAAACAAGTTTTCCTATTTATATTTTACACAAAATGCATTAAAGATAAGCTTTTTGAGACTATTAATATCCTTTCACTCTTTTTTTTTTTAATCACACACTTCTGGTTTTCCCTATAAAGTGATTCAGTGATAGCTGTCACTTCAAGGAGATAGAAAATACCACCTAGAATATTTAAAAGTATTACAAAGCTTCACGTCTAAGATCAGGCTTTCACAGTTGAGGCAAAAGACTTCATAGCTATGCTTTGTTGTAAAAAAATAAGCTATTTAATTATAAAAATCTTTCCTAAGATATGGGAAACAAAATGTGGAGTTCTGTCTGTGGTTTTTCCTGTTAATTATCATTTAAAGAAGACTGAAGATAAGACCTAAGGAAGAATCCTTCGTGAGCACAACACAGCCCTAATATAGATATACATAATCAAGAATTGCTGTTTGTAGGTTGTCAGCCTCCCTCTTGTCATCAGAATGTGAAAATTGTTGCAACAGGTGATAGAAATATCGGCATGGGTGCTCTTTGTGTCATGTAACTATTTCTTGCTTTCTAGGACATGTCTCATGAAAACTGCAAGCCTTTTGGAGATCCCCGTGATTAACATGACATTGTAGTGATGAAGCAAAACTCTGTGAATAAGACAGGCGGTGAAGATGTCTGTCATATGGATCTGAGACAGAACGTTCCAATTCTCTGTGGTTAATGGAGAACAAAGGGGAAATTCATATTTTTCTACACAGCTAACATAGAATAGCTGAGCAACTGGTGCAACAGGACACGGCTAAACTTAGAACAAGGAAATCTCTGTGTGTGATAGCTCAGAAATTATGGCATGTCAGAAAAATTTCAGGAGTGCTTGCCATCACATCAACCCAAAGTTAGCTAAATTCTCAGAGGCCACAGGCACGGGAATGTAGACGAATGGATTAACACTAATCTGACAGACTGCAGCTGAGATCAGTAGAGAAGCACGGGATAGCACATAGATCAAAGTCTCATCTCTCTGAGACCAGAATACATTTATCCTTCCCCTACCCAGGCACCATTTCAGGAAGGTCACAGGGAAAGAGACTGACAGCTGGGGGAGAGAAGGAGGCCTAATGAGGAGTGAGAGCTCCAAAGTGACTTAAGGAAACTCTTTGAAACCTTACGAACTAAATTACATTCAATTGGAAAGTTTGTAATTTTTCTTCCAAAAACCAGAAAAGTAGAGTTGATTTGCTCTTGGACAAAGCGCTATGCAAAATTGAAATTATATTTTGTATAAGGAAATTTTTATCCTATTTCCTCAACTTAATGTGATTATTATTCTCATGGGTGCTTAATAGTCTACCTTCTGTAGACTATAATTTTTATCTATCATCTCCCTAATGTAAGATATTTGTATTTTCCTCATGTTAAATATAAAAATAACCATATAATAACTAGGACATCTTTTCTGGTCCTTGAACTGTGTCAGGTGCTATTAACTGTTTGATAGTCAAGAGAGAACCACTGGTGAGCAGCCAACAAATGGCAGTAGAATCACTCCTCCAAAAACATATAAGAGGTGTGAAAAGGGTAACTTGACATGTCAACTTGAATGGACCATGGGATGCCCATATGTTTGGTTAAACAATCTTCTAAATGCTTCTGGGAGGATGTTTTGGATAAGATTCACAAACTGACAGACTGAGTAAAGTAGACTGCGTTCCCTAATATCAGTAGGTCTCATATAATAAATTAAAGGCCTGAATAGTTCAAAAGACTTACTTTTCCACAAATAAAGGGGGATTCCTCCTGGATAATTGCTTTTGAGCTGGGACAACAGTTTTTTCCAAACTACTTACTCAAACAGAAATACTGACTCTTTGTGGATCTTGATTCTGCTGTCCTTGAGATTGGAACTACACCCTAAGTGCTGATACTCCAGCTTGCTAACTGCAAACCTGGGAACTTTTCAGCCTTAATAGGCATGTAAGTCAACTCTTTGTCTCTCTCTGCCACCCACCCTAAAGAGTTTCAAAAAATTCATGGAAAAATGTAACTAGAGTATAATGTGACTTGTTCATGAACTTTCCACTGTGTGTCTACATGTATGTATGTGTGTGTATGACAGAAAGAGAGAGAAAGAGAGACAGAGATCGCTTCTGTTTCCATAGGGAACCCTAATACAAGGTAACAGCTTTTTCTACTTAATTCTCACATTTACATATCTTAGGAGGCCTCAAAAAGTATGTGGAAAAGGCAAATTAAAATATAAGTTTATTTTGGGAAAAAAGTTTTGAAATCCATATGTAGTTCTTTCATTATACATTTTCCATGAATTCTTTGAAGATACCTGTATATATTATACAACAAAATTTTGCACCAGATTAAACTTTTTAATTCCATTTCTGTCTCAAAGTTTTTGAAGAACCTTTTGTACAGTTACTCAAATATAATGACAAGGCAGAGAAGGAACAGGGTAGCGGTAGGGGACATAGACCTGGCCTATAGTTCTGTGTTTCAAGAGAAAGGTTAGTCATTCTCTTCTCCATGGAGAATCTGAGAGGGGTGCTACTTTCAAACTCTAAACCAAGTAATGCAACAGCTCCAAGTCACAGAGACAATGGGGCCTAAAGGAAAGGTGAGTGTTACTTCTTTCTTCATCTGGCTGCTTGCTGCACCAACACCCTTACAGGCCACCTCCATGATCCTAGCAAAGTGGAATCCATCATGGTGAGGTGACTATGAGGAGAGCTGTGTTCCTATTGACTTGGGGTGCATGTCCATAGGAAAAACTCTCGGATATGGTGGGCATTTGGTCTAGTAGTTGAAATACTGCTTGAACACCTGCATCAGAGTGCCTACGTTCAAGTCCCAGCTCCACTCCCAACTACACCCACTGCTTATCTGCACCCTGGGAGATAGCAGTGATGACTCAGCTAAGTAGGCCCACTGCCACCTAGAGGGGTGTCCCAGATTGAGTTCCACACTTTTGGCTTCTGTCTGACTCAAACCTAACTGTTGGCAGGTATTTGGGGAGTGAACCAGTAGATGTGAGAACACATTCTCTCTCTCTCTCTCTCTCTCTCTCTCTCTCTCTCTTTCTCTCTCTCTCTCTCTCTCTCTCTGCCATTCTCTTCTCTCCCCCTCTCTTCCTCTCAAAAATAAAAATCTTAGAAAAGGAAAAAAAACTGTATAAAGATTTCTGAAGATAGAAGACTGTTGTGGGATCCTGTAACAATAGGCCTTGCTAAAGAAGGTCCTGCTCAAGTTTACCTTAGCCCCCAGAAAGGGTAGACGATGAGCTACTATCAGTCGGTCTATGTGATGGAACAAAGAAGTTCCAAGAGGGGAAATGGAGCATTACCAAGGTAACATTTGGCGAAATAAGGGATATCTTGGTGGGAAGGCCTTACCAGACCAGGATGCCTTTCTCTGAAGAAGTCTCCATCCATAGATGAGGGTAGGATAAAACTGAACACCCATGCCAGGAAAATTGTACTCAGCATGAATTCAGAGATCAACACAACAGCAGAAGACACAGGAGTCCGCAGAAACAGATCAAATCACAGCAAGAACAGGACATCTTCTCACAACTGAACATGGGTAATTTTCATAATAGAATCGGCTCTCTCCCAGACTCCTCCCTGTTCTTCTGCCAACAGCACAGGGGCTAGATTTTGAAGAGGTGATGCATCCATAGCCAAAGCCACCTGCCTCTTGCTTTGCCCCCAAACTTCTTGACTCACGAATCTAGTTGGGATAGGTCTGGCATGTGCTAAGGCAGGAGATGGGCTTTGAATCAGATCCAGAAGACTGCAGTCTGAATCGTATAGCACTCACCACATTTCAATAGGATGAAGTATCCAGAATTTCATATATTTTGCTCAAAATCTAAAGGGATAGTCAAAGGGGAATTTATTATGTCACAGTTTGAATCAGTGGCCAGAATGATAAAACCATTTCAGAAGAATACATCCAATAGGTTGAAATTCTTCGGTGAACCAATTATGCCAACAAAAATGAAACTCAGGTGCAGGCAATGTGGCACAGGTGGTTAAACTGCCACTTGGGACACCCATGTCCCAGATGCGAGTGCCAGCTGTTCCACTTCATATCCACCTTCCTACTAATGCATCCTGGGAGGCAGCAGATGATGGCTCAAGTGCTTGAGCCCTTGCCACTCCCATGGGCGATCCAAGTGGAGTTCCAAGTTCTTGACTTCACCATGGCCCAGCCCTGCTGTTGTACACCTCTTTAAAGTGAACCAGCAGACCAAATCTCCCTCTCTCTCTCTCAACCTTTCTCCCTTTCTCCCTTCCTGTCTCCCTCCCTTCCTCTCTCCATCTCTCTTTCTATACCTATTCCCTTCACATGGATGAAAACAAATAAATAGCATTTTAAAAATGAAATTAAAAGTTTGGTGCATTACAGAATTTAATGAATTTTCCCTCTGAATTTCTGTTTGTTTGTTTGTTATTAAATAGATTCCTTGAAGTAGAATGATTGTAGTAAGACATTTTTGGGTGCAAGAAACAGAAATACTTTGAATTAAATCATATTAAAGGAGGGAGGCCATTATGACATAATCACAGAACTGTATCATGAAATCCAAAGACCAGGACGAGCTAGGCTTCAAACAGAGATGGCGTTCAAGAGCTGGGGCACTGTTTTCTGCACTTCTGCCTATAAATCTTTCTTCTGTTTCTTTCCAGTCTGAATTCTTACATTAGAACCTTTAAATAATCTATAATCAGTTTTGCTGTCAAATTTGACAACTCACAGCTATTCGTAGAAAAAAAAAATTTTCCAAACACCTAACTGATTGTCCCAGCTCCATCAACTAAATAATTCATCCTTGCCTCACTGATTAATGTTTCTATTTTATTATATATATTAAATTATACAATAGAGCTTATTTATAGCCAAACTAATTGTGCATGGTTCTGAACTAATTTAATAATTATAGTTTCAAAATATGTTTTTGTATCAGGGAGAGGTACTCTTTCTCAACATTGTTCTTTTTCAATGTTCCTAGCAATTTTCCACTTTCTTTCCATAAGGGTGAATTTCAAAGTCCTCTTCAAAATATAGAAGGAAAATTTCAATGACATTTTAAGTGGGATGAGGTTGGATAGTTGCATTAATTGTAGCTTTTCATCTGGAGTAAGTTCTAGTTCTACACTTCTGTGTTTTGCTTTGCTTGTGCATGAGTAAGATTTTTGTTAGATAGTTATATTTTCTTGTGTTTTGGGGGTCACAGATCCTTTCTTTAAGGTAATAGTACTTCTCATTTATTTTCTAATATTCCTTTTGCTATTCTATATGCACTTTATTAATTCCTTAAACATTTTTATACGCATGATCAGCTCTACAACTGTTACTAGTTCTCACAATTTCATGTGCAAATTCTTATCATCTTCCAGTGGTTCTTGTATTTTATATAGGATCACTTCCTGGCTTATTTTGGACTAGCCCTGTTGCCTATTGCTCCCTGGGCACATCGATCAATGCTTTTCTTTGTTCCTGCTTTAATGACACAGTGCATTTTTAAGTTTAAATCACAGTACTTTCTTCTTCATGCACTCCAAGAACAGTGTGAAATGGAACAAAACAAAGATTCCCATAAATATGCATTATTTAAAGAGTATTGATTAACAATACCTGTGCTCAGAAAAATCAATTAAACAAGATTATATATTGCAGATTGCAAGCAGTGTCTTAAATCTACAAACTAATTTGTGGCGTATGGCACACACGACAAAAGGCACAAACAGCCTGTGGCCCTGGTGAGAACCTGTATTGCCTCCAACAGATCAACATATAATTCAAAGTCTGAATATATCTTTTCTCCCTTCAAACATAAACCAAGATGCAGGTGCACCAGGAAGCCTCTACTATCTGGAAATAGACAGCCAACAGCTTCTTGATTGAATCTATATGAGTGAGGGTAGGTGCTCTGGTAAATTTAAGTATTTTAAGTTCCTTTGATTTAAATTCATAATTACAGGCTGGTGCCACGGCTCAATAGGCTAATCCTCTGCCTAGCGGCGCCGGCACACCAGGTTCGAGTCCCTGTCGGGGCACTGGATTCTGTCCTGGTTGCCCCTCTTCCAGGCCAGCTCTCTGCTATGACCCGGGAGTGCAGTGGAGGATGGCCCAAGTGCTTGGCCCCTGCACCCCATGGGAGACCAGGAGGAGCACCTGGCTCCTGCCTTCGGATCAGCACGGTGTGCTGGCTGCAACGTGCCAGCCGCGGCAGCCATTGGAGGGTGAACCAACGGCAAAAGGAAGACCTTTCTCTCTGTCTCTCTCTCTCACTGTCCACTCTGCCTGTCAAAAAAAATTCATAATTACAAAAGAAACATTCCTAGCTTGATAAAGATTTCTTCCGCTAGAACACCTGAAGATAGAGGAGAGACTACTCATAGAAATGAGAGAAAGGAGTTTGATATCATTTTTTCTTGTGTAGGTCCTCTGGAATCAGGTACAAGAGCTTTGTCCTATTTTAGGTTAGCCCTAGAGGCATCAGAAGTCTGGGCTTTCGTGGAGGGCATCCTCAGGACTCTGGTTGTTAGCTGAGTCCCCCCACAGGCCTGTTGTCAGTGATACTTCCTTTGTTCCTGGCTTTTATCTCAGTGCCACTGACCTGATACTGTTTGAGCTGAGCTGAAATAATGATATCTATAGATATCCATAGTGGTCCAGGTGGGAGGTTTGACATCACAGTAACACAGAAGAAGATAAAAAGATGGAGCCAGCAAACAGCAGAGCACACAAGCTGCAACTTTAATTGGAGTTGCTATGTTGAACAACAAAGGAAACAGGTTGACTCATTTGGTATCTATTGTACTGGGGTGATGGGATTATTTTAGCATATGTCCTAGCTATTCCTTCTAGAACTTTGAATATAAATAGATTGGTCCGAGCCCTAGTGAATACATTTGGCTCATAATATAGTTTGCATTTAAATCAAATTTATTGTTACCCAAAATAGATTTTCCAACTGCAAAAGTCATATAAGTAGTAGACAGAATGATAAAGATGTGTTCTGCCATTTATTCAAAAGCACATAAGTTGCTAAAGATACACTTTTCAATTGTTATCTATCCTACTGAGACTACTGCAAGAGTTCAATTTCTCTGCAATTACACTAAAATTATGCACTTTTGTCTGATGTTGTTTTAAATCCTTATTATCTCTAAATGTATCTCCCTGACATACGAATAGGTATCAAATAAAACACTAGGAAGCTCAAAAGGCTTTTTCTTTTTCTTTTATTCCTTTTTTTCTTTCTCTTTATGGCAGTTCATAGGCATAGTTGAGCTTTATTCTGTAGTGGTGGCTCTCAACTGGGGCATATTGCTCCCCTGGGGACACTAACAATACTGAGAGGCATATTTAGTTGTCATAACTGTGCAGGGGAGGTAGGGTGATACTGGCTTGTGAGTAGACACCAGAGATGCTGTTAACATCCTGCCTTGCGCAGGACAACCCCCACAACAAGAATTTATCCAGCCCACATGTCAGTAGGATCCAGACTGAGGAACCCTATTCCAGGAGAAGCAAAGTAGATGGGTCAGATTTAACTTTTCTATGATTTCCATGTTGTCAGTCTATAGTTTGAATTTAGATAGTGGGATTGGGTCATACAGAGCTCCTACAGGGGGAATTTTCTATGGAGCTCGCAATGAATCACTAAAATGGTTAGTGTTTAAGTCGATTATCAGAGCTGTGTCATTTATTCTCAGGTCTAATGTCACTTTTCTACTTCATATTCCCCTCTAACATATTGCTGATGTATCTAATTAAAGGGATCTTTCCTGTGTCAGAAAAAAATAGCGCTGAAATTCCTTGCAGTTACATTTGCTTGGCAAGGGTGATAGTTACAAAAATTTTAAATTCAAATTTTCCCCAAAGCAGAACATCAGACCCTCATTCAAGAGGTCTCTATTCTATAACCAGAGAAAAGGAACACCCATTTATCAAAGACACAAAGATGCCAAGAAATCAGAAAACAAGACCTTGTAAGTGCTCCTTGGTTTGTTACCATTACATCAAACTCTTTCGTTCTCAAATCATGTTCCTCTACCAGTTTAACTCTTCATCAAATCTAAGCATAAAAATAGATAAGTTTACTTGTTTCCTTAGTCTGTGATTCAAAGGCTTCCATGTTACCTAAAGTCTAACTGTCTTTTCTCACAGTTGTCTCAGTCATGAAACTAGAAATAGGTAATGAAAATATATTTCTTTCCTATCCCTACACCGATCTTATGTGAAATTTGATTCTACTGAGGTAAAGCAAGGAAAACTTTGGTGAAACTTGATTACCTAATTATCTAACTAAATCCACATACAGTGGTCATTGCTTCACACTTATATCTGCATTTAATTTTTACTTTTTATATTTTTATTTTTCTTTTTTTTAAAATTTATTTGACAAATAGAGTTAGACAGTGAGAGAGAGAGAGAGAGAGAGAGAGAGATCTTCCTTCCATTGGTTCACCCCCCAAATGGCCGCTTCGGACGGAACTACATTGATCAGAAGCCAGGAGCCACGTGCCTCCTCCTGGTCTCCCACGCAGGTGCAGGGGCCCAAGCACTTGGGCCATCCTCTACTGCCTTCCCGGGCCACAGCAGAGAGCTGGACTGGAAGAGAAGCAACCAGGACTAGAACCCAGAGCCCATATAGGATGCCGGCACTGCAGGCGGATTAACCAAGTGAGCCACAGCGCCGGCCCCTATATTACTTTTCATCCTTCCTTTTTTTAAGGATTCTAACAATGTCAGTCATTAAACTGCTTCATATAACAAAATACCCTTATAAAACATGGAAAAGTAGGACATATATGAGCAAAAACACACTTGATCCAAGGCATAGTATGATGAAGGCCAAACAATTAAATTCACATATATGGAATGAATGGGGCCAATAATCATCCAAATAAGACACAATTGAAGAGATTTGTCTTGGTATACTTGTATTCACATTTGGTATGAGGTCTTGGATAAATACATACTTTACCAAATCTAATCATTTTCTCAGGCCTCCAGGATTAGATTTACACAATTATGATTTAAAAAAAAAAATGTTTAAAAGTCCTTTCTGAAATAGCACGGCAGGAGGTGGACATCTGGGGCAGCAGTTAAGTCACCAAAACAACTCTCCACTTTAGATGGTGGATCTCATATTGGAGTGCCTGATTCATGTCCCCGTTCCTCCATTTCCGATCCAGCTTCCTGCTAATATGCACTCCGGTCGGCAACAGATGCCGATTCAAGCAGCTAAGTCACTGCCAGCCATGTGGAAGAACAAGATTGTTCCAGGCACCTGGTTCAACCTGACCCAGCCTTGGCTGTTAGGGGCATTTGAGGTGTGAATCAGCAAATGGAATATTTCTCTCTTTTTCACCCTATATCCATCACTCTCTCTTTCCCCTCTCTCTATGTTTCAAATTAAAAATGAAAATACAGGAGGGTTTCAAGATGGCAAGACAGGAAGGGAGCTTACTGCTCTAGGCTAGGGGAAGGCAGTCAAAAAATTGGAGAGTGCATTCTCATGGGAGAGTTAGGGAGAAAACTGCAGTGGAAATTTTATGGAAGGAAGAGGGGCCTGTAGATCTACCTGTAGTGTACAGACAATGCAGCACGAGCACAAACACAACAGACTCCAGCAGCTGAGAGCCTGAGGAAGCACCAGCTTTGGAGGGCAATATGAGACTGCAGCAGCCCATGCCACTGCTGACATAACTGGGGGGACAGCCTGGTGTGAGTCTGCCCTGCAGCCCTGTGGGAGACAGAATACTTGCTAACATAGTGGAAAAAAGAGGCATGTTTCCCCCTCCAAGTTCCCCACACAACAATGCCCAGCAGCTGGCTGAGAGGGCAGGTGCCATTTTGGACATATGTAACAGCTGCACCAGCTCTGTGAGCCCAGCAACTGAGATAAGACTTAGGCCATCTTGTCAGTAGCTGTGACAGTGGCTCAGGTCTACCCATCCAGCAATGGGTGGTGAGAAAGCACCATTGTGAGACAACAAGGGGCTGAAACCCATGGTACTTGTGTATATGTGTGATCCAGGGATTTTAACAGAGGAAAAAAATTCAATTTTCCTCCTGACTTTGAGTCTGGCTGGAAGGATTGACAGGGGGCTAGGCACCCATATAGGACTCTAAGGTGCCCCACACATCTCAACATATCACAGGTTCTGGGGCTTAACCCACTTAGGAGGAGCACCCACAGGCAGCTAATTCTGGGAACATCAGTGTCTCTCTGTGGAAAGGACAGTCTAGCAGGACTGAAAGGATGCTCTGAAACCCCTGATTCTGAGAGCCTTCTGTGCTGAGACTGTGGGAACTCTGATTGCATGAGAGGGTGCAGCTAGGTCTCTAAGCAATCACTCTGAGCTCAGAGCTCAGAGCTCCCTGATAACCTGGGCTGGGTCATTGCAACGGGATCTGTACTCACACTGAGGACTGCATATATCCTTTGTGTGGTTCTTACAGCAGTGTGGATGAGTATTTCACCCACTGTGGGCATGTATTGATCACCTTGGAAGAGTGAAAGTAATGTATGACTACACCAACAGAGGTGAGGAAATCCTCCCTTCTGATAAAAAAAAAAATTAGATCTACCATGCCCATCATAGGTGTCACCCCGAACCCTCGCTCCACCTAGAACACTGACCAGAGCTCCCCAGCACACATATCTGTGTTGGTATTCACTGGAAGAACAGATGCTCCACTAAGTCAAAGAGGCATAGTTCAAAGACAAAAGCTATCAGAGGAGAAAACCATCAAATATCACCACAAATGCAGAAAAATAAATGCGGAAACTCAAGAAACAAGAATAAGGAAGACCATGAGCCCTCCACCAAAGAAACACAACAACACTTCAATTTTAGAATGTGAAGATGAAGAGATTGATGAAATGCCCGTGAAAGATTCAAAATATTAATCATAAGATTACTCAGAACTAAATCCACAAATTAAAGAAATCCATATATGACATGAATGAACATTTTCCAATGAAATTAGGATTTTGAAAGAAATCAAAATGAAATATTAGAAATGAGAATTCAATAGATAAAAAAATGAGGTGGAAAGACTTAATAATAGACTTGGTGAGCCAGAAAAAAGAATATCCATGTAGAAGACAAGTCTTTAAAATTTTTCAGTCAGATCAAAAAAAGAAGAAGAAATTAGAAAAATTAAAAAGAGTGTTAGAGATTAATGGGATAATATCCAATGACCCAACATACTGCTCTTAGGAGTTCCTGAAGGAGTAGAAAGAGAGAATGGATTAGAAGGCCTTTTTAGTGAAATAGTTATGTAAAACTTCCCCAATTTGGAGAAAGAAAGGAACGTCCAAGTACAGGAATCACACATAACTCCTAACAGAGATGACCAGAAAAGATCTTCACCATTGCACATTTTAGTCAAACTTTCAACAGTAAAACATAAAGGTAAGATTCTAAAATGTACATGAGAGAAATGCCAGATTACTTTCAGAAGATGCCCAATTAGATGCAGAGCTTACTTCTCATCAGAAATGCTCCATGCTAGGAGAAAATGGAGAGACATAATCCAATTCCTAACAACAACAACAAAAAAGTCAACTCAGGATATTGTACCCTGCAAAGTTCTCATGTAAGAATGTGAAATAAAGAACTTCAGTAACAAAGAATTGAAAGAATTTGTCGCCACTCGTCCAGCCTAACAAAAGATGCTTAAGGATGAGCAACTCACAGAAACACAGAAACTTGCTCATTACTATAAAACAAGGTGAAGTTAGAAAATCTCCCAGTAATAGAACAAAGGAAATCCAAAGTAAATAATAGGAATATTTATGGGAAAATGGCAGGGCCAAGTCATTACTTATCAATAGTAACCTTGAAGGTAAATGGCCTCAACTCTCCAGTTCAAAGATACAGACTAGCTAAATGGATTAAAAAAGAAGACCCATCTATTTGCTGCCTATAAGAAACACATTTCACCAAAAAAGACATATTAATCAGTAGTAAAGGCTCTCACAACAAGAAAAACTCAGGCCTTGATGGTTTTACTGCTGAATTCTACTAGGCATTTAATAAATAATTAATTCCAATTTTTCTCAAGCTATTAGACTACTGAAAGGGAGAACATCCTCCCAAACTTCTTTTATGAAGCTGGCATCACCTTAATTCCTAAGCCAGAGAGAGACACAACACAGAAAGAGAACTATAGACCAATATACCTGATGAACACAGACTCAAAAATTCTCAGCGAAATATTAGCTAACCGAACCAAACAACACATCAGAAAGATCACTGGTGTCAGTGCTGTGGCACAACAGATAAAGCCCCTGCCTGCAGTGCCAGCATCCTATATGGTCACCAGTCCGAGTCCTGACTGCTCCACTTCCAATCCAGCTCTCTGCTATGTCCAGGAGAAGAAGTAGAAGATGGCCCAAGTCCTTGGGCCCCGGCACCCACATGAGAGACCCAGAAGAAGCTCCTGGCTCGTGGCTTTGGACTGGCACAGCTCTGGCTACTGCATCCAACTGGGAAGTGAACCAGCTGATGGAAGACCTCTCTCTCTTCCTCTCTGCCTCTCCACTGTCTGTGTAACTCTGACTTTCAAATAAACAAATAAATCTTCTTTAAAAAAAAAAAGAAAAGAAAAGAAAAATCATTCACCCAGACCAGGTGGGATATATTCCGGGTATGTAGAGGTAGTTCAACATTCACCAATCAGTAATTTACTAATCACATTAATAAACTGAAGAACAAAAACTATATTATCTCAATAGATGCAGAGAAAGCATTTGATATAATACAACATCCTTTAATGATGAAAACATTAAGCAAATGGGGCTGGCACTGTGGCGCAGTGGGTTGACGCCCTGGCCTGAAGCGCCAGCATTCCATATGGGTACCAGTTCAAGACCCAGCTACACCATTTCCAATCCAGCTCTCTGCTATGGCCTGGGAAAACAGTAGAAGATGGCCCAAGTCCTTGGGCCCCTGCACCCACATAGGAGACCTGGAAGAAGCTCCTGGCTCCTGGTTTCGGATGGGTGCAGCTCCAGCCATTGTGGCCAACTGGGGAGTGAACCAGCGGATGGAAGACCTCTCTCTGTCTCTGCCTCTCCTCTATGTGTAACTCTGACTTTCAAATAAATAAATAAATCTTAAAAAAACATTAAGCGTATTAGATATAAAAGGAATATTACTCAACACATTGAAGGCAATTTATGACAGACCCATATCCAGTACCTTATTGAATGGGGAAAAATTGGAAGCATTCCCACTAAGATCTGGAACCAGGAAAGGATGTCCATTCTCATCATTGCTATTCAATAGCATCCTGAAAATTTTAGCCAGAGCCATGAGGAAAGAAAAATAAATCAAAGGGATACAAATTAAAGGAGGAAGTCAAACTATCCCTATTTGCTGATGACATGATTTTATATATAGGCAATCTGAAAGACTCTACTAACAGACTATTGGAACTCATAAAACAGTTTGTTAAAGAGGCAGGATATAAAATTAACACACAAAAATCAATAGCCTGACCGATTCCATGGCTCACTTGGCTAATCCTCTGCCTGTGGCACCGGTACCCCAGATCCTAGTCCCGGTTGGGGTGCTGGATTCTGTCCCAGTTGCTCCTCTTCCAGCCCAGCTCTCTGCTGTGGCCTGGGAAGGCAGTGGAGGATGGGCCAAGTGCTTCGGCCCTGCACCCGCATGGGAGACCAGGAGGAAGCGCCTGGCTCCTGGCTTTGGATCAGCGCAGTGTGCCAGCCATCGTGGCCATTTTGGGGGGTGAACCAGCAGAAGGAGGACCTTTCTCTCTGTCTCTCTCTATCACCGTCTAACTCTGCCTGTCAAAAAAAAGAAAAAGAAGTCTAGGGAGTCTAGGGGACTTGGTCTGTGACGAGAAAAAAAAAAGAAATAAAATAAGACACAAAAAATGGAAAAATCTTCCACGTTAATGGATTGGAAGAATCAGTATCATCAAAATGTCCATACTATGAAAAGTAATTTACCAATTCAATGCAATCCCAATAAAAATACCAATGACATTCATTGCAGATCTAAAAAAAAAAACAATGTTAAAATCATATGGAAACTCAAGAGACCCTGAATAGCTAAAGCAATCTTAAACAACAAAACCAAACCCGGAGGCATCACAATACCAGATTTCAAGACATACTATACAGCAGTTATAATCAATACAGCCTGGTACTGCCAAAATAAATAAATAAATAAAAATATGTGTATGCCAAAGGAAAAGAATAGAAATTCCAGAAATCAATTCATGCATCTACAACCAACTGACCTTTGACAAAGGAGCTAAAATCAATTCCTGGATCAAGGACACTCTAACAAATGATGCTGGGAAAACTTGACCACTGCATGCATGCATGATTACACAAAAATCCACTCAAAATGGATCAAAGACCTAAATTTAAGACCTGATACCATCAAATTACTAGAGAACATTGGGGATACCCTGCAAGACATTGGTATAGGCAAAGACGTCTTGGAAAAGACCCCAGAAGCATAGATAATCAGTGACAAAATTGATAAATGGGAGTACATCAAATTGAGAAGTTTCTGCACTGTAAAAGAAACACTCAGCAAAGTGAAGATACAATTGACAGAATGGGAGAAAATATTTACAAGCTATGAAATTGATAAAGAATTAATACCCAGAATCTATAAAGAGCTCAAGAAACTCAAGAACAAAACAAACAATCCAGTCAAGAAACGGGCAACGAACTCGAACAGGCATTTTTCAAGAGAGGAAATTTAAATGGTCAATAGACACAGGGAAATGAAAAATCAAAACCACAATGAGGTTTCACCTCACCCCAGTTAGGATGGCTCTCATACAGAAATCAACAAACAACAAGTGCTGGCAAGGATGTGGGAAAAAGTACTCTAATCCACTGTTGGTAGGAATGTAAACTGGTAGAGCCACTGTTGAAGACAGTATGGAGATACCTCAGAAATCTCAATATAGACCTACCATATGACCCAGCCATCCCACTCCTGGGAATTTACCCAAAGGAAAAGAAATCAGCATATGAAAGAATGATCTTTACCCCCATCTTTATTGCAGGTCAATTCAGAATAGCTAAGATAAGGAATCTACACAGACATACAGATGTACATCAACTGAAGATTAGAAAAGAAATTATGGTATATATGAAATCCTGTCTTTCGCAAAAAAAAAAAAAAAAAATGCAACTGGGAACCATTAGACTTAGTGAAATAAGCCAGTCTCCAAGAGACAAATACTATATGTTCTCTCTGATCTGTGGTAACTAATAGAGTATTTAAAAGTGATCTATAGGGGTGAAATTGACACTTTGAGATGAATGATTTTGAGCAGCCCCCGTCTTGACTTTTAAGGAATGGTATTTTTTTTTTTATATACTATTTGTTAAACTCTCTACTTAGTGTAGGATTAATCTTATGAGTATAAAGTTAACTGAAAATATTCTTTGTAAAAAATAAGAATGGTACTAGGAGAGGGAGGAGGAAGAAGTCTAGTAGTACAGGTGGGAGGAAAGGTAGGGAGGAAAGGGAAGGAAGAAGGGAGGGGAGAATCACTGTTTCTAAATTTGTATATATGAAATGCATGAATTTTGTATACCTTAAATAACATTTAAAAATTTTTAATGAAAATACATAAATAAACAGAACAGTTTAAACACAGAAAAAAAAATCAAGCTTCATTCACAGACCCTCATTAAACAGGACAGCAGAACCAGGACTCAGACCCAGGCACGATGATATGGGATGTGGCTGTTTATTCTAAAAATGAGTCTGCTTAGGGGCCACCATTCTGATGTAGTAGGTTAAGTTATCTGTTGCAGTGCCAGCATCTTATATCAGAGGGTTGGCTGGAGTTCTGGCTATTTTACTTCCCAGCAGGTTCCTGCTAATGTGACTGGGAAGGAAGTAGAAGATGGTTCAAGAACTTGCACCTTGCCACCGGTGTGGGAGAACTTGGATAGATTTTGTAGCTCTTTGCTTTGGCCTGGCATAGCCCTGCCTGTTGCAGACACTTGTAGAGTAAACCAGCATATGGAAGATCTCTCTCCCTGTTGTTCTGCCTTTGAAATAAATAAATCTTCTTGAAAAAATAAGTATGCATAACATCAAGCATGTGCTTTTGAGAAGAAAGTTCCTAGACAGAGAAGAGGAAGGGCAGCTTTCTTTCTGCGGTTTGTGGAGCAGAAATGATACATGAATACACTCAATCTAGAAAGACACAGTCTCCTTCATGTTGTTCTGGGGACCAGGGATGAAGGCAGAAATGGATGAGTGGATAAGAAAGAACCAGTATGGTAAAGCAGAATCAATGTAGCAAATCATTCTGGAATCAGTTTTAGTGAAGAAAGCTAGGAAGGAACGATTGGTAGATAAACCAAAGCCATCCCATATATTAATCATCCATTATCCACTAATTTTTAAATTCACAAAAATCTACTCAATGTTTAACCTGCTCCAAACAATGTACTGAGTGCTGAGGTTACAAACAAAAGGAGCATATGACGTTTCTTGCTCCAGTAGTTTATATTTGTCTTTTAATTGTAATTGCTTTACATATATATTATTTAGCAAACTAAGTATACCTTATCTCTTAGTGAGAGATGTAATTCTCATTTAACTTTTGTGTGCATACCTTGAATACAAAAATATCCATTAGAATCCAGTAAGAAGAAAAGTGAGGGGCCAGCACTGTGGCCTAGCAGGTAAAGCCACTGTCTGCAGTCCTGGCATCCCATTTGGGCGCTGGCTTGAGTCCCGGATGCTCCACTTGTGATCCAGCTCTCTGCTATGGCCTGGGATAGCAGAAGAAGATGGCCCAAGTCCTTGGGCTGCTGCACCCACGTGGGAGACCTGGAAGAAGCTCCTGGCTCCTGGCTTCCGATTGGTGCAGCTCCGGCCATTGCAGCCATTTGGGGAGTGAATCAGTGGATGGGAGACCTCGCTTTCTCTCTCTCTCTGCCTCTCCTCTTCCTGTGTAACTCTGACTTTCAAGTAAATAAAGAAATCTTAAAAAAAAAAAGAAAAGTGAACAAGGTAAATGCCTTAAGTGAGTAACAATATTCACAGCAGTACTCGAAACTGCACCATCTCATTGGTATATGTCAAGAGCTTCAAGGATAAAAGCTCCTTGCTCTTGGGGGTCTACTTGTTCCTAAGAAGGGAATATATGCAGTTATGTTTAAACATAATTATGTATGTGAAAGACAGAATACATAAAGATAGCTAAGTTATTGGTGATACTATTCAAAGATAGCTTAAAAGTTTTCCCTTCTTTTCAAGATTCAATTTTAATATTTAATATCATGGATACACAGTCCCAACATTATGTGCAATAATGATATACTAACATCATACCTTAAAAGCAATATTAAGGTGATAACACTGCCTTCCTGGAGTCAGTAGGCCATGGGGAATTGAGTAACACACAGGTAACGAAAGGTGGGGGGTTCGGAAGGAAAGACGAAGATAGAAGAAGTAGAGAAAAGGGAGTAGAGAGAAGTCAGGAAGGGAAGACTCACCCATTCCAACCTTAACAATCTTTTCATTTGTAGCAAGATATAGTTGCACTGTGTTGTTTTTAACTTATTCACATTAAATCCTTTGTGCTCTACATAATGATTTTTCCATAATCAAAAAATTCTTTCATGTAAAAGAAACACAAATTCAGCTAAAAAAACTGATGAACAGTTTTTAAATCATCACAAGCCTTTGCCAGAAATCTTCACTGAATTTACAATACTGGTGGAAGAAAATTATAAGGAATCAAGAATTTATAATAGAGAGCTAGTGCTGAGCTAGTGCTTTCGTACACTGGGTTAAGCTGCTACCTGCAATCCCAGCATTCCATATTTGAGTGCTGGTTTAAGTTGGATGGGCTCTATCAGGAGACTTCAGCCTGGCCTAGCCTAGTTATTGTGGCCATGTGGTGAATGAACCAGTGGATAGAAGACTTTCATCAGACCCCAGACAATATTGAGAATCATCCTCTCAACAATTCACAGTCTTCAGAATGAAGCTGCAAAGACAAATGAAGGCTCAAGAGTTGAAAAAAGAAAAAAAAAATGGGACTTTCTTTCCAGCTGTGCCTCCCTGACTACCTGTATAATAAGAAAACTGTTGGTTAAAAAGTGCTTTGCAGCCTGACCCTTTTACATCTTTTCATAGCTCGCCATTGCGATATCATCACAATTACACATTGCCAGATCACAGTGTCCTTAAGAAGTAAACTACCAGCCAGTGAGCACAGAAATAATTAAGATCACAGACAACGATGAGGCAATGCGCTTGACTTTCTGAAATCACACACACAAAAATTTCCATGACTGTCCATGTGAGCTTTCTGCTTTTTGCCTGACCTCCTATTGCTGACCTCTTTTCCTAGGAATGCGGTAAACCTGGGCTTAGCCAAGGCTCCAGTTCCAGGATCTGAGATTGAGAGAGGGAATGGGGGAATGGAAATAATCTTCTGGCTGAAGAACAAAGGGGGATTGATTCTCAGGTCCCACATGAGAGTGTGGGAAGCAAATAGAGTCGAAACATTAGGTCTAAATGGAGGGTGGAGACCAGACGTCAAGGCCGGCCTCAGGAATGAAGAACAAGCAAGGTAGTCAAGGCAGGTTTGGAAGGCAAAGCACAAACAGATTTCTAGACATAATGGAATCCACAGCACTGGAGCCCTTGGTACTGTGCCACAGGTAAGTACATGGGCGTGGTGGGAACCATGAAGTGGAGCTCTCCTTACAGTCTCAAGAATTCAACTACCTTCTTAGATCTGAAAGTTTTAGAAAACAAAGTAGAAATAAAATAAAAGTTTCCCAGAAAACAGTACTATGAAAAGAAATTTAATATGCAAACAGAAAAGCAATTTTCATGTTTGGATGCTAAAAAGAAATTAGGTCTCTGAATTAATCCAAGTTTAATAAATCAAAATGTTATCTTGCCTTAAAAAAATCCCTTCCAGAGTTTATGAAGATCTAGGAATTCTATGTGTCTTCTGCAAATGGAAATAATGCCTGTTAGTCTCAAAGTCTATTCAAGACACTGTGATTTGATTAATCAGGATAGACTAGGTTATACCTTGCTAACAAAGTAGCCCTGAAATACAAGTTACTTAACACAGCAAAGGTTTATTTCTTGATCATACTATGTATCCAGCATGAGTCAACAGAATCACAGTTCTCATTTATACTACCAAGTAAGGAGAGGCTAACAAGATCCTCCAGCTGGTGCATAACGGGCCATCATGACAAAAGAGATGACAGAAACACACAGACTTTCATAGTCTCAGTCTGAAATTCCCACTGCATGCCCACCTCTGGTTATTTAACAGAGCCTGTCTAATGGTCCTGCCTAAATGCAGTAGGAGTTGGGAAGTATAATCTCCCATGACAAGGATGAACAGGAAAACCAGGCATTTGTCAATATTGGTAATATTTACATTTGACATTTTAAGATATTATGACTGGGGACAGCATTGTGGTGTAGTAGTTTAAGCCATCGCCTGCCATGCCAGCATCCCATATGAGCACTGGTTTGAGTCCCAGCTGCCCCATTTCTGACCCAACTCCCTGCTAGTGCTCCTGGGAAGGCAGCAGAAGCTGGCCCAACTACTTGGTCCCCTGCCTCCCACATGGGAGACCTGGATAGAGCTCTAGGTTGCTAGATTTTCCCCAGCCCAGCCCAGGACACAGGAGTCATCTGGGGAGTAAATCAGCAGATGGAAGCTCTTTATTTCTCTTTCTGTCTCTTCCTCTTTCTCTCTGAAACTCTTCCTTTCAAAAAAATAAATAAATCTTTAAAAAATATATAATCAAGGTAAGATTCTGGAAACGTATTTTCCAGAAGAAAGATGAATAAAATTAAAACAAAGTAAGCCTAGATATATGGTTGTGCATAATCAAGACATATTAGTAGACTTTTACAAGCATATTTGAAGTTAGAATATTTCAGTTACTTAATAATATGCAGTTACTGCACACTTGAGGTTTCCCTCAAATACAAAACCAAAATTAATGAATGGGCCTGTCAAGGTAGGGGTTTTTTATGCAAGAAGGGATGGGATTCTGCTTTCTGAAAACTGGTAAGGCCAGAGGTAACAGAGAACATAATAACTAGGTGCAGCACACGACTGAAGTTCCATGCCTGATAAAGAATGCAGCTTGGCAAGATACACAGCAGACTCATAGAATGGCAGATGTCCTAAACAGCACTCTGGCCTCAGAATCAGCCCTTAAGGCATGCGGATCAAGCCGAAAAGCCCATGAGAGTATTTCAGGCATGGAAAGACAAGACACTCTGGCAAAAAAAAACAAACAAACAACCACCTAAGTGAAAGATCTCCGTGAGTGAGATACCAATGGAAAGAATAGGTCATCAAAGAAGGAGGTACCTTTCTCTGAAGGGAGGAGAGAATTTCCACTTTGACTATGACCTTGTCTAAATATGATCAGAGTCAGCAAACTCAAAAGGCTTCCATAGCTTTGGCAACTCATGACAAGAGCCTAGGGTGATTACTGATGCCATAAACAAGAGTGTCGATTTGTTAAGTTAACAACAGGAGTCACTGTGCACTTACTCCTCATGTAGGATCTCTGTCCTTAATGTGATGTACATTGTGATTTAATGCTATAACTAGTACTCAAACAGTATTTTTCACTTTGTGTTTCTATGTGGGTGCAAACTGTTGAAATCTTTACTTAATATATGCTAAACTTATCTTTTGTATATAAAGAGAATTGAAAATGAATCTTGATGTGAATGGATGGGGAGAGGGAGCGGGAAAGAGGAGGGTTGCAGGTTGGAGGGAAGTTATGGAGGGGGTAAGCCATTGTAATCCATAAGCTGTACTTTGGAAATTTATATTCATTAAATAAAAGTTAAAAAAAAAAAGAATGCAGCTTGGGATGAGTTCAGAGCACAGAAGCTCAAGGAGAGTCTCCATGACTAGCCAAGGAATAAAAGAAACCAAACAATGACAGAGGAGAAGGTAGAAGGTACAAAAGGCAAAATTAGATCATTGTTATATCAGTGAAGAACTTCTTGAGGTTCAAAGAAGGGATCTTGGATGGTCATTCTCTATCAAGTTGCTGGAAAGAAAGAAAGGACCCAAAGGAGCCAAGAGTGATTCTGGTGTCATAATGATAAGCTAAAGATTCAAAGAGAAAAAAAAAAAAAAAAAAAAAACAGAGAAGATACAAAGAAGATCAGAAAGCCTATTCTGGAAAAGACTAGCAATCCCACTGGACCAGGAGGAATCTATTAGTATAGAATTTTAAGAGGTTACTTTGAGCAGAATTTAGGTGGATTTAGCAGGTCTTATTTTAGATTGAAAAAAAGGGAAAAGGGAATAAGGCAAGAGAGGAATTCTTTGACAGGCTTAGCTTAATTTGCAATTTAATTTAAACAAGTAAACTTTAGCTAAAACTAAAATATTAGAATTGCTTTTTAAAAGTTTTTTCTAGGTTTCAACCATCCTTATTGTTTAGAATTTTTAAAAATGTCTCTTATTTCCTTGTATTTTACAGTGATATCTTTAACAACCTCAGCTGGAACCTCTTTTCCAGAAAGCAAAGCTATGGAGGTGATCAAAACCCAGAATGAGTTGCAGGCAGTGGTGAGCAGGAACGAGAGTAAACAATCATGACAGTCCCATGGAAGGAAAGAGAAGATAAAGGGACAAAGGACACAGACGCAGCCCAGAAGGAGGACTTTGCCTGTCTTAAAACCACTTACTGAAAATAGCTGGCAAAGGTCATTGTTTCTTAGATTTCTACTTCATATAAAATCTGCCCCAAGCAATGATGAGATCACAAGGTACAGAAAGCAGGTCAGGGACTTGATCTTCTCCCATCATTAACATCAATGTACATAGGACATTCTTAATATATTTTCTAATCCAGTGTCCAACTCATTAATTAAAATGAGTGAGCATTGTGGTGCATGGTGTTACCCTGCTTCCTAGGACATCCATATCCCATATTGGAGTGCTAGTTCGAGTTCCATCTACACTACTTCTAATCCAGTTCCCTGCTAATGCACCTGAGAAGCAGCCAATAATGGAACAAGTACTTGAGCTCCTGCCTCTCACAAGGGAGACCAGGAAGGAGTTCCTAGACCCCAGTTTCAGTCTGGCCCAGCTCTGACTCTTCTGACCATCTGGAGAATAAACCAGCAGATGGAAGATCTTTTTGTCTCTGTCTCTCCCTTTCTATCACTCTGCCTTTCAAATAAATAAAACAAACAAAAAACTTTACAACTGCAATCGGTTGAGTTTCCCCAGATTTATAATGACCCATCTATAGTATTTGTCAAAATGTGACACTTTCAGCCAGTTGTCTTTTTTCACAGCACATACATGCACAATTGTTGGTAAGAAATTAAGACTGTAGCAGCTGGGACATAAAGGGTTAGCTTTGACAGTTCAGGAAGAAGAACTCATACTTTAGCTTTGTTCAGTTAATGCCTTCCTGGTTTAGAAAGAGGATGATTCTAGTTAATGAAACTTAATTTGAAAAGATCTGAGGATGAAAAATATAGATGGCATCTTGAATGACTAAAAAACATTCAGGATGGGTGATCATTGCTTTTTCAATCAAAATGCACACAATCACAATCAAATTTTCAATGATTAATACAGAGTTAAGTGATAGAAAAATTAATGTTTGGGAAAATAAGTCCAATCAGGTTTTTTTTTTTCCGGTCAAGGTTCAAAAGAAAATCTGATAGACACAATAACTTCACTATGTAACCACCTTATTTTACAACCACAGTGAAATTATGCTTGTAATGACTGCTGGGATTGTCCACAAAAGAACGTTTTGTTTTCCCAGCTTCCTACAAATACAATTCGGTGATTAGAACAGATGTGCTCCTTAACTCTTTCTCCTTAACCTTTTCCCAATCCCAACCAGGTAGTGAACAGCTGTTAACCACATCTGCCCTTTAGGTTTAGGGTATAAGAGGAAGCTTTGAAAAGCTTCAGCTTCTGAATTAATTCCCATATCACAGTTCAAGTCAGGGATTGTAAGTGCAGTAATCCAGAGAATACACTGAACACACTCTGACCCAATCAACCCCTCCTCTTTCCTTAAGAGGTGGGAGATCTGGGAGCAGAGTGCTGCAGAGATGGTGCAGTGAGTATAGGCAATCTTCACACTCCCTGGAGCAAGTAGATTTTTGCATGCTGGGATTGATATTCAACTTTTCTGCCCTGAATGAGACTTGTACACAACTCCCATCTTTTCACTATGCTTTTGATGATCTGCACAACCCTGACACAATGAAAAAAGAATGTCAGAGTGAAGAGAGATGCTATTTGTTTCTAAAGGGCCTGCTGAAATTCCCACCAGGTAAGCAGAGGGAGGAAGCTCCAGGCTTGTGTCCATGCTGGGGTACCTCCATCCTGGACAGCACAGCAATGCAAAATCAAAAACAGCAGGGCAAGGCGGCAACTTGCTCAGCGTGTCTGCAAGGCCCCCTCTCTAGAGGCTCATGTGTCTCTAGCCCTAATGTGTGTCTACCCCTTGAAACACTCTTGATGATCATCCATGGCCTGGAAAAAAGATAATGGATCTAATGTTAACATTTCCTTTCATTATCTCAAACTCTTGAGATGTCTTTTACAAGGTACATAGTATAGCAGATGAGTAGATTGCATATAAAATAATAAATAAGTGTATATATATATATATGAAGGCATATTTAGCTGTTTTATTGATAGGGGTACACAATCAAAAATGTTGGAGGGGCTGGCACTGTGGCATAGTGTGTAAAGCCACCGCCTGTGGTGCTGGCATCCCATATGGGCACCAGTTCAAATCCTGGCTGTTCTACTTCTAACCTAGCTCTCTGCTATGGCCTGGGAAAGCAACAGGAGATAGCCCATGTCCTTGGGCTCCTGCACTCACATGGGAGACCCGGAAGAAGCTCCTGGCTCCTGGCTTCACATTAGCCCAGCTTCAGCCCTTGAGGCCATTTGGGGAGCAAACCAGTAGAAAGAAGATTTCCCCACCCCCCTCTCTCTTTCCCTCTCTGTCTCTACCTCTGTCTCTGTAACTCTGCCTTTCAAATATAAATAAATAAATAAATCTTTTTAAAAAAAATTGGAGACCACAATTGCAGAGCATCCTTTCCCCCAACCAAATAAACGCTCATTAGAAGGGCAAGGTGGATTGAGAAGACATTACTGCCTCTGACATTCAGAGCAAACCTCTTAGCTAAGGACAGTGATCTGATGAAGGCTAAGAAATGGAAAATGGGGGCAAATATTATAATGCAGTGGATTACATTGTGGCCTAGGACTCTTTCAGACCACATTGGAGTTTCTGGGATCAAACCTCAGCTCCAATTCTGAACCAACTTCCTGCTCATGCACCTGGGAGAAAGCAGATGACGGCTCAAACACCTAGGTCTGCTACCCACCAGTGATTGACCTGGACGGAGTTCCTGGATCCTGGCTCTGCCCTGGACATAAGGGAATTTGGAGAGCAAACCATCAGATGAAAAAACTCTATCTATGTATCTATGAATCCATTTATCTATCTATCTATGTCTATATCTATCTATCTATATTTCTACTCTACTCTCTGTCACTTTGTGATTCAAATAAAACAAAATTTTAAATAAATAAGTAAACTAAAAAAAAGACTCTTAAAAAAAAAGAAATGGAAAATAAAAGTCCCTTGCCTCATATAACTTTTCTCCAAAAAAGAGCCTTTAAACAAAATACCCAGACTGTCCACCTTCCTCATCTTAAGTATACATCAAATCCTTTGCTATGAGCCATAGCAACCCTTCACTAATAATCAGTTAAGCCCCAGGAACAGGCCCCAAAGCAAATGGTAATATTTGAGAAGGGTGTTTGTAATGAGTTGAAGATATCAAGTATGCTCAGGAAAATGCAAATGTAAGATTCAGAAAACTGTTTTCTAGTCAACAGGTAGTTTGTCTCAAAGGTGTCTGACCATGAGTAGAGAATACTGACCTCACAATTGAAAGTGAAGAGATCAAGTTCAAGCTCACAGGTGTAAAAAAGTTGCTCCCTGGCCAAGTCTACCCTATAGACACAGTTTAGTTGGCCATAGGCATTTTTTTTGAAGTTTTGAATTTTCTGTAAACATTTAAAACTAGGGCCAGCTCAAAAAAACAAAGTCCACATATTTGGCATCTCTTGAGAAATTGAAGATCTGAAACCACAGAACTCATATTCATGAATGGCCACCATTGACCAAAAATCAGTTATGCCTGATGGACAGAGAGCTTATATCCCAAGTGGACTGCTATCTCATCTATGCTTGTTCCTACTGTTCTGGATTTACAGGTGTAGAAGAGACTCATAAAGCCAAGAGAAGTGAGCAAGACATATAAGAAACTCTGAATGATCAGCACATTGTCCCACCTTCTCTCTTTGCCCCCATTGCTAACTGTATGCCAGGTAAGCACTGTTCTAGGAATCAGTGATAGAAATAATTTAAAGCAAACAGAAAATAGTAGGTGCCTGCTCTACTGACCTGATGATGCAGTTGAGAAAATCAGAAAATACATAAAAAACTACCAGTGTTAACAATACCTAATATATTTGGAATACTGCTACAACCAGTCAGTGTTCTATCTCTTAGGTGGCTTATGTATTTTAGCTCATATGAATTCCCATAAAAACCCCAGGGAAAGGAAATAATTGCAGCCTATTTTCCAAATAGGAAATTGAGTCATATGGATAAGCAACTTGGATAGTCACACAGCTAATATGTGATGAGGTAATAATGTACCCCAGCGGTCTGGCTTCAGAGGAAAGGCATTTAACCACTGCGCCACACCATTAAGTCCTAAGTAGAGTGTTAAAATAGGTTGATGGGAAAGAGGGAAACTGCATAGTTACTGTAGATTTGGAGATTAAGAAAAGCCTTTTTCAAGAGGTGGCATTTAAGCTGAAATCTGAATGACACAACTATGCAAAAACTAGAATTGGATAGTAGGCACAGGGAACAGCTAACATGTTGGAAGTGAGAGGAAGTGCATTACAAAGATGAGGTTAAAGAAGAATGCACATAAGGCAGCAGATGATGGCTCAAATACTTGAGTTCCTGCCACCCATGTGGGAGAACAGTACTGAGCTCTGGCTCCTGACTTCAATGCTTCAATGTGGACCAGTCCTGGCTGTTGTGGGCATTTGGGAAGTGAACCAAACTCTCTCTCTCTCTCTCTCTCTCTCTCCCCCCCCCTCTTTCTCCCCTTCTCACCCCATCTACCTTTCAAATAAATAAAAATGAATAAACTTTTTTCTTAAAAAGAGGGAAGCTAAGGCCACATTCCACCAGGTTTTGTATGCCAGGGAATGGAGTTAATGTTTTATTTCATTTGGAAATTACTGGGTGGTTATAGATTGGGGGTACCATAATCTTATGCTCATTTCAGAAACATGTCGATAATAATCGGGGCCAGCACTGTGGCACACCAGGTAAAGCCACTGCCTGAAGCGCTGGCATTTCATATGAACACAGGTTTGAGTCCCAGCTATTCCACTTCTGATCCAGCTACCTGTACCTGGGAAAGCAGCAGAAGATGGCCCAAGTGCTTGGATAGCTGTACCTATGTGGCAGACCTGGAAAAAGGTATCAGCTCCTGGCTTTGTTCTGACCCAGCCCTGATCATTGTAATCATCTGGGGGAGTGAACCAGCACATGGAATATCTCTCTATCTGTCTCTGACTCTCTCTGTCTGTCTTTTCCTCTCTTCCCCTGTAACTTTGCCTTTCAAATAAATTTTTTTAAAAAGTGTAAAAAGCAATGCAAGTGCATGTTTTAGCTTCCTAGTCAACCTTTAAAAAGATATATAAGAGTATTAGACATAAAAAAATCACCTAGTAGATTATATGACCCTATTGAATCATTATTTAAAATGTATTAGGCTCTAATAAATACATTTATGAGTCTAAAGCCTTAGAAGAGTTCTTCCTACAAAGTAGGTATTCAGTATACCATATTTTTTAAACTCAGAGATTGGCATTGCTATGTTCTAAATCATCTTGACACACTGCCACATATTAAAGGCAGTTGTTAGTTTCTGAAAGCTAATACACAGATTAAATTGTACACTGAGCAGTACAACCAATGAAGTTACTGCTGCTAGAGCTGCAGAAGTGGTTGTATATCACTATTCAGCAAAGGAGGGCTTGAGTCCAGAGTGAGATTACAGCTCTCCATTAAGTATTTTATATCAGCTGGTGAATAGTCATCATGACCAGGATGAAAAGGAATTTTATGCTTATTCATATTTCAGGTGGCAATAAGCAATAAGCTCCCAACATTGCTTGCTTGTTATCTCCAATTCTTAATTTATGGATAAATAAGATCTTTTCTGGAATGTTTCACAGCTCTGGTAATCGAAATTTGCATAATGGAACATATGAAGCCTAAGTTATCAGTCAGGGGCTAGCATTTGGTGCAGCTGTAAAGACACCATTTGGGAAGCTTACATCACCTATCAGGGTACCTAGGTTCGAGTACTGGCTCCACTTCTGAATCTAGTTTTCCTGCTAGTGTGTATCCTGGGAGGCAGCAGGTGATAGTTCAAATACTTGAGTCCCAGCCACCCATGCAGGATACACAGATTAAGTTCCTGGCTCTTGGTTTCATCCAGGCCCAGATTCAGCTGTTACAGGCATTTGAAGAGCGAATCAGCAGATGAAAGATCTCTGTCTTGTGCTTGTGTGTGTGTCTCTGCCTTTCAAATAAATAAAAAATAAAATAAAAATTATTTTTAAAATTTCAATCATATTTTTTCTTAAATGGGCCTTGCACATCTATAAACAGTTCCTAATAAGAGTCCCCAAAATAGAAAGCTTAAAAACTTAAAAATTTAAAATTTTGCCTGATGAAAAATACATGCTCATAAAACAGGAAAGTTTAATAAATCCTTCACCCATATCCTTCCACTTGCATTATTTCCTCTATCCAGTAAATTCCTATAAAATGAACATTATCATTAGATTCTCTAAGACTTCAAACATGTCTCAGTCCCAACTGACTCTATATGATGATTTTAGAACTAGTTCAGAAGTAAGCACTAGTCTTCTCCTCGGTGTGCAGCAATTAGGGTGTACTGACTCCTTTGTAGATATCCAAGTACATGGGTGTACCTGTATCTTGTTTCCTCTTAGATGTCTGAAAAATGATATCTTCCTATGAAAAAGGCAACCTTGATGCTGTATTCATCAACCCAGGGAGTTAAATGATTTATGTTGTTGGAAAGATACTCTGCTATTAATGGTGGCCTTCTTTTCTACCTAGAAAAGTCCACAGAGGCTAAGATTGGCTGCCCTTATACATCCGGGTACTATTCCACAAGAAGGTGAGAAAACTCCACCCATCTCATAGCAGTGCTCAACTTGGCTCTGGGGTAGCACTGGACCCCAGAAGAATCTAGCTGTGATACTGTAATATGCACCACAAGCCTTTGAAGAGGTCGCAGCTGTACCTGTTGCAATAGGTGAACCGGAAAGCCCACAGGATTGCGGTCTTCCGGTGGTTTGACATTCGCTCCTCAGGCTTTACAGAGAGGTGCCTGCAGTATGACTCAGCTGTGAGCCGTGACCTGGTCTTCTCTAGTCCTAAGGGAAGAATCAAGGAGAGAGAACTGAATGTTTGCTAAAGCAACTGCCATCTGCCACGGTTAAGTCTTATGGTGACAGAGCGCACGCTAATGCCAGATAGACTGAGAACACTCACCATCTGTTCATTGCCCTGAAATAAAATTAACTAGGTCATCTGGATTTGGAAGCCTTTCTGGAATTGTTGACATCGATTCCCAACCTTGAGGATTGGAAACATTTTCCCATTTTACGTCATTCCAACAACCCAGAGAAATATTTCACTCTAATCCTTCTAGTGGAGAAAGTATAATTAATAGATAATACATTGACAGTGACTTTCGTTAACCCTGAATAATCTTGCCCCTACATTTGCAAGTAATAGTAACACAAACTGCTACCCAACCGAATTCTTTTACAGGGAAAAATGTATGATAAATTTAATTTGAAGAAATATGTCAAACTCTTATGTGAACTTCAGTCTTTGCTGACCAGCTAATGAGATACAAATTTCTTAATTCCCAGGCACTCAAACTAGAAAGGAGCAACAAAGAGGTGTAAGACATTTTAGTGCTGTTTAAAAGCTGTTAGCACCAAGGCAACTGAATCCATGACTGAAGACGTGGTAAAAGAATACATTTTTTTCACCAAGAGAAAAATGCTTTAATTCAATTTATGCATAAGAAACCCAGCTCTGGTCCCCCTATTCAGTGTTTCTCACCTTCCATTGAACTCCTGTTTCTGTTCTATTCTCCTATCTGTCAGTCTCATATTGGTCCATGACGGTATTGTAAATTTTAGCTGGACGGATGACACAGAAGAGAAGGAAAGGAAATGGGATATATGATTATTTTCAGCTCTCCATATTAACCCTGATCTGAAATACAGTTCTCTTAAAGAATTCTCTTTAAAAGATTCTATTTCCAAGAGTCAATTTAAATTAACTTACAAGAGAAGTTTTTGCTTTCAAGAGTTTATGGACATCAGTAACCGGAAATAACACAGTTCATCCAGACAACCTTTAATGTGCTGACTTGAAATAAATCCAGTAGTACTATCCTTAGGTCATGAAAGACTTAAAATAAATTTTCATGAGACAGATTTTTGACAGCCTCTCTTGTTAGCAATATCTAGCAACAGAAGTCCCCTTAATTCCTTACTCAAGATTTGAAGAATTTAAGGAAAATATGTTTACAACCAATTACTAAGAATATAAAGAGTGACCTCCACATGTTAACAATGAATTTACAGTTCTGAAAAAAAAAGGTAAGGAGATATATTGTGTGATGTCTTGGGCTCATATCTAGCTAGGCAAATGAGATATAAATACTAGGCATAGAAATATGACAAAAATACCAAGTTATATGAAATATGTGGTATGACATCTAAAGTAGACCTCCACAATCATCTCACATAGTACATTATACTTCTTTCCATAGCTTCAATCACTGTCTATATATAATGGTTATTTCTAGACATGCATGGCTCTACCCCACTCCCATCCCCATGGGCTCAGTGAGGACGGGTATTACATATGGTGGTTTTTATCTCTGTATCTTTAATGCCTAAAACAGTGTCTCAAATAGTTGATGATCATTAATTATTGAATTAACTTTTGAAATATACCATACTTATGTTCTAGTGATATACAATAAAAAATAAACATAGTAGATGCATTCTTTCCTTTCCTGGTTTATTATTCAACAGTGTTTATTCAGAAAACACTATGTCAAATGGTTCCTAGAGATGTTGACCTATTAGTGAATAAAATGTACTTAATTACTGGCCACACAGATCTCACAGTAAATTATAGAATAAAATTATATAATTATTCATAAATGCACAATTGTAAAATGTAATAGAGAACATCAGCAATACTAAAGTGACTTATGGGTTAGGAATGGAGAAGGGGCCGGTGCCGCGGCTCACTAGGCTAATCCTCCACCTTGCGGCGCCGGCACACCGGGTTCTAGTCCCAGTCGGGGCGCTGGATTCTTTCCCAGTTGCCCCTCTTCCAGGCCAGCTCTCTGCTGTGGCCAGGGAGTGCAGTGGAGGATGGCCCAAGTCCTTGGGCCCTGCACCCCATGGGAGACCAGGATAAGCACCTGGCTCCTGCCATCGGATCAGCGCGGTGCGCCGGCCGCGGTGGCCATTGGAGGGTGAACCAACGGCAAAGGAAGACCTTTCTCTCTCTCTCTCACTGTCCACTCTGCCTGTCAAAAAAAAAAAAAAAAGGAATGGAGAAGGAATGCTTACATATAAATAATCAGGAAAGTTGTTATTTAAGAGAAAAGAGAAAACTTAGAGGCCAACTAGGAGGAAACAAAATATGTTTTCTGGAAAATGCATGGAAAAATAGAACTGATGTCAAGTGCTAACTCTTCCTTTCTTTTAAGGCACAGTTATATCCATAGTGCCATCTAAGTACACTTGCAGCTTTTATACAAGCTAAAACTTTTCTCAAGATGATTTTTTTTTCAGGGGTTGATGTTCTGGTGCAGCAGATTAAGCTACCACCTATGATGGCAAGATGGCTCAAGTCCCAGCTGCTCCATTTCCTATCCTGCTCCCAGCTAATGCACCTAGGAAACAGCAGATGATGGCCCAAGGACTTGGGTCACTCACTGCCACACATGTAGGAGACCAGGATGAAGTTCTGGTCTCCTGGCCTCAACCTGACCTAGCCCTGGGCATTGTGGCCATTTGTGGAATGAAACAGCAAATGAAAGATCTATCTCTCCCACTCCATCACACTATCTTTCAAATAAATGAAAATAAAGATTTAAAAACAGATTTGTTTTTGGGGCCAGCGCTATGGCCAGTCTGCAGTGCTGGCATCCCAGATGGGTGCTGGTTCGAGTCCCAGCCGCTCCACTTCTGATCCAGCTCTCTGCTATGGCTTGTGAAAGCAGTAGAAGATGGCTCAAGTCCTTGGATCCCTGCACCCACGTGAGAAACCTGGAGGAAGCTCCTGGCTCCTGGCTACTGGCTTCAGATCAGCACAGGTTCAGCCATTGCAGCCAATTGGGGAGTGAACCAGCAGATGGAGGACTTCTCTCTCTCTCTCTCTCTCTCTCTCCTTCTCTCTCTGTGTAACTCTGACTTTCAAATAAATAAATAAATCTTAAAAAAAAACCACACAGTTTTCAAATAACTTGACCATTATGTCTTTCAAATTCTAGATTGTACTTATTTTTATTTGTTGCTTTTTACATTAAATGTGTTTACATTGTGTCATCTTCATTTTTACAAGTATTCAATATATAATAAAATATTATACTTCAATTAAGAAGTATCAAAAACAGAAATTTCTTATTAAAATTAATTTCACAAGAATTAAGAAGATGCCAGAAGTAAAAAAAGCAACAAAATAGGGTAAGAAATGTACAGTTAATCAAATCAAATTGTTTTCAAATGAACTACTTTTAAAAGTTTTCCAGAAGAGAACACTTATCTTAAAACAAATGATCGCCTAGTTATGACTGATGGCCAAACTATTATTCCATGAAAGATATGTTTCTTTAAAAGAGATTAATTAAATGTTCGGGAGAAATGATTAAATTGGAAAATATTTCCATTTACAAGCTACTAATTTATAGAGTTACCATTATGATTTAAAAGGACAGCATGTCATAAATTACAGCAAAACAACTGGTATGCTATTTGGAAGCCAGGCCCAGACCCTACTAAAGCCAATAAAATTGGGCAATGGTCATGAACTCACTTTCAAAGCTGAGATTCTGAGGGCTTGGGTTGTGGCAGTTATTACTTCCTGAATAAGACTTTATGCTGGATCCAGAATTTACTCTCTCTGACCTTCAGCCAAGAAAGGAAGTTGTGTTGGTGACCAACTTTAACACTTGCTCTGGGGATTTCTCTCTAGCCAAAGCTAAAAAGAGACTCTAATTGGGTAGCCAGGCCTGTCTTTAGCACAGTCTGTATTTAGATGGCTTACCTAAGCCCATTAGACAGCAGTATGACTCAGCCCTATGCCCCTGCAGATTTCCTGAAGAAGAGTCACTGGGGTGGGATGCTGGAGCCTCCACAGAGGGGGAAGACAAGGGGCAGGGGTAGGAAGGAGAAGAGGTCCTACTTGTGTCAGTCAGCTTTGGAGTCAAACAGGCCAGACTTGCAAAGCCAGCTCTCCTGTGTAGTGGCTGTTTGCCTTTAGTTAAATAACATCCCCAACCTGAACCTTGATTCTTTGGTGGAAGAATGTTGTATATCACACTAACTGATCCAAAAAATGGCATTCAGTGCCCAGAAGACAGATAATGCCCATTAAATATTAGGTTTTGTTACTGCTGTTATTATTAACATTTGCTATGCCATCCATGGAACACGTAAACAGGACGAAATCCTGAGTTTTTGGGAGGCTTCAAAGATGTCATTTCTTTCTGCTACTCTAAACAACTTATCTTCACCTTAATTAACCCTATTCAGTTTATATGCTTCAGGTAAGAAGCAAAGAAGTCCTGCTGTACAAAGGTTGAGCAATCTGCCGGAGGACCAACTTTCTCAACAGCCACTCCCAAAGAACTGTTTCCAATCAGATAGCTGCCAGGCATTCCCAGAACATTTTTTTTTTTTCTGTAAAGCAATACAAGTAGGTCATTTAGGGAAGAAATTAGAAGAATTCTTTTTAACTAAGTGAATCCTTGCTATCCACCTAGTTTTAATGTATTTTTGTAAAGTGCTCTTAAAAACTCCAAGCAGGTAATCAAAGCAATGGTAAGTGCAGCTAAACATTTCATACTAAAACATTAATAAGCAAATAAAAGTAAACTAAGGAGAGAGAGAGAGGGAGAGAGAGAGAGAGAAAGTTTTTAAGAGTACATCTTGAAAACTGATTGTAGAGTACACAGGAAATAGAAATAACCTGGACACACAATTTCCTTCAAAACAAAATTTTGGATATTGGATATCGAGTCATAAGCTTCTGAGAAAAAGGAGAGTTTTATTATTTCCTATGAAAGTGTCAAGACACATAATGATATTTGCCTTTTTGATACCAGCACACTGTGCTTCCAGGAAAATTTTCTGAAAAGATGCCCTAAAGCCTAAAAAAATACTTTTTGGGGAAAAAAAAAAAACAAAGAAAGAAAAATAACCTTTATCCCAACAGAAAGAACAAAATTCACAAAAAGGAAGAATGAAGAAGAGTCTAAATGTTCATGTCATTTGGAATTTGTCAAAGGGGAAAAACAACTTGATCTATTAACATATTAACATCAACTTTCCTAGTTTATAATTTTTTGACAAGAGCATTTTTCATAACAAAATGTCTCTTTATTGCTATTCCAAATTGAGATTTCTATTGAGAGAAGTTCCTTTTGGAATTCAGACAGTTTCCCGAACCCAATATCCATTGCCTCTAACGTGATCTAAATGTGAAGCAAAGGAGCCTAGATGCATTCCCTAAGCGTACCGTACCGAGAACATTTGCCTGTCTATGGTCTTCCCTACTCCACAAAACCATGCAAGGGTCTTAGTCCACCCGTACGAGGATGGTCTGGGCCCGAGGAAAGGTAAGTGTGCTGCTCGCCTGTTTCCCAGCCTCCCGAACCCAGAGACAATCAGATGCAGCGGGGAATCAAGTCAAGCAGGGACTCATTTATTGCATTCACACAAAGCCTTTTATAGCACAAAACTGCAGAGTCATTGGGGCAGGGCATAAGGATTAACCAATCACTTAAAGGGTCACTTTACAGGACGATTTCTTATAGGACTAGCCATATGTCTATACACTTGCTATCAGTTGTCGTCACTTCCCTTGATGTTGCGTAGCCAATTAGTTTTGGTGGTAAACAACTTTGTGTTCCACCCACCTTACTTCCTCTCAGCGCCATCTTTGAATTGCCTTGTGTAACTAATTTCCCCACATATGGTCTTCCCTACTCCACAAAACCATGTCCATATATGGTAGGAACCATCACTTTTTATGCAACTCTAGTATGCCATTAATGTATTCATTTACTCAGTCTTATTAAGCATCTACTGTGTTCCAGGAGCTACAGATACTACATAGATGATGGTTGTAGATATAAAAATAGTAAGAAAAAAGCATACTGATGATGATTTATTTTGACTGAAATACCAGCAGGGTTTGCTAATGGATTTTATGCAGTGTCCAAGAGAAAAGAGTCGCATCAAGAATGATTTTTTTAGGGCTGGTGCTGTGGCATAGTGGGTAAAGCTACTACCTGCAACAACATCCTATATGGGCCCTGTTTCATGAACTAGCTGTTCTACCTCCTATCCAGCTCCCTGTTAATGGCCTGAGAAAAGCAATAGAGAATGGCCCAAGTGTTTGGTTCCTGGCTGCAGCCAAACTCAGCCCTGGCCATTGCAGCCATCTGGAGAGTGAACCAGTGGATGGAAACTTGCTCTCTCTCTCTCTCTCTGTCTCTCCCTCTCTCTGTAACTCTTTCAAATAAATAAATTAATTTTAAAAAATGATTCTCAGGCATTTTTCATGAGTAATCTCATTACTTCAAATGTAGAATACTAAAAAGGAGTGAGTTTGAATATTTGGGGAAACCAATCATTTTCCTTTGTACCTACTAATCTTGGCCAATTAGATAGGGCTGTATTTACAGTAGGAAGTAGATAAATAAAGAATGGGAGAGCAGACTGGTGGAGACTAGAGATTTTAACAAAATTCTTAGACTCTTCTCAAGAACTGGAGTTTAATTTTGCTGTCTTTGAACGTAGGTTGACATTAGTTATTTGCTTTATACAATAAGTTGCAGAGGAAGTATCACCGCTTGACTTTTTTTTTAAGGGAAAGAGTTTATTGGGGGAAACCCAATAGACCAGAGGAAAGAGGCAAAGAAGGAAAAGAGAGAGAGAAGGAGAGTGTAAGAGAGAGAGATTAAGAGACGGAGAGAAAGAGAGCCACATGTTCAGGAACAGGTCCTCTTAAAACTTTGCGAGGCGACAGGCAGGGAAGTAGGAGCAGTGAATCCCATTAGGATGGGAGTGGAGATGACACCAGTGGTTGAGCCATGTGGCTACCTGGCTTCCAACAATAGCGGCAGGGGCTAGAGCCTAGGATGGTGTTGGGGTGTAGATGGCGCCATAGATAAGACTGCGCCATTTTACTAACATTCCCCCCCCCTTTTTTTTAACTTTTATTTAATGAATATAAATTTCCAAAGTACGATTTATGGATTACAATGGCTACCCCCCTATACCGTCCCTCCCACCCACAACCCTCCCCTTTCCCATTCCCTCTCCCCTTCCATTCACATCAAGATTCATTTTCGATTATCTTAATATACAGAAGATCAGCTTAGTATACATTAAGTAAGGATTTCAACAGTTTTCTCCCACACAGAAACATAAAGTGAAAAATAATAGATGATTTTTTTAAATGATGATGAAATCAGATCAGACCTATTGTCACGTTTAATCCCAGTGACAGTCAAGTTGGGAATTGAGAATTTCTTTTTTTTTTTTTACAGAAGATCAGTTTAGTATGCATTAAGTAAAGATTTCAACAGTTTGCACCCCCATAGAAACACAAAGTAAAATATATTCTTTGAGTACTCGTTATAGCATTAAATCTCAATGCACAGCACATTAAGGACACAGATCCTACATGAGGAGTAAGTGCACAGTGACTCCTGTTGTTGACTTTACCAATTGACACTCCTGTCTATGGCATCAGCAATCTCCCTATGCTCCAGTCATGAGTTTCCAAGGCTATGGAAGCCCTCTGAGTTCTCCGACTCTTATCTTGTTTAGACAAGTTCATAGTCAAAGTGGAGGTTCTCTCCTCCCTTCAGAGAAAGGTACCTCCTTCTTTGATGACCTGTTCTTTCCACTGGGATCTCACTCACAGAGATCTTTTGCCAGAGTGTCTTGGCTTTCCATGCCTGAAATACTCTCATGGGCTTTTCAGCCAGATCCGAATGCCTTTAGGGCTGATTCTGAGGCCAGAGTGCTATTTAGGACATCTGCCATTCTATGAGTCTGCTGAGTATCTCACTTCCCATGTTGGATCACTCTCCCCTTTATTTATTCTATCGGTTAGTGTTAGCAGGTACTAGACTTGTTTATGTGCTCCCTTTGACTCTTAGTCCTTTCATTATGATCAATTGTGAACTGAAATTGATCACTTGGAATAGTGAGATGGCATTGGTACATGCCACCTTGATGGGATTGAATTGGAATCCCCTGGTATGTTTCTAACTCTACCATTTGGGGCAAGTTAGCTTGAGCATGTCCCAAATTATACATTTCTTCCCTCTCTTATTCCTACTCTTATGTTTAACAGGGATCACATTTCAGTTAATTTTCAACACTTAAGAATAACTGTGTATTAATTACAGAATTAAACCAGTCATATTAAGTAGAACAGACAAAAAAACTACTAAGAGGGATAATGTATTAAGTTGTTCATTAACAGTCAGGGCTATGCTGATCAAGTCACCGTTTCTCATAGTGTCCATTTCACTTCAACAGGTTTCCTTTTTGGTGTTCAGTCAGTTGTCACCGATCAGGGAGAACATATGGTATTTGTCCCTTTGGGACTGGCTTATTTCACTCAGCATGATGTGTTCCAGATTCCTTCATGTTGTTGCAAATGACTGGATTTCGTTGTTTCTTACTGCGGTATAGTATTCTAAAGAGTACATATCCCATAATTTCTTTATCCAGTCTACCGTTGATGGGCATTTAGGTTGGTTCCAGGTCTTAGCTATTGTGAATTGAGCTGCAATAAACATTAGGCTGCAGACCGCTTTTTTGTTTGCCAATTTAAATTCCTTTGGGTAAATTCCAAGGAGTGGGATGGCTGGGTCGAACGGTAGGGTTATCTTCAGGTTTCTGAGGAATCTCCAGACTGACTTCTATAGTTGCTTTACCAGTTTGCATTCCCACCAACAGTGGGTTAGTGTCCCTTTTTCCCCACATCCTCTCCAGCATCTATTGTTGGTAGATTTCTGCATGTGAGCTATTCTAACCGGGGTGAGGTGAAACCTCATTGTGGTTTTGATTTGCATTTCCCTGATTGCTAGTGACCTTGAACATTTTTTCATGTGCCTGTTGGCCATTCGGATTTCCTCTTTTGAAAAATGTCTATTGAGGTCCTTGGCCCATCTCTTAAGTGGGTTGTTGGTTTTGTTTTTGTGGAGTTTCTTGATCTCTTTGTAGATTCTGGTTATTAACCCTTTATCTGTTGCATAGTTTGCAAAGATTTTTTCCCATTCTGTCGGTTGTCTCTTCACTCTCCTGACTGTTTCTTTTGCAGTACAGAAACTTCTCAATTTGATGCAATCCCAATAGTTGATTTTGGCTTTGACTGCCTGTGCCTCCCGGGTCTTTTCCAGAAATTCTTTGCCTGTGCCAATATCTTGAAGGGTTTCTCCAATGTTCTCTAGTAACTTGATGGTGTCAGGTCGTAGATTTAGGTCTTTAATCCATGTTGAGTGGATTTTTGTGTAAGGTGTAAGGTAGGGGTCTTGCTTCATGATTCTGCACGTGGAAATCCAATTTTCCCAGCACCATTTATTGAATAGACTCTCCTTGCTCCAGGAATTAGTTTTAGATCCTTGATCAAATATAAGTTGGCTGTAGATGTTTGGGTTGATTTCTGGTGTTTCAGTTCTGTTCCATTGGTCTATCCATCTGTTTCTGTACCAGTACCATGCTGTTTTGATTACAACTGCCCTATAGTATGTCCTGAAATTTGGTATTGTGATGCCTCTGGCTTTGTTTTTGTTGTACCAGATTGCTTTAGCTATTCGAGGTCTCTTGTGCCTCCATATGAATTTCAGCACCATTTTTTCCACATCAGAGAAGAAGGTCTTCGGTATCTTGATTGGTATTGCATTGAATCTACAAATTGCTTTTGGGAGAATGGACATTTTGATGATATTGATTCTTCCAATCCATGAGCATGGAAGATTTTTCCATTTCTTGGTATCCTCTTCTATTTCTTTCTTGAAGGTTTTGTAATTTTCATCATAGAGATCTTTAACGTCCTTGGTTAAGTTTATTCCAAGGTATTTGATTGTTTTTGTAGCTATTGTGAATGGGATTGATCTTAGAAGTTCTTCTTCAGCCATGGCATTGTCTGTGTATACAAAGGCTGTTGATTTTTGTGCATTGATTTTATACCCTGCTACTTTGCCAAACTTTTCTATGAGTTCCAATAGTCTCTTAGTAGAGTTCTTTGGGTCCCCTAAATAAAGAATCATATCATCTGCAAAGAGGGATAGTTTGAGTTCTTCCTTCCCAATTTGTATCCCTTTAATTTCTTTTTCTTGCCTAATAGCTCTGGCTAGAACCTCCAGAGCTATATTGAATAGCAGTGGTGAGAGTGGACATCCCTGTCTGGTACCAGATCTCAGTGGAAATGCTTCCAACTTTTCCCCATTCAATAGGATGTTGGCTGTGGGTTTTTCATAGATTGCTTTGATTGTATTGAGGAATGTTCCTTCCAAACCCAGTTTGCTTAGAGTTTTCATCATGAACAGGTGTTGAATTTTATCAAATGCTTTCTCGGCATCTATTGAGATAATCATATGGTTTTTCTTCTGCAGTCTGTTAATGTGGTGTATCACATTGATTGTCTTGCGCACATTAAACCATCTCTGCATACCAGGGATAAATCCCACTTGGTCTGGGTGGATGATCCTTCTGATGTGTTGTTGCATTCTATTGGCGAGAATTTTATTGAGGATTTTTGCATCTATGTTCATCAGGGATATTGGTCTGTAATTCTCTTTCAGTGCTGCATCTTTTTCCGGCTTAGGAATTAAGGTGATGCTGGCTTCATAGAAAGAATTTGGGAGGATTCCCTCTTCTTCGATTGTTCTGAATAGTTTGAGAAGAATTGGAGTTAGTTCTTCTTTAAATGTCTGGTAGAATTCAGCAGTGAATCCATCTGGTCCTGGGCTTTTCTTCGTTGGGAGGGCCTGTATTACTGTTTCAATTTCTGTTTCAGTTATGGGTCTGTTTAGGTCTTTGATGTCTTCCTGGTTCAATTTAGGTAGGTTGCATGTGTCCAGGAATCTATCCATTTCTGATAGGTTTCCCTGTTTGCTGGCATACAAGTCCTTGTAGTAATTTCTGATGATTCTTTTTATTTCTGTGGTGTCTGTTGTTACATTCCCTTTTTCATCTCTGATTTTATTGATTTGGGTCTTTTCTCTTCTTTTTTTAGTTAGTTGGGCCAATGGGGTGTCAATTTTGTTTATTTTTTCAAAAAACCAGCTCCTCGTTTGGCTGATTTTTTGTAATGTTTTTCTTGATTCAATCCTGTTGATTTCTTCTCTGATTTTAATTATTTCTCTTCTCCTACTAGATTTGGGTCTGGTTTGCTGTAGGTTTTCTAGATCCTTGAGGTGAATAGAAAGCTCATCTATTTGGTGCCTTTCCAATTTCTTGATGTAGGCACCTATTGATATAAACTTTCCTCTTAACACTGCTTTTGCTGCGTCCCATAAGTTTTGGTATGTTGTGCTGTTATCCTCATTTACTTCCAGAAAGTTTTTGATTTCTCTTTTGATTTCTTCTATGACCCATTGTTCATTCAGGAGCATGTTGTTCAATCTCCATGTGTTTGCGTATGCTCTAGGGATTCCTGAGTTGCTAATTTCCAACTTCATTCCTTTATGGTCTGAGAAGCTGCATGGTATGATTCTAATTCTTTTGAATTTGCTGAGACTTGCTTTATGGCCTAGTATGTGGTCAATCCTAGAGAAGGTTCCATGTACTGCTGAGAAGAATGTAAAATCTTTAGCTGTAGGATTGAAAGTTCTGTATATATCTGTTAGATCCATTTGGGCTACAGTGTCGTTTAAATCTACTGTATCCTTGTTGATCTTCTGTCCTATTGATGTGTCTATTTCTGAGAGTGGAGTATTGAAGTCCCCCAGTACTATTGTATTGGGGTCTAAGTCTCCCTTTAAGTCTGTTAATAAATCTTTTAGATAAACTGGTGCCCTGTAGTTAGGTGCATATACATTGATAATTGTTATGTCTTCTTGTTGTATTGATCCCTTAATCATTATGTAGTGTCCCTCTTTGTCTCTCTTAACAGTTTTTGTGGTAAAGTTTGTGTTGTCCAATATTAAGATGGCTCTACGCCTGCTCTTTTTTCATTTCTGTTGGCATGGTATATCTTTTTCCAACCTTTCACTTTCAGTCTGTATAGATCTTTGTTGGAAAGATGTGTTTCTTGTAAGCAGCAAATAGATGGGTTTTGTTCCTTAACCCAATCAGCCAATCGGTGTCTTTTAACTGGACAGTTCAGGCCATTCACGTTCAATGTGACTAATGATAAGTGGTAACTTTGCCCTGCCATTTGCCAAAGATAAGTTCTAATATATGCTTTGAATTCCCTGTGATCTTTTGCTGTGAGGTTTCCTTCCTTGGTTTCCTTCCTTTACCTTCTTTCATATTGATGACCGTGTTTCTGTGTTTCTGTGTGTAACACATCTTTAAGCATCTGTTGCAGGGCTGGACAAGTGGCAACAAATTCTTTCAATTTCTGTTTGCTATGAAAAGTCTTCATTTCACCTTCATTCACAAATGATAGCTTTGCAGGATATAATATTCTGGGCTGGCAGTTGTTCTTTCTTAGTACCTGGGCTATATCTCGCCATTCCCTCCTAGCTTGTACGGTTTCTGATGAGAAGTCAGCTGTGAGTCTGATTGGAGATCCTCTGAGAGTAATCTGACGCTTCTCTCTTGCACATTTTAGGATCTTTTCTTTATGTTTCACTGTGGAGAGTTTAATTACAACGTGTCGTGGTGAAGATTTCTTTTGGTCGTGTTTATTAGGGGTTCTGTGAGCTTCCTGTACTAGGATTTCTCTGTCCTTCTCCAAACCTGGGAAATTTTCTGCTAATATCTCACTAAAAAGGCCTTCTAATCCTTTCTCCCTCTCCATGCCTTCAGGAACTCCTAGAACCCGAATGTTGGGTTTTTTAATAGTATCCTGAAGATTCCCAACAATATGTTTTAGATTTCTAATTTCCTCTTCTTTTCTTTGGTCTGACTGTATCCTTTCCTGTTCTCTGTCTTCTAAGTCCGATATTCTCTCTTCTGCTTCACCCATTCTGTTTGTAAGGCTCTCTATTGTGTTTGTCATTTGATCTATTGAATTCTTCACTTCAGTCACTATCACAGTTTCCTGTTGTACTAGTTGTTTCGTTTCATTTTGATTCCTCCTTAATATTTCATTTTCACGAGAGAGATGTTCTATCTTGTCCATTAAGGATTTCTGTAGTTCAAGAATTTGTTTTTGAGAACTTCTTAATGTTCTTATCAATTTTTTGAGATCTGCTTCTTGCATTTCTTCTATGTCATCATCTTCATAATCTTGAATTGGGGTGTCTTTTTCATTTGAGGGCGTCATGGTGACTTTCTTGTTTTTATTACCTCGGTTTTTGCGTTTGTTATTTGGCATATTGGAGATATTTGGTTTCTTCACTGTGGTGCTTTTTCTTGTTATACTATGACTCTAGATTAAGTGGACTATCTGTTTTTGATGGAGCCTTAGGGCTTGAGATGGGTGTGGCCTGAGAGCTCTGTTTGGTGTGCCAAAGGTGACACTCCCATGTTAGGCGTGGTAAACCTCTCTCTCTCTCTCTCTTTCTTTTTTTTTATTCAAAAGGGAAGTTATTCTGCATAGCTGAACAAAGTTGGAGGTAGTTAGCAGGCAAATGATATACCCACAGGAGCCAGAGATCGGAAGCTCTTTCCCAAGGACCACACAGGGAATCTGTTTGGCCCTCAGAGTGGGCTCAAATTCTCCTTCAGTCTCCCACTGGGTTTCCAAAGTTACGGAATTGTAGCGTCTCTGGAGAGTGCTCACGTGAATTCCATGAGTTCTCTCCCCCACCGTCTCTTTTTTCACAGTCTCAGTTCAGTAGCACCACAAATTTACTAGGTCCTAATCTCCTGTTAATTCGCCCCACCCAGAGTCAAGTTTTTCTGCTAGTCTCAGGGCCGGTGCAGACCTGAGGTCGCTTTGCTTATGACGTATGTCCAAGATGGTGTGGGGAGCAACTGGGAGCAACTCAGACTAGACTAAGTTACTGGAATTAAGACTTATTCTATGCATCTGCTTTCCCAGTATATGGCGCTGAGAAGGGAAACAGCTTCTACACAGCTGCCTCCAGTTCAACCAATAAACTGTGGGACCTGCTCCTGATTGGAGGACAGCAGCGTACTCAGCGTGTGGGTAGCAGAGTTGGGATTGGTGGAAGAGGACTATAAAGGAGGAGAGAGACGGCATGCACCAGGAACATCTAAGGGGAACATCCGAAGGAACACCTGTGCAGCCCCCGAGAGAGCCGGCCGGCAGTGTGCCGCTCCCCCGCGGAAGTGGGGAATGTGGCAGGGGGAACCGCCCTTCCACGGAGGTGGAAGGGTCAGTAGCCAACCCGGGAAGAACCAGCAGCAAACCTGGGGAGGGCCGAGCAGACGAAAGAACAGCGCAGGGTCCTGTGTCGTTCCTCCACAAAGACGGGGAGCGACATAATGGTGCCGTGACTCGGATATGAAGCCTAGGCAGGGTTTAGTGTCGTTCCTCCACGAAGAGGGGGAGCGACAGATGGCGCCTGCTCTTTGTCTTGCTCGCCCTTGAGAGGTGAGGGGAGAGAGAGAAACCCGTGTCCGTACCAGTCACCTTTTTTTTTCTCTCTCTCTCTCTCTCTCTCTTCCAGTTAGCCTGGTGAACTTCCCCCCCCCCCCACCCCGGGGGTCATCCCTCTAGTCTCCTCTCTCCGCTTGCCTGCCGGTGTTGGGCTATTGAGGTTCGGCTCACCTCGCGTTCCAGCGCTGGTGTGTTGAGTCTGCCGCTGGTGTCCCGAACTGTGGGCTCCCACGCTCTCCACGCAGGTCCGCTGTGAATCACGCGTTCCGGAAGAGTTTCTTCTGCTGTTTCCTCCCCTACTCTTCCTTGAACCTGCAGTATCTCCACTTTTATTAAACTATCTCTCCCCGGACTATCAGTGTGCTCCCTTCCTATTCTGCCATCTTGCCTCCTTCCCCCAACTTTTGTTTTTTATAAAGCCGGAGTTGTATGTGATTACATTAGCCCAAAAAGTCCAGGAGGGGTAGAGGGATGATAATCTGTCTTTAGAGCTACTTCCTGCTGACATGGGATGACAAGGTACTCTCTGCTCGCATGAGACATTGTCTCAAGCAACTGTTGCCTGGGTGGGGAGCCAAGTATATCTCTATAGTAGCATTTGGTTGACTGCCTGGTTGGTGAAGACCTTGGTTCATTCCATTATCAACTCCTGTACACACTTAAACAGACACAGTAGTATAAAAGACAGGGTGAGGATAACAACCACTGATCCTAAGAGTGGCATTAACCAAGTAATGAGAGGATTTCATAGAGGAGAGGAAATGAGGGGGTCTCTGGACTCTTGTGAAGACTGCTTGATGGACATGGTTTAAAGCTGATCCCAACCAAGACTGGGAGAAAAAGCCACTCATCTTTTGCGGGTAGAGGGGTTTGTTTGTAGAGAAATTCTGAACAATCATACAACATCAAGTGGGGGAGAGGACCATCAATAAACACAGATCAGGAGTAGAGCCATTAATGTTAGAGTGAAGGCTATGATTACAAAAGAATGAGGCCCCAGATGGGCTAGATAGGGTCTAGAACAAAAGACAGAATCATTACTGGAGAACCTAAGAGAGCTGCTGTCTAAACCATAACTAAGTTCTCCGACTGCACTGCTTGACTTTCAACACCAGGTCATAAAAGGTAGTATGCCTTCCATCTGGCTCACTTGCTCGATCGCTCGCTCTCTCCCTCTCTTAACTCACACCTTTGAGTACTGACAAGTCATGGCTGCTCTACGGTCTTCATGATGGAATAATCACAAGGAGAGCACTAAAGAGAGAAAAAAAAATCCCAGGAAACCCTTGTTGCTCCCAGTTCAAATGTGAGAAGTGGGACAGAAGCAGCCTCCACTGTGTGCTCAGATACTATATGACTACAAAGGTGTGGAATACTCCAAAGGAGAACTATCTGAGTGAGCCCAATCAAATTCTATAACTATTGATCACTATGATAAGTGTTGTTTAATGCCACAAGTTTAAGTTAATTGGTCAAATGCAATTAATAATGGAAAAGACAGTGAATCACTTATTCTGCAAGGAGATAAATAAGTTCAAATAGCAAAAGTTACTTTCTGATTGGCCTAAAAAGTGTTTATGGAACAGATGGGATTAGAAGAGCTACTTAAATGTTTCATTACTTATCTTCTTTTCAGAAAATAGATTCCTGTCCTAACCAGAAGGTCCAGTAATATTTTAAGATGGGCTTAAAAACTCAATGTCAGGTTTGGGAACTGGCATGAATAGCTTGTCAGACCAAAGGAATAGTTCTTTAAGTAGACTTGCTACTACAGTTAGCAAACTAGTATCACAAAAGGTATTCATTGCGTTCAACACAATGGTGGTGTAAAAGGCTCACTTTCTCTTGCTTGTCATCCTCTTCTGAAGGAACACTTTCAGTTCACCAACCTCAGCAGTTTTCACACAAGGTCACAACATCCCAGAATAGTGAGCTTGCTGCTTTTCATTCCCCTTTAACCTATGGAATGGGAAATTGGAGAAATAATAACATTTGAGTATCTTCATTACCTTCATAATAAGGCTTCACTTAAGTCATGTCATCTGGAACCAAGACTGGATTCCTGATTTACGATTTCTTGTTTTGTCACAGTTATGTAAGCCAGCAATAAAACACTTGTAAATCATCTTATGTGAAAGAGCCGCTTCTAGGTTTCCCACCTCATTGCAGCACTGGGCTGACTCCACAAAGGTTTACAGGAAGCCACACTGCCCACATCTTTATCTGATAGTCACCATGCTCATCCTAGACAAGGTCCCAGATCTTTCATTCACTGGAAAGTAACTTCTTTTTACATATCTATCATCACACATATCCTAAGAGCCAGAAGACCTTCTCCCACCCTCTCCTGTTGGCCTTTTAAAACAACACGGAATTCAAATGGTCATCTCCTCAGAGGATTGCCCTCCAACATTTAAATTTTATTGTCCCATGTCTTCTAAATGCCTGGAATATGGTGAACAATGACTTAGCGTGTCTTTTCGCTTTTCTCTTTTTTATATTAGTCAATGTCCTTTAGATTATAAATTTCTTGATGTTAAATTCAAGGTCTACTGAAGTTGCTCTTGAAATGAAATGATACAGCACCATGTTAAAATGAAATTTTAATCATGATTGTTTAGGAATCATAATACCTACTGTCCTTTCTAATTCAAAATTTTGATCACATGCTATTATATAATCTTCCCTTTCCTTTAAATTTCATTGGTTAAGGTTGAGTCCAACAACTCCTACTCTGTTTTAAAGAGTCTTTTCTGCATAAGAGTAGAGCTAGCTTGCTTAAACACGTCCATGTTTGCCTTTATCTACAAAATGAATGAGTGCAGCAACATAGAAATAAATGAAACTCCATAGAGAATGAATGATAAAAGCCTACTTAATAATTTGAAGGAAGGAAAAGAAAATCAAGGCTGAAACAAGTTAAAACTTCCTTCTGGGCACATTTACATCCTACATCATACTGGCTGTCGGGAAAGGGCACTAATTAGATGAAAAAAATAATAATGTGGGGAAACCATTTTATATCTTGCATTATTGTTAAATGCACTGCTGGTTCTCATTCCTGGGACTCAGGCACTGAGCCCACTGGCCTTTACCAGAGGGACATGGTGGCTCTGGACAGAACTCTGGGCACACTTGTTTGTATCCTGATGGCTGGTCCATTAGAGTGCTTGGTGAACTGTGGCAAGCAAACAGAATTGTTTTCCAGCAGTTCTGTTTTCAGCAAAGAATTCTTTTTAATTCCCCTGTCCTGCATGTTGCCAAAATTCTTAAAATACTGTTCATGGAGATTTTTTTGTTACCCGCCTTGGAGCCCAGATGTAGGAACTATGCCAGTGCAGCTGGTGTAACTTGGCTGAGCCTCACAGATAATTCAGTGTTTCAACTGTCTTCCTTTTTTATGCTGTTATTATTTTGGAAAATTTTGGAGTGGATGCTTGTAGACATGCAGGTCGAAGGAACAGCAGCAATACAGGATGGAGGTCTCCTATTACTCTCTCATGGGGGGGGGGTGCTTCAGAAACCAGGTAAAAACAAACAAACAAAAAATCATAGCTCTTCGTTCTTCAAACCCTATCACTCTTACTGAAGACACTGGCTTGTTGTGAGTGTGTGGGCAGTGGGGGAAGATATTCCTTTCACTTTATCTCTTTTGAGAGTCAGTGAAAGAAAGAGAGCTCTCTTTTCACTAATATAAACATACTAAACAGTGAGATTTAAAAAGAAAGAAAATTTTAGGAGCATAAAATATTCATTCAGAAATTCCAACTCAAAACCCCGTAATGCTTAGGGCAATGAAAGTGATTTTACACTAGACTTCTGATACATTCTGGCACCACATTTACTACTTATATAGCAACTGTATTTTATAGCTGAAATTATATTATACTGATATGGAATGAACATAATCTCTCTGACCTACATTTCTATTTACATTCTTCCATGGAATATGATGATAAAAATAATAACTATTGGTGGAAAGCTTAGTGAATTGTGTTATGCGAATTACATTGATTAACTCACTTAATTCTCTCAAAAAATATATGAGGAAGGTACAATCACTCTACCTATTTTACCAATAAGGAATCTGCAAACTAAAGAGTTTAAGTGATTTGCACAGAGTCTCAAAGGTAGTAAATGACAGAGCTGGGATTTGAGCATAAGCTATCTAATTCCAGAGCCTGGATTAGAAACACTAGATTGTGGCACAACTCTGAGGAAGGGGTGAAATCGCTGTTGCGCTACAAGGAACTCCACATTACCATGGCTGTGTACACAGGAGTGTGTTTTGCTGTTGGACATGATCCATCAAGTATGTCACAATGGAAAGAACTTAACTGACTTCTCAGCTGTGCTCTGAATTCTTTCTCTCCTCAAGGAAAAAATGCTTATTTGCTGTGCTCTTTCTCAGCAGGCTGACAAGCTAATCTGATAAATAAATAAAAGAAAGTAGTAGTAATGACTGGTAATTGCCTGATACATATCCCTTCCTTGACTCATGTATGTTTTATCAGAAATCATCAGTGCCTTAATCTCAAGGGCTGAGAAATATGAGAAACTCCAGTATCAGGATAAATTGCAGAACAGTTCTCAGCCTAGAAATGTTTTGCCACCCTTCCAACAATACCTCTTTATGTTATGACCTACACTACCTGTGAAAATCATTAGCCAACTTGTGAAACAAATTGCCCAAACTTCCTTACAATGACTGACTTCAGAATTCTCCAACTCTTTTCTTCTCTCTGTGTGCTTAATAATTCAGCTGTAGCACTAAATATATGAGTGTCCTACCTCTTTTGTTTCTAGTTATTTAGGAGTTTCTTCTAATGCTCTCTGAATTCCAGTAACAAATGATTTGTACAAATTAGATTTTTTTAAAACTTAAAAAGCTGTAAGGTTTTTGGAAAGCACCATTCTAAAGGTGATTCATGTTCTTACAAGCTAAAAGGTCTTGCATTGTGCCAAATTTTTCAATTCAAATGGAAGTGAAAAGAAAGGCATATAAATGTGGTATTGCCAATGTGAAATAGCTTTCATGATTGGGAAAGGCAGTAATGGACTCTATCCTGAGAACATTAAGGGCATTTAAAAATAACATCAGGAGGTCTCTACTTTAAATGAATTAGGTGTGGTACCATCAGAGGGCAGGTTGCCTTTGAACCTTATCACTGTAACCAGTACAAAACACACAACATAAAAACAAAGTAAGGAGAAGGGGGGAAATTAGAAATTTTAGAAGGAAAAAAATGAAAAGTTATATTCCAAATATATGCCTATATTCCAGGATGAACTATGCTGCATACCATGTTGTTATTGCAAAAGGTCTTAATGTTATGGTATGTTCTGGGATTTAACTTTCAGATAATAAACACTTGAGTTGGAACTGGAAATAATGATATCACATCATGAAATCATCATCACATGACACTAAAACATTAGCAAACACATCATGAAATAATCATGATTTGCAACTGAAGCTTTCTGATTTTGCAAAGGAGTTGGCAAAACTTGGCTCTGACAGCAGCACTGTTTTTCAGGGGGGGGACTTGGATAAATAACTGGATTAAGCAATAGAAAAAGGGTCTCAGCACTCATTTAAATGCATATGGGTATCTTTGGATCATAATTAGAATCTCACATCTTTCTGGCTTTCAGTCAATAACTTTGTACTCATCTGATATAAAACATAAGTGGAAAGATTTTACCCGTGTTCATAAAAGGCAAATATCTTGAAGTACTTCAAGAACTCAAGCACTGCAGATTATTGCAGGCACATCTCAAAATAGCCACTGAACCAATCCATTACTGGGAGTGCTGTTGACTCTATAATTGTGCTGGAGAGGGTTTTCAGCTCTCTCTTCCTCCAAATAACCTGAATTTGAATGAAAGCCAGAAGGCTATATTGAAAATTACTAACATACACACACACACACACACACACACGTACATATATTCTGATTTTTTAACAGGTAGAGTTATAGACAGTGAGAGAGAGACAGAGAGAAAGGTCTTCTTTCCGTTGGTTCACTCCCCAAATGGCCTTCACGATCCAAAGCCAAGAGCTGAACTGATCCAAAGCCAGGAGCCAGGTGCCTCCTCCTGGTCTCCCATGCGGGTGCAGGGACCCAAGCACTTAGGCCATCCTCCACTGCACTCCTGGGCCACAGCAGAGAGCTGGACTGGAAGAGGAGCAGCCGGGACTAGAACCTGGCCCCCATATGGGATGCTGGTGCCACTGCAGGCGGAGGATTAACCAAGTGAGCCACGGCACAGCCCCTACACACACACACACACACACACACACACACACATATATATATTCATTGTTGGGTATCAAAAGTAATGTCATATGCATAGGACTCCAGTAGACATAAAAAAGAATGTCAAAAAAAATTGTTTGAAGGACATGTCTTTCAGCATATGTACTATGATGTAAACAATGTCTGGTAGATAAATAACTATTAGTGAATCTGGGAAAAGCCTCACAGTTGACGTTGATGTTCGCATTCTGAGGTTATTTATTTAACCAATGCCTAGTAACTCCAGCAGATATTCATTTGACAAACTTTTGTGAAATAACCATGTAGCAGGCACAGTGCAAGGAATGGTAAAGTGAAAAAGCCAGAGAGAAGGGTCTGCTGTCCTTGAGATGGTTCCATCTATTGGAAAGTCTCTTATCCACAACTTAATAGAATATAATGTCATAGGCATTGCTCACTGATATTTTTTAAAATGTAGAGAAATAATAAATATAATTACTTATCATATAATCCTCAAAATTAAATGTAGTGTATATATATTCTTCTTGTATCTTATGAGTCTGTAATGAATCAAATGTTATAAAATTCATTACCTATTCATCAGCTAATATTTGATGACCTTTATCTGCTTCACATGTGTCCTTAGCTCTTAAAAACTACTATCTTGCTACAGAAGCAATATTTTACAACACTTGAAAATACCATTCTTATAACCATATATTCCTTATATCTCAGTAGAGACAGTATGGAATAAAGAGATATTAACATGATATATGGGAAGTAGAGAGGAATGAGACGGGAATATCATTGAATGTCACAGACTAATAAACATGCCATTCATCTCCTGAGCTCCATGTGGTGAATAAACAGAGATACTTACAACATCAAGCAGTATCACATTTATGAATGAAATTTACATTTCTCAGATGAAAATATAGTATATTTCAGAGTCTATATTTCAAAGCAGATTGTAATTTTTTCTATCTAGAGATTTCTAAAGATTAAAATTGTGTTCTTTTTAAATATGCTCTCTTTTCTTTACACATCTGCAATTTATCATTCTACTCTTAATATTGCAAGACTTCTCAATCCTATATTATATGTGCCTGGGTAATGTTAGGGTGAGTTTATTTTTTACAATTTAATTTTCTTCAGAGTTCTCTCTTTATTCCTATGACCATTTTTATGTTTATTTTAATTTCTGTAAAAATAATTATTGTTAATTTAGTAAAATAAAATGAAGAGAAAATAATCCCATATACTTTATTTTTGGGGGGCTATTTAAAGAAATACATCATCATTGTCAGTTCATAATGAGTTATTCAGCATTTTTCCCACAATATTTTTTCCCAAGTCTTGAGGCTTGCTTCCTGTGAAGGTTGCTGAATGAATTTAACTTTATATCTTTCCCTGAATCTTTAACAGTCTATGACTAGGAGTCATTTTTGAGATTTTAAATTTGAGAACAACAACTCACATACCCAGACGTACCCTAATTCTCTGAGCATGAGCTCCCGGTAGAGAGCATGTATCTGCTGAGACTATGTAACCACAGTGATACAGCGTGAGGGTGGATGGATAAATCTACCTGATCTTAGAGTTTGGTTAGCCTATATATTTGGCTGGGTAGGCATTTAGCATAGTGGCTAGGACACTAGTTGGGATGCCTGCTACCATATCAGAGTACCTGGGTTCAAGTCCTGGCTCCCCTCTGGATTCAGTCTTCCCACTAATGTGCATTTTGGGAAGCATCAGTGATGACTCAAGTAATTGGAATTCTGCTACCCATGTGGGAGGCCTGAATTGACTATGGCCTGATCCAACACTTGTTGTTGCGGGCATTTGAGAAATGAGCCAGTAGATGAAACATATTCTCTCCTATTCCATCTCTCCTTTTCATTCCTCTCTCCTTTCCTGCAAAATAAATACAATTATCTTTTTTTTTTTTTTTGACAAGCAGAGTTAGACAGTGAGAGAGAGACAGACAGAGAGAAAGGTCTTCCTTCCATTGGTTCACTCCCCAAATGAACGTTACAGCCAGTGTGCTGTGTCAATCCAAAGCTAGGAGCCAGGTGCTTCCTCCTGGTCTCCCATGCAGGTGCAGGGACCCAAGCACCTGGGCCATCCTCCACTGCACTCCCAGGCCACAGCAGAGAGCTGGACTGGAAGAGGAGCAACCTGGGCAGAATCTGGCACCCCAACTGGGACTAGAACCTGGGGTACTGGCACCACAGGCAGAGGATTAGCCAAGTGAGCCGCAGCGCTGGCCAATACAATTATCCTTTTAAGAAAGAAAGTTATGTGCCAATGCCATCTCACTATTCCAAGTGATCAAGTTCAGTTCACAATTGATCATAATGAAAGGACTAAGAGTCAAAGGGAGCACATAAACAAGTCTAGTATCTGCTAACACTAACCGATAGAATAAATAAAGGGGAGAGCGATCCAACATGGGAAGTGAGATACTCAGCAGACTCATAGAATGGCGGATGTCCTAAATAGCACTCTGGCCTCAGAATCAGCCCTAAAGACACTCGGATCTGGCTGAAAAGCCCATGAGAGTATTTCAGGCATGGAAAGCCAAGACACTCTGGCAAAAAGATCTCTGTGAGTGAGATCCCAGTGGAAAGAACAGGTCTTCAAAGAGGGAGGTGCCTTTCTCTGAAGGGAGGAGAGAACCTCCACTTTGACTATGACCGTGTCTAAACAAGATAAGAGTCGGAGAACTCAAGGGGCTTCCATAGCCTTGGAAACTCATGACTGGTGCATAGGGAGATTACTGATGCCATAAACAGGAGTGTCAATTTGTAAAGTCAACAACAGGAGTCACTGTGCACTTACTCCTCATGTAGGATCTCTGTCCTTAATGTGCTGTACACTGAGGCTTAATGCTATAACGAGTACTCAAACAGTATATTTCACTTTATGTTTCTATGGGGGTGCAAACGATTGAAATCTTTACTTAATGTACACTAAACTGATCTTCTGTAAAAAAAAAAAAAAAAAGAAAAAAAAAAAAAGAAATGATCAATTCCCAACTTGACTCTCACTGGGATTAAACATGACAATAGGTCTGATCTGATTTCATCATCATTTAAAAAAAATCATCTATTATTTTTCACTTTATGTTTCTGTGTGGGAGCAAACTGTTGAAATCCTTACTTAAGGTATACTAAGCTGATCTTCTGTATATTAAGATAATCGAAAATGAATCTTGATGTGAATGGAAGGGGAGAGGGAGTGGGAAAGGGGAGGGTTGTGGGTGGGAGGGACGGTATGGGGGGGGAAGCCATTGTAACCCATGAGTCGTACTTTGGAAATTTATATTCATTAAATAAAAGATAAAAAATAAAAAAAAAGAAAGAAAGTTTAGTTCTCACATATGCCTTTGATCCTGGCTTTTTAATTTTTTTTCAACTTTTATTTAATAAATATAAATTTCCAAAGTACAACTTTTGGACTATAGCAGCTTTTTCCCCCATAACCTTCCTCCCTCCCACAACCATCCCATCTCCCACTCCCTCTCCCATCCCATTCTTCATCAAGATTCATTTTCAATTATCTTTATATACAGAAGATCAACTTAGTATATACTAAGTAAAGATTTCAATAGTTTGCACCCACACAGATACACAGGGGCTATTTTGACCTCTAATTTTATGAAGTTGCTTGATCATTCACTAAATATTATTCCTTCTCCCTGGCTAGGTTCAAAGCTGATTGAGAATCCCATGCCAGACGCTAAGCCAACTGTGTTCTGCACATGCTCCCTAGTTATTCCTCACAGCAGGAATACAGGGAGAATGCAATAATTATTCCCATTTTATAGAAGGCTAACTTCAGGTTTAAATGGGTTGCTGTTCTTGGAAGGAGTTCGATTTTAAATCCGGGTCCAATTCTGTGACGATAAATCTTAACCACTGTGTCAAATGGCTATACTGAGACTCTCACTAGCATAAAAGTAGTTGAAACTGTAGGCACATCCAAGAAATAAATGCATACCTGCCCATTATGAGACAGGCTTCAGAAAATAATAGATGGTGTTAATCAAAAGAGGCTCTGACCACGAAGCAGGAATTGGAAGGAAAATCACTTGACAACTACTTTGATTTTAATGGTAAATAATTTGTCATACCTTTGGGTCAAAAGTCAGAAATCTGACTGCTTTTTCTAGTCTTAAAAGAAACCAAGTTTGTAATGTTACCTATTTTGTAAGCCTCAAGTTATTTTGGCCATAGAAGGCAGAAATAAAATTATCCACAATACATTTCAGCCAAGTTAATAGCATTATTACACCTATGAGTTCTTTCAGCGATTGGTTTTCTGTAACATTTATTCTAATCAAACAAGAAAATCTAACTTCTAACTAGAGTGACCCGATACCTCCACTGTTCTGTTCTCTGACAAAATGGCAAAGCACTAGCCTGACTGCTTCACCCTAACCAAACAAAACATGTATGGCAAAAAACAATGAATCTAAACTACTTCAGTACACAGAATAGGTCAATGCCATTTGACTTTTCTTTCGTTTCCACCTACTTATTTTATCTCAGATATTCTAGAATGGTCTTTCCCAATTTATCTCATTACAAAGAAAAAACAACGGCTACTTCCTCCCCTCCCCCTCAACTACCATCGTTTCTTTTTCTTTTGGTCATTTCTCAAGATTTTGTGGTCATCTTAAATAAGAACAAAAATAGATGAGAAAAAAATAGAAGTCCCTTTGATGCTGATGGCGTCTTGGTTTACCCAAAAGCCTACTCTAAATTGGTTGTTTTTGGCAGATTTGTTATACTAAATCACACCAGCATTATAAACCTTAGAAGTAAGGAGGAACTGAGTTGGAACAGATGAAAAAGAATCCATAAATGTGTGTGATTTCCCTTAGGAAATGATACATGGTTAAGAATGATTAAAATAGTCACAAGGAAACTGGCACAGCATTAGATAATACCATTAAAATAACTACATAGTAATATGTGTCTCTTGCTAAGAGCTAAAAATATGTCTGGGAACTGTTTTTTTGCATTCAATATCCTTAGATCATGAACCCTGTATAAACACAGTAAGATATTTGTTTCCCTGTTTAAAATTAGTAAAATTACTTTCAATTTCTTTGAATATTTTATACAGATTAAATAACATTTCTTACTTTTTAGGAAAATATTTTGGCCTATTTCACAATGGAAAGTAGAGTAAAACAGTTTTTCAGTTGAGAAGATATTGTTGATTATTCTAAATAACTTTTCACAAAATATCAGCAAAATTGGGGATATGTGAGAAAGAGAAATAAAAACATGCATCTCCTTATAATGCCCAAGAATGTCTGTTATTTATTGATACCAATTACCAAATATAGCCTCCCATGGAGATGCAAAGTAAATCAATACATTGAATAAAGCAGTTTTTGATGTTTATTCCATATTTAAAATGAATTTGATGGGGCAGGTGTTTTGGCCTAGTGGTTAAGCCTGGTTGGGACATGCACACCCCTTTCCAGAGTAACTGGATTCTTGTACTGGCCTGCTCCTGATTCCAGCTTCCCGCTGATGGATACCTTCTGATAAGACTAGGAAGAATAAATGACTAACATTGATAAAGATGGAAATTTACTACTCAGATTTCAACAAACACCTTTAAAAGATTATAGGATAGATTGAAATGTGAATACTCTGATTTAGTAAGTATAGAAAATGTTTCATTTGTTCTATTTCTTTCTGAGGTATTGCTTTTGGTTTTAACAGTGGATAAAACCAAATAAAATCAAATTTAACAGGGAAACAATATTTTGAGTTACTATATGACATAAACAGACTTTATAAATGACAAAATACATTAACTCATATTCTTCTCTAAATAATTTAGCCAACACTTAATGGTATAATAAAATATTCTGCAGAGAGGAAAATTGGTTAATTATCAATAAATAAAGTATACTAATACATGAAGTTGTTTTAATGTTATTTATAGTTGCATGGTCACTCGCTGTTGTTGTTTGCTAATGAACTACAAAATTTAGCAATTTTGGGTCTCATTTAGATATTAAGTGAATATCAGTATTTTGGGAACTGATAAGTCTTTGCTGTGGGAAGGAGGCTTTCCTGTCCCTTCTGGGGTGTTGCTAGTATCCCTGTTCTCTGCCACTCGGTTCCAGAAGTCCCCATGCAAATTGTTGCAAAGTAAAATGTCTTCAGACATTCATTGCCACATATCCTTTAGCGGAAAAAAAAAATCACCCAGCATTGAAAATCACTCAACTGTAGTTTTATATTCAGGCTCCTAAACCCAAAATTAGAGCTTCGCGCTACCTGAATCCAAGCCTACATTACTAACTTGATCCTCTAAATTCTGTTTTTCTAACTTTGTCTTCTACAACTTTATTCACTGATCACCCTCCATTCTCTTCTGTATCCTCTCTTCTCAAATAGCTACATCAAATTCACCCTTCATTACACACCCTTACCTTTTTACTCATAACACGAATGTTCTTTCCCTTATTGTTTTACGGCAGCATCTGATTCATTCTTCAAGAAATGTCTCAAATGTTACTTGGTTTCAAAGGCTTCCTCCAAATTTCCTTGTTAGAATAAACCTGCCTGCCAAGACAAAACACATCTGAAGTTTAATTTTTATCATACATCGTGTTGCACTTCTATCCTCTGGGTTATTTCCAGCCTTCTCAAACTCACATTAAATGTCTTATAAAAATTATACACAAATTAAAATCTTCGCTAATACTATTGTTAGCATAATTATTCATTAATAAAGAATGATGGATTACAACTTGGGCATTGAGAAGAAAATGGAACAGTTATATGTATTTAGAAAGAAAGATGTTCAAAATATATTGCTGAAAAGTGTGACTTATGGAATACTGAATGCTTATGATACCTTTGAGGTAAAATCTATAAACATCATGAATATGTACACCGAGAAAATTCACAGAAAGATAAACTAGCAGTCATTCACTGTGGCTCTTTCTGCGAGGTGAGAAGGGAGTGAGTGGAACAGGAGGCATTTTCTCCTAGCACTGCACCTTTAAGTGCAGTATGGATTCTATTTTTACTATAAACACGAATTAACTTTATAACTAAAAATTTATTATACTTTCTATGGTTTATCTGCATTTTGTTCTTAGAGATCCAATTCCTTTCAAGCTGTAAATTCCTAAAGAGATCATGTCACACCTCAGCCTATCCAGGGAAATCGTACAACTTTTATTACCATGATATTTGCAACACTATTCTTCTCTGATGTCTGTATCTTAACTCAGTCTTGCTGGTCTTACACAAACTATTTCTAGGTTATCACTAACTGACAGTGAAAAGTAAAATTCTTTTTGCATTCCACTATAGGAATCCAGAAAGTCAAACCAAAATTCCTATCACAGACAACAAAGAAAATTTCTTAAAAGCAAGGGTTAAGTGTCAGTATTTGAATTGATTCAATTTATTGTTGGTTTTACATATAAGACAGAAAAATTTGGTCCACAAGCTGATTTGGCATTTTTGAGGTGCCCTACCAGGCACCTCACCAGATTTCCTCGGTTAACAGAAGAGCCTTTGGTTCCTCTGCTCTATTTTTCTAAAAATAAACAATAACTCATAAATGTCTGCTGTGGTGAGAAAGCTTGCCCACAACTCTTATTTTTTCCCATGGCACAACTGGTTAAGTTGGTCAGTGGTTCAGAGTCTTGGTTGAAAACCTTGCTCAACCGTATGCTTCCTGGACTTGAGATGGGGAAGATTACCAAACTTCCTTCAAGGATTTGCAATGGAAATGCTGAGTCTGGTGGCCAGAAGAATCTTAAATGAAAATTTCTTTTTCTTTTTAGATTGATTTATTTGAAGGACAGATTTACAGAGAGGGAGGGAGAGAGAGAGAGAAATCTTCCTCAGGACTAGAACAGGCCAAAGCCAGGAGCCTAGAGACACCAGCCAGGTACCTGACATGGGTGGCAGGGGCCCAAGCACTTGGTCCATCTTCTGCTGCTTTTCCAGATGCATTAGAAGGGAGCTGGATCAGAAGTGCAACAGCCAGGACTCAAACAAGAGCTCTTATGGGATGTTGAAATTGCAGGTGACTGCTTAACCCACTCTGCCACGACACTGGCCCCCAATGAAGATCTCAAGTAGTGTAGAAAAACTTAGAGGAGAACTTTTTTGTAAGACACAGATTATGAGAAGCCATTCAAAGATATCATTTTGGGAGCAAGAATATTTTTGCTGATTTTACTGCAAATTGCCATAGATAAAGTGGCAATTATGTATGTTGAAAATAGTCGAATTCTGAGTCACTCAGTAAGTACTAAAGGAAAAAAGAGGGTGAAAAAAAACTTAATTAAAAATCTCATATAGAAATCATTTCAAATAGAGACCAACTTTCGTAGGAGAGTCCTTTATTTAAGGGTCATTTTATAGAAAAGCTGATTTCTCTTTTATTTCTTAAAGGAATCATGACGTTTAGCTCATTAAAAGAAAACAAGCTCAATACAAATAGTTTATGAGATAAAATTACTAAAGAAATAGAGCTATCCAAAGGACATTTTGATGGTTTTATTTTTAAAAGTGAAATTGAACGCAGAAATAACTGGAGGGATAAATAGAATGTGGAAGACAGGGACAGGAAAATGTCTACTACAAGCTACTAGACTGTTATCTTAAGGATAGAAGAAGTTCCTGATTCAAAACTGCTTCTTTTTATTCAATACCAAGGCAGAAAGAAAATCTAACATGTGAGTCCTATGGCCCAAGTTGCTAACAAGATTTATGGCCATTGCTTAGCATTTAGTACCTGTGGTGTAATCACTGCTTTTTGTGTTTCAGCAAGACAGGCTGATAGAAGCAATGTCCTGCTGTTAGTGGAAACAGCCTATATTCCAGGATTTTCCTAACCTAGTATGTAGAGGTCTTCATCATCATCATCTTCTTCTTCTCCTTTTTTTTTTTTTTTTTTTTTTTTTTTTTTTTTTTTTTTACAGGCAGAATGGACAGTGAGAGAGAGAGACAGAGAGAAAGGTTTTCCTTTGCCGTTGGTTCACCTTCCAATGGCCGTTGCGGCCAGCGCACTGTGCTGATCCGAAGCCGAGAGCCAGGTGCTTATCCTGGTCTCCCATGAGGGTGCAGGGCCCAAGGACTTGGGCCATCCTCCACTGTACTCCCTGGCCACAGCAGAGAGCTGGCCTGGAAGAGGGGCAACCACTGGGACAGAATCCAGCGCCCCGACTGGAACTAGAACCCGGTGTGCCGGTGCTGCAGGCGGAGGATTAGCCTATTGAGGCACGGTGCCAGCTTTCATCTTCTTTTGACACCTTCTTTTCTTGGTTAAAACAGGGCATTTTTTAAAAAAACATATATTTATTTGTTTGAAAGTCAGAGTTACACAGAGAGAGAAGGAGAGGCAGAGAGAGACAGAAGTCTTCCATCTGCTGGTTCACTCCCAAATTGGCCATAATGGCCGGAGCTGTGCCAATCCAAAGGCAGGAGTCAGGAGCTTCTTCCAGGTCTCCCACTTGGCTACAGAAGCACAAGGACTTGGGCCACCTTCCACTGCTTTCCCAGGCCATAGCAGAGAGCTGGATCAGAAGTGGATCATCTGGGACTCGAACCAGTGCCTATTTGAGATGCAAGTGCCACAGGCAGAGGCTTAGCCTACTACACCACAGCACTGGCCCCCAAATAGGGCATTTCTTTCAGTGGAGGTGAAAACATCTTATCAGCATCTAATTCCTTCCCTTCAGGAAAGAACAATAAGAAATGGAGGGCCCTTTCAGTTTCAGTTATGAACTCTAAGACAGGAGAATGTTGAAATCAGCAATAAAAATCTTGGCCTTTTTTTGACTAGTGCAGAAAGAAATAGGAAAATATCTGCCTATTAATATCTAGATCCCTACTGCCATGAGCACTGAATGGGCAGAGTCTCTTCCTGTCTGTTCACTATTGCAGTTTGATGGATTTAGAACCTAAACAATAAATAAATAAATGACTGGATGAGCACCTAGATACTGTAGTGATCCTAGATATGTTCCTAGAATGTTAGTAGCCATATAGAAAGTAAAACTGTCTTCAAAGATAAAACACTGACATATTCACATCAAACTTTATGTCAAAAAGTCTAGGGCTGGGGCTGTGGTGTAAGTGAGTAAAAGCCGCCGCCTGCAGTGCTGGCATCCCATTTGGGTGCCAGTTCGAGTCCCAGCTGCTCCGCTTCTGATCCAGCTCTCTGCTATGGCCTTGGAAGAGCAGTAGAACATGGCCCAAGTCCTTGGGCCCCTGCACCCTCTTGGGAGACCCAGAAGAAGCCCCTGGCTCATGGCTTTGGATCGGCGCAGCTCCAGCCATTGCGGCCAGTTGGGGAGTGAACCAGCAGATGGAAGACCTCTCTTTCTCTCTCTCTCTCTCTCTCTCTGCCTCACTCTAATTTTCAAATAAATAAATAAATCTTTTTTAAAAAGTCCAATCTTTTTGGAATGTTAAGTTGTCATACAGCAGATCAGTTATGTTGGTTTGCTCATCCCATTTCAATATACAGGACTAGGTGGAGTTATTGTAGAAAACAGTGTAGAGATTTCTTTAAAAACTAGAAATAGACTTGCTATATGACCCAGCAACCCCACTACTGGTACACACCCGAAAGACATGAGGTGGAGTTATTGTAGAAAACAGTGGAGAGATTTCTTTAAAAACTAGAAATAGACTTGTTATATGACCCAGCAATCCCACTACTGGTGCCTACCCAAAAGATATGAACACATTGTATCAAAGAGTTACTTGCACTACCATATTTATAGCAGTACTGTTCACAATACCAAAATATGGAATCAAACCTTTTCAGTTTTGCTGCAAATGTTTTCTCAAATTTTGTTTTAAATCTATGTTAAAAAATTAAAAATGATATACCACCATGGTTTTATTGATCTGTCATTATTTTAAAATTTACTGTATATGGCTGAAATTGGGATCTTTTCATTCGATTACTATTTATAGCCCTTGCCTACATTCCTGCTGAACTTTTCATTTGTTGAACTCTTTAGTTAGTGGCACATTCAGCATTTGATTATAATGTAAATTTTAAAAATGCTATCTCAAAAATTAAATAAATTTCAAAATAAAATATCAACAAAACATATACATAGTACTAGATAGTTCCTAAATCCTCAGGGTTTTGGAGATCAACAACCATTATCAAAGAACCTAGAATATACATGTAACTTGTGTATGTATTAGGCAGAGTTTGAACAGAGAAATTGATCCAGTGGGGGACACATGTTAAGAGATTTATTCCAAGGGGATGGCTGACACAATGCATGGGCTGGCCAGATGTGTCTAAAACCCAAAGAGCAAGCTGTGCTTCCTGAGCAAACACCAAAGCTGCTACCCATAGGCAGAATTTCTCTTCAGGGAAGCCTCAGTTCACACTAAGGAAATTCCATTTGATTGAATCAGAACCACTCATTATCTGGATGATTTTCCTTACTGAAATTGAATTGATGATGGCCTTTAATCACTTCTACAAATATGTAAATTGGTGCTTGATAGAAAAACTGTGGGATCATGCATTTAGTCCAGCAGTTAACATGCCCGCATCCACACTGGAGTACTCAGGTTCAGTTCTCGGTCCAGTTCCTGACTCCAGCTGTCTGCTATGGGTCACTTGGGAAATATCAGTGATGGCTCAAATGACTGGGTTCCTGTTACACACATGAGAGACCTAGATTGTGTTCCCAGCTCCTGGCTTTTGTACTGGCCTAGCCACAGCAAGTGTGAACATTTGGAAAGTGAACAAATGATTGGAGTCCTCCCTCTGTTGTCTATATCTCTCTGTCCCTCTGCCTCTTAATTGTTTTTTTAAAAGAAAAATTGTAGACTATGATCTAGACAATTAGACACATAAAACTGTCCACAACACTGTGGTAGTTTGGGAGAAAGCAAAGATAGTAAGATATCCTTCTTTTTTCCAAGCAGCTCAATAAAAATAGTAAGATATTCCAGTAGACCGGATGTGATGGCTTCCTCCAGGAAATTTTCACCAAAGTGCTACTGGGAAAACTTAAAAAGAAGAGTTGGCTTCCAGAGGAGGATCCAGGATGGCTGAATTGTCAGGAGCTGCACTGACTTCAGCCACAGAAGGATACAAGAAAAACAAAGGAAGGACCGTATCTCCAGGGCACAGACTAACAATTTTTCTGAGGAGAAGTGACAGAACAGAACACAAACTCTGGGGAACAGCAGGGAAAGAGGACAGACATGCTGGTTTTTCTGGCCACGAGGCATAGCCAGTTGCCATTTGGGAGCTCCCATCTTCTCTAGTCATGAGCACCAGGCCTAGCGGGCTGTGTAGAGCCACCCAGCTAATCTCTTCCTGCTACTACCAGAAGTGACAAGAGCCAGAGTCAGAGCAACTTTCAGGGCAGAGAGCAGACTCTCTGTGCCCAGCAACTGTGGAAGTACTGGACCTAAACCTGGAGCTGCGTCTAATCACTCTGTGTAATCCAGTTCTAGCATCAGCGGCAGCCCATAAGGATATCTGAACCCAACCTGAGAGATTTTGCTCCACACCTCCCAGGTCATGGTGCTGGGACCCCGGGGCACAATCCCCTGCAATATCCTTGCATGCCTTCTGAGAACTGGCAGTTTCATCTGTGCCTTGTAAACCAGGACTACGGATGTTAATATTATAATCTTTAGAATAATTCACATTCAATCATGGTATCTGGAGTGCTCTATCTATTTCACTCTGCTCCAGACAGGTGGCCACCACTATCCCAATCAGTGCTAGTTTCCTCAAGCCTGACGTAACCTACCCACTGGGATCTAGGGAGGAACCTGCCTGAATTCCATATCTCTGGACCCAAACCCGCCAGTGCAAAATCTTCTGTATAACTTGTAGTCACCTTGTAGGACTGGAGCAAGGTTAAGTTCACATCTCCCAATCCTGCGACTCGGGCTTTTGATGTTATAAACTCCAGCACCAGTTGCACCCTTCCAACAGAACCTGAGGAATGGCTCATCCACATTACAGAGTCCCAAAGCCACAGCTATTTATGCCAAAAGGCACAGCATCACTCAGGCTGGCCAGTGGGCCAGGAGGACAGTTTCCCTTTGCATCTCTTAGCACAAAGAGCAAGGCTCTGGATATCATAAATCCTAGTGTAATGGACACCAAACTTTCTGGGAACTAAAGATACATACCCCAGGAAGTACACATTCACCTCAAAGTCACACTACTACCCCTATGAACTTCATCAGGCTAGACCACTGTCATTTATAGACAAAATTGACATTCATTAAAGCAAAATAAATCACTCAGAGGTTACATTTCTGAGCTCACCTAGAACCAAAGCCAAAGCAAAAACCCAAATGATACACTGCATTCCATCTAAACAATAAACTCTTTACCAAAAAATCCTACTCTGTGAAGAATGGACAGATATGATATCAGATATGCAAATGTCACTGTAGGGACAGGAAACATATAGAAGCAAGGTAGCATGCCACCTCCAAAAGAACACAGTAGTTTTCCAGAATTAGATCTTGATCTGAAAGAAATATATGAAATGCCAGAAACAGAATTCAATATAATGACCATAGGGAAACTCAATGTGACATACAGAAAGACTGATTAAAGAAATGAGAATATCCATGGATAACATGAATGAAAAATCACTAACAAGATAGATATAATTGAGAAGAACCAAATAGGAATTTTCAAGATGAAAACTTCAGTCAGTGAAATAAAAAAATGTGATTCAGAGCCTCAACAGCAGAATAGACAAAGTGGAGGAAATAATTTCTGACCTGGAAGATAAGATTTTGAAATAACCTAATCAGATACAAGAAAGAGAAAAGAATTATAAAGAATCAAGAAAATTATGTGAAATATGGCCTATCAGTAATTGACTAAATATTCGTAGTGTAATTATTCCTGAAGAAGAAAAGGAAAACATCTAAAGAAATAATAGTTAAAATTTTCCCAGGTGTTGAAAGAGACATGAACTTCAGGATAAAGGACATTCAAAGGATTCCCAAGCAGACTCAATCAAAAAAGATCTTCTACAAAGCTATCACAGTCAAATTGTCAAAAGTTAAGGACAAGAAATAATCCTAAAGACAGTAAGAGAAAAGCATCAAGTTACATATAAAAGAAACTCAGCTGAGGCTAAAGCTGTAGCATAGTGGGTAAAGCTGCCATCTGCAGCACTGGCATCCCATACTGGCACTGGTTTGAATCTTGGCTACTCCTCCTCTGATCTAGCTCTCTGCTATGGCCTGGGAAAGCAGTAGAAGATGGCCCAAGTCCTTGGGCCCCTGTACCCACATGGGAGACCTGGAGAAGCTCCTGGCTCCTGGCTTCAGATCAGCACAGCTCTGGCTGGTGCAGCCAATAGGGGAATGAATCAGTGGATGGAAGACCTGTCTGTCTGTCTGTCTCTCTCTCTCTCTCTGCCTCTGCATCTCTGTAACTCTACCTTTCAAATAAACAAATAAAATCTTAAATAAAAAATTAGACTGACAGTATACTTCTCAGCAGAAACACTACAGGCCAAAAGAGAGTGGAATGGCATATTCAAGGTCACTATGACCAACATCTATATATATCAAAAACATGAAATGTGTTCACCTTTTACAAATAAAAAATGTTTTATAAATAAAAAACTCTTTTTAAAAGAGTCAAAGAATTTCAATGAATCCAACACAAGAGCCCCCAGATATACACAGTAAATACTACTGAAACTAAAGGGAAAGAGACTTCAATACAATCATAGTAGGAGACGTCAACATCCCAGTGCTATCAACAGACAGGCCATTCATTCATTTGGCAAAAAATCAACAAAGATACACCAGAGTTAAACCATAATATTGAGCAAATGGACCCATGAGACATTTACAAAACATTTCACCCAGAGCTGGCACTGTGGAGCAGCAGGTTAAATCCCCAGGCTGCAGTGCTGGCATCCCGTATGGGTGTTGGTTAGAGTCCTGGCTGTGCCACTTCCAATCCAGTTCCCTGCTAATGTGCCTGGAAAAGCAGCGGAGGATGGCCCCAATCCTTGGGTCCCTGTGTCCATGTGGCTGGGAGATCCAGAAGAAGCTCTTCGCTCATCTCTAGCCAATTTGAGGAGTGACCCAGTGGATGGAAGACTCTCTCTCTCTCTTTCTCTCTCTCCTCTCTCTTCTCTCTCCCCCTCGCCCTCTAACTCTCTCTTCCCTCTCTCCCTCTCTCTGTAACTCTGCCTTTCAAACAAATAAATTATTTTTTAAACAAATAAAAGCATTTCACCCAACAGATACAGAATACACATCCTTTTCATCAACACATGGAACTTTTCAAAGCACATAGAACATTTTCTAGGATAAACAACAAATTAGGTCAAAAATCAAATCTCAGTAAGTTTAAAAATATTGAAATCGGGGACAGCATTGTGGCATAGCAGGTAAAGCCACTGCCTGCATTGCTGGCATCCCATACAGGTGCCAGTTCAATTCCAGCTGCTCCACTTCCAATCCAGCTCTTTGCTATGGCCTGAGAAAGCAGTAGAAGGTGGCCCAAGTCCTTGGGCCCCTGCACCCACATGGGAGACCCAAAAGAGGCTTCGGGCTGCTGGCTTCAGATTGGCACAGCTGTGGTTGTTGGAGCCAACTGAGTGAACCAGCAGATGGAAGACCTCTCTCTCTCAATAACTCTGACTTTCAAATAAATAAATAAATCTTTTCAGTTAATTGCTGTTTATGGCCTTTATCTGTGTCCCTGCTGAAATATGGCCTTTTTGCTTTTTTGTTTGTTTAACTCTTTATTTAACAGAGCATTATGGCTTTGAGTATAACGTAAAATGAAAATGTTATCTCAATAATTTTAAAAACTAAAGAAAATAAATGTGAAGACCCCAGAATCTAGGGATAGAAACTACAAATTTCTGGAAATAATGGCACATAAAGTCATTTTTAAAAATAAAATTTTATTGTGCATATTTAAGGCATATAACATGAATTACATAAAACATATGGTAAAATGGTTACTATAATGAGGTAAATTAACATCTCCAACATCTCACATAATTCCTCATTTATTTTTTATTCATGAGTAAGAGAAAGTGATAGACAGATAGCACTCCCTCTACCATAACGGTTCATTCCCCAAATGCCCATAATGGCCAGGACTAGGACAGATCAAGCCTGAAGCAGGAAGTTCAATCTAGGTCTCCCTTGTGGGTAACAGGGAATCCACTACTTGAGCCATTGCATGCTGCCTCCCAGGGTCTGCATTAGCAAGAAGGTGAAATTGGAGACTAGAGTCTGGTATCTAACATAAGCACTCCATTGTGGAATGTAGTTGTGCTTACCAGAGTCATTACCTACAGCCCTCATGCTGTACACTAGAGCTCTTGACTTGGTCAACCTATGCATTTGCTACTTTCTATACACTGACCTACATCTCTCTCACCCCCTAATAAGCACTGTCTTATTACTCTGTACAATGACTTACTCTCACCAGCCCCTGGGAGGCATTTTCTATCTCTGTATTTGAAAATCATTTAAGGTTCTATATATGAATGGTATCATGCAGTATTTTTATTTCTGTAACTGTCATAGTTCCCTTATAACAATACCCTCCAATTTTATCTATGCTGTGACAAGCAAGCAGATTCCCTTTTTAAGGCAGAATAATATTCTATTGTATAGATACTCATAAATACCATGGTTTCTTTTTTTCTATTTTTAAAATTTATCTGAAAGAAAGAGATGCAGAGAGAGTGACTATTTGCTGGTTAGCTTGAAAATTCCCACAAGAGCCAGGGTTGGACAAGGTCAATGTCATGACCCCAGAATTCAATCAAGGTCTCTCATGTGGGTGGCAGGGACTCAAGTATTTGAACCATAACCAGTTTCCTCCCAAAGTGGATGTTAGGAAGAAATCAGAATTTGAAGCAGAGCCAGGACTCAAACCAGGCACTCCAATATTAGTTGCAGGCATCTCAAGTGACATCTTAACTGCTGTGCCAAATGCCTTTCCCTACCATGGTTTATTTATTGATTCATCCATTGACAGACAGTTAGATTGCTTCCATTTCTTGTCTGTTATGAATAATGGAGCAATTAACAGGAGAGTATGGATATCTTTATGAGGTACTGATTTTATTTTTATTGGGTATATGCCCAGAAAAGGGATTTCCAGGTCATATGGTAGTTCTATTTTTAATTTCTTTAGAAACCTCCATACAGTTTTCCATGATGACTATCTCAATCTACATTCTCACCAGCAGTGTACTGTGACTCTAGGTTCTCCACACTCTCACCAGCATGTGTTGCTTTTGACTTTTTGAAAATAATCATCCTGAAGGGATGAAGGAGTAGGGGAAGTTAGTGTCTCATAATGGTTTTGATTTGCATTTTCCTTAATGACTAATAACATTGAGTACTGTTTCATATAACTATTGGCCATTTTTATGCCTTCTTTAGAGAAATGTCTATTCAGATTCCATTGCTATTTTGAACAGGATTATCTGTTTTTCCACTGTGAGTTAAATGAGTTCTTTATAAATTTTGGACATTAGCCCAGTATCAATATATGGTATGCAATTTTTTTCCCAATCCATATGTTGCCATTTCATTTTGTTGGTTGTTTCCTTTGTTACACAAAAGCTACTTAATTTGATGCAGCAACATTTATTTACTTTTGCTACAGCAGTCTGAAATTTAGGTGTGACATCCAAAAGCAAACAAACAACAGAAAGAAAAAAAAACTTTGACATAGCCGATGTCCAGGAGTTTTTGCCCTGTGTTTTCTTCAGGAGTTTTGTAGCTTCAGAACTTAAATTTAAGTATTTTATGCATTCTCATTTGAGTGTGTATATTGTAAAATAAGAATCCAATTTCAATCTTTTGCTTGTTCAAGTCCAATTTTCCTAGCACTAATGTATTGAAGAGACTGTCCTTTCCTCATTGTGTTTTCTTGCTGCCCTTGTCAAAAATTAGTTGCCTTTATATATTTGGATTTCTTTTGGGGATCTCTGCTCTATTCTGCTAATCTGTGTATCTGCTTTGTCAACATTAGGCTATTGTTTTTAAATTTTATTTCTTTGTTTTTATAATTTGAAAGGAAGAGTAACAGAGAGAGAATCTTCCATCCACTGGTTTGCTTCCCATATGCCTGCAACAGTCAGAGCTAGACTAGGCCACAGCCATGAGTCAGGAACTCCACTTGGGTCTTCTAAGTGAGTGGCAGGTACTCAAGTAGTGCAGCCATCATCTGCTGCCTCCCAAGATGTGCATAAGCAGAAAGCTGGATGGAAAGTAGAATAACCAGGACTCAATCCAGGCACGTGGATATAGTTAATTCTAGCTCTTGTTTCCCATATAACATATATTGATATCACCAGAAGATAGTCATTGATTTGAAATGTGTGCTATACTCTAAAGTTTGAAATCCCATCTTCACTAGGCACACTGTCTGCGATGGCACCTCAGGTGTTTCTTCAATAGCCATTCGATCAATCCCCCGTTCCAGTCATTCCTGGAAGATGCAGTATTTAGTCACACCATGAGCACAATTCAAACACAGAATATGCGAGTAAAAGGAAAAAACTGTGCCCTGCACAACCTAAAATCTGTGGTAGAAGATAAAAACTTTTAACCAAAAAGCATAAACAATACAAAATTGAATCTTCCAAAAACTTACATTTTTAAATGACAGAACAACAAAGAGAAACAGATGAACTGACCATCAAAGTGAGACATTTCATTTTACATCTGTAAGTAATGGATATACCTAACAACAACATCAGCAATAACGCAATAATAACAATAAAAATATAGAACATCTTAACAACAAAAGTCTGACATTAAAACCATTTTAAAAAAACACTGCAAACAATTATAGAATATATAATCTTTTCTTGTGTAGGTGGAACAGTTTTAACTATTTCCACCTGGTGATCCATAAAGCTAACTTTAAGAAATGTCAAAGATTGAACTCAAGGAAGTCATTCCCTCTGTCTATAATGTAATTAGGTTACAACATTCAAAGCTGACACGCAAAATTTTATGTGATTGGAAATTAAGAACTTCTAAATAACTGATGAGTCAGTCGAAGAGTAGCTCAATGAAAATTAGAGAATATACATATACACAACCAACTTACTACATATCCAAATTGTAGTTAGTAGCTAAAATAGTTTTTAGAAAAAAATTGTAAAGTTTCAAAATAGTCCAATTAAAAGAGAGGTAAAATTCAAATTAATGAACTTAGCATTCAATTTAAAGTGACAAAGAAATAGGACTAGGGCCAGAGCTGTGGAGTAGTAGGCTAAGCCTCTGCCTGCAGCACCAGCACCCCACATGGGTGCCAGTTTGTGTCCTGGCTGCACCTCTTCCAATCCAGCTCTCTACGGCCTGGAAAAGCAGTGAAAGATGGTCTAAGTGCTTGGGCTTCTGCACTGGCATGGGAATCCTGAAAGAAGTTCCAGGCTCCCGGCTTTGGGTTGGCTCAGCTCTGGCTTTTGCAGCCATTTGGGGAATGAACCAGAGGAAGGAAGACCTGCCTCTCTGTCTCTCCCTCTCTCTGTTTGTAACTCTGCCTCTCAAATAAATAAATAAAAAAAATTTTTTTAAAGAAATGGGGGGCCGGAACCGTGGCTCTCTTGGCTAATCCTCCGCCTGCAGTGCCGGCATTCCATATGGGCGCCAGGTTCTAGACCCAGTTGCTCTTCCTCCAGTACAGCTCTCTGCTGTGGCCTGGAAGTGCAGTGGAGGATGGCCCGAGTGCTTGGGCCCTGCACCCGCATGGGAGACCAGGAAGAAGCACCTGGTTCCTGGCTTCGGATCGGCGCAGCGCCAGCTGTGGCAGCCATTTGGGGAGTGAACCAACGGAAGGAAGACCTTTCTCTCTGTCTCTCTCTCTCACTGTCTAATTCTACCAGTCAACAACAACAACAACAACAAAAAAAAAAAAAAAGAAAAAGAAAGAAAAGAAAAGAAATGGGACTAAGAAGGTTTAAAGAAAATATTTTACATGTGTATACATATATATATATGGATATATACACACACACATCTATATATACACATATTTGTCTAAGAAGTTATATATATGCCAAAAATAATGAAATAGGAAATAAACATAAACTACATAGGAACAATAAAATGGAAAATTATTAAAGTAAATAAAATAAGACTCTAGTGAGAATAATTAAGAAAAAAATTTAAAAGGCCAAATAAATAATATAAATGAAATGTAAATTAAAAGGAATAAAGTGGTAAAATTACATGTTATAGGCAATTCATGGTTTAAAATATTCATATTAGAACTAAATCAATAAAAATATTTAGGTACTGGCATTGTGGCACAGCTGGTTAAGCTGCCACTTGCATCCCATATAACTGTGGGTTCGAATACTGGCTGCTACCTTTCCAATCCAGCTCCATGCTAATGCACCCAGGAAAGCAGCAGAAGTCTGTCAAGTACTTAGGACCCTGTTACCCTCATTGGAGATCTGGATGAAGTTCCAGGCTCTTAGCTTCAGACTGGCCTAGCTATAGTCACTGTGACCTTTTGAGGAGTGAACCAGTGGATGGATATAAGACCTCTCTCTCTGTCAAGTCTTCTCTCTACATATTTTTAATTCATTCACTTCACCTCTATTGTCAGAAGAAATTTTTTCAAATTATGTCTTTTAAAACATTATGTTATATTGAAACAAAGTTCATTATTTACCACTCTATTTGTTATTGTTTATTTTTGATATAATATTAAAGATGTCTTTCCATTTCCTGATACCCTAAATGCTTGCCTTTCAAATACATATATGTATATATTATACATATATAAATATGTAAATAATATATCTAATCCAAACATTAAAAATCTTTGAAAATATATAAAATGTTGTTGAAAAACATAAAATAACCCAAATAAATATCAAAATAAATCATGTTTATAAACTATGAGACTCAATGTTATAAAAATTCTGGGGAATGATAGAAAATTCAAATAACATCTGGTAAGAAAAGTAGTTATCTATGTCACAAAATCTTCAAAAATAGACTCCTAGTGAATAAGGAGTCCATTGTGAAATGTCAAAGTTTACAATTTTAGGACATAAAGTTAAAATTAATATACTTAGGGATCAGGGAATGGAAAGACATCTTTAATAATATATCAAAAATAAACGATAACAAGTTGGGTGATAAATAATGAACTTTGTTTCAACATAACATAATATTTTTTTTTTTATCTTTTTTTTTTTTTTTTTTTTTTTTTTTTTTTTTTTGACAGGCAGAGTGGACAGTGAGAGAGAGAGAGACAGAGAGAAAGGTCTTCCTTTGCCGTTGGTTCACCCTCCAATGGCCGCCGCGGCCGGCGCGCTGCGGCCGGCGCACCGCGCTGATCCGATGGCAGGAGCCAGGAGCCAGGTGCTTTTTCCTGGTCTCCCATGGGGTGCAGGGCCCAAGCACCTGGGCCATCCTCCACTATTTTAAAAGACATAATTTGAAAAAATTTCTTCTGACAATAGAGGTGAAGTGAATGAATTAAAAATATGGAGGACTGGGGCTGGCGCTGTGGTGTAGTGGGGAAAGCTGCCGCCTGCAGTGCTGGCATCCCATATGGGTGCCAGTTCGAGTCCTGGCTGCCTCACTTCCAATCCAGCTCTCTGCTGTGGTCTGGGAGGACAGTGGAGGACAGCCCAAGCCCTTGGGCCCCTGTACCCATTTGGGAGATCCAGAGGGGGCTTCTGGCTCCTGGCTTCGGATCAGCACAGCTCCAGCCATTGCAGCCAATAGGGGAGTGGGCCAGTGGATGGATGGATCTCTCTCTCTCTTGCTCTCCCCTTCTGCCTCTCCTCTCTCTGTGTAACTCCAACTTTCAAATAAACAAATAAATCTTTAAAAATATGTAGGACTAGGCATTTAGAATAGCAGTTAAGTATCTGTGTCCTACCTCAGACTGTGTGGACATAGTTCCTGGTCCCAGCACCTAACTCCAGCTTCCTGCTTATGCAGACTCTTGGAGGCAGCAATGATGACTCAAGGAATTGGGTTCCTGCCACACACGTGGGAGATCTGGATTGAGTTCAGTTTTATTTATATAGAGAGACTATAATTATTATTTGTTAGTAACAGAATTTTACAGAGAACACTAGGAAGCAAACAATTATGAACTGTCATATGCCAGAACTCTGTAGTAGATAAAAAATTTTATGAACATAACATTTTACAACTTGTAGAGGTATATGGTTCCTCACAGTAAAAAAGAAAATTTCAGTATGGCTAAAAAGCATGCTTGTAAACAGATCTAAATATCCTTAGTGAAAAGGATATAAAGTTGTGAATACTTTAGTATCCATATACATCTTACTGATTACTCTTTCTCTGGATAATTCCAATATACAAATATGTTTTAAAACCTAAAACATGAATATTGTTGACAGAAGTACTCATAAACATTTTTAATTACATCAATTCATATGTTCTGGACAATTATGCTTGGATTATTTCTGAAAATTTTAGTAATACGTTGCACAAAGCTAGAAACTATTATAAGCTATTTTATTTTTAATTATGTTTTTACAACATCTGCATGATAGGTAATGTTTTTTTTGACAGGAAGAGTTGGACAGTGAGAGAGAGACAGAGAGAAAGGTCTTCCTTCCATTGGTTCATTCCCCAAATGGCCGCCACAGCCGGCACACTGCGGCTGGCATGCTGCGCCAATCTGAAGCCAGGATCCAGGTGCTTCCTCCTGGTCTCCCATGCAGGTGCAGGGCCCAAGCACTTGGGCCATCCTCCACTGCCTTCCCGAACCACATGGGCACCAGTTCTAGTCCCAGCTGCTCCACTTCCAATCCAGCTTTCTGCTATGGCCTGGGAAAGCAGTAGAAGATGGCTCAAGTCCTTGGGCCCCTGCACCTGTGTGGGAGACCAGAAGTAGCTCCTGGTTCCTGACTTAGGATTGGCGCAACTCCAGCCATTGTGGCCATTTGGGGAGCAAACCAGTGGTTGGAAGACCTTTCTCTCCCTCTCACTGTCTGTAACTCTACCTCTCAAATAAATAAATAAAATCTTAAAAAAAGAAAATATTATTTTCATAGAATCTGGAGATACACAAAAAGCTTTGTGTCCCCATTGAGATTAGAGTAGGAATGACAGATTTGTAACTGTTCAAATTTAGTCAGTTAATTTCATGTGTCTTAGAATACAGATATCACAAAAGAGGTAAAAATCAATTCTGCATAGGAAAGAAAAGGGAAAGTAATAAGGAAGATTTCACAGAGTAGACATGGCAGTTGGAGCAGTAAGGAAAGATTGAACTAGCAGGGTCAGTTCTAGAAAGTCTCCATCCTTCAACTCAACAAATGTGTATCTACAATGTAGGGGAAACAAGCAAAAGTAGTTCCTGATCTCAAGAGTTTATAATCTGAGTTGGGAAAAGGTCCATAAATAAGTAATAGAAGAAAATACAACACAATAATTTATATATATATATATATATATATATATATATATATAGAAAAAAGTACCATAGACATAACAAAGAACAACTTTGTATTCCCAGAGGAATTATGAAATGCTTCTCAGAAGTGGAATGTGGAACTATGAAATGTATCATAAAAGTTTGTCTATATCATCTAATGCACATAACAGGGATCAGACAGATTTACAGTGTTTAAAATCACCAAAATGTAATTATAATCCCATGTACATTTTTGGAAATAAAAAATCTTCATATTCATCCTTTCCAAACATATCAGCTTGTTCTTCTTTCCTTTTCTATAATCTGTATAAAATTATCCTGTTTCTTAAAATCCACAGATTTGTTATAGGCCATTGCTCTTTAAAAACAAATGTATTTTCCTTATAGAATGGCAAATGCCTAAACAGCACTCTGGCCTCAGAATCAGCACTTAAGTCATTCGGATCTGGCTAAAAAGCCCATGAGAGTTTCTCAGGCATGGAAAACCAAGACACTGTGGCAAAAAATGACCTAAATGATTGATCTCTGTGAGATCCCAGTGGAAAGAATGAGCCATCAAAGAAGAAAGTACCTTTCTTTGAAGGGAAAAGAAAATTTCCACTTTAACTATGGCCTTGACTAAATAAGGTCAGAGTTTGTGAACTCAAGAAGCTTCAATAGCCTTGGCAGCTCATGACAAGAGCCTAGGGTGATTACTGACGCCATAAATAACAGTATCAATTGCTAAATCAACAACAGGAGTCACTGTGTACTTACTCCCCATGTAGGATCTCTGTCCTTAATGTGTTGTACTATGTGAATTAATGGTATAACTAGTACTCAAACAGTACTTTATACGTTGTGTTTCTGTGTGGGTGCAATCTGTTGAAATCTTTACTTAGTATATACTAAGTTGATCTTCTGTATATAAAGATAATTAAAAAGGAAGCTTAATGAAGAATGGGATGGGAGAGGGAGTGTGAGATGGGATGGTATGCAGGTGGGAGGGTGGTTATGGGGGGAAAAACCTCTATAATCCAAAAGTTGTACTTTCAAAATTTATATTTATTAAATAAGTTTTCTAAAAAATAAATATATATATTAAAAATGTGTTTTCTTAGTGAAGGTAATAATGGAAACCTTGAAAATAATTTTGTGAAAAATGCTTATAGATGCACCCACTTCTCCAGATATAAAGATTGACAATAGAGATATAGAATGGCTCAATATTAGCAGCAATCTAATAAACCCAGAAACCTATTATGAAATTTAGATCATATACATTTCATTTTAAATACTGATGGCAGCATGCTTGATTTAAGGATGCAGACATTAATTGTTTTGCCTTTATACACAAAAAGTCAAATACACTTTAATAAGTGCTGATTGATTTTACATTGTAGGTAAGGCACCATAAGGAATCAAACTATGATTGCAAAATGTGAATGCATTAATGGAATGACTAAAAAAAATGCCTCCAAAGTAGCAGAGAGGCAGAGTTTATTCCAACATGGAGAATGGAAAGACCCTCACAAAGAAGTAAAATTTTCCACCAGTTCCTGTAGAAAGACAATGGGGACATTCTCCCAGGTAGAAGGAACCATATCAGCAAAGATTTTAGGAACAGAATATGCTCAGAAAATCCTGAAGACTTCAATTGATCATACTATAAATTTACATTAGCAAAATTCCCATAGGTATCACTACTTATAGTGAACATTTGAAATTATAAAACATTCTATGTCTATATCCAGGCTCAATAGGAAAAACTGTCACATTCAATTAAACATGGCTGCTAGTGGTAAGGAGGGAGAAATGGCAACCCATGACATTTACCGTGTCTGGAGAGTAAGGTACTTGAGTCATAGTGAGCATAAGCATAGATAACTGAAAAACTCAGGGTCAGAATCTAAAGGACTAGAAGTCCCAAAATTCCAGGAGTTAGTAGTTAGCTTAGTGGATAAGATACCTGTGTCCCACATCAGATGATCTGAGTAGGATCTCTGGGTCTATCTCCTGACTCCAGCTTCCAGCCAATTCACAGTCTTGGAGGAAGCAGGCACAAGCAGTTGATTTTCCACCACCCGCAGGGGAGACCTGTAGATTGAGCTCCCAGTTCCTGTCTTTGGGTTGGCTTAGCTCCAGCTGTTGCAAACATTTGGGGAGTTAACCAGTGGATGGAAGTTATTTCTCTATGTCCATGTTTGCTTGCTTCTCCTCTCTCTCTTTCTCTGTCTTTCTCTCTTTCTCTGTCACACACTCAGATACACATACACACACACAAATTTTGAAAGATTTTTTTTTTTTAACATTCAAGATGCCAATGAGTTTGTATTTCATTCTCCTGTAGAGGAGCAAAAATATATTTTCCCTTTTATTCATCTGTTTTTTTTTTTAAAGATTTTATTTATTTATTTGACAGGTAGAGTTACAGACAGTGAGAGAGAGAGAGAGAGAGAGAGAGAGAGAAAGGTCTTCCTTCCATTGGTCTACTCCCCAAGTGGCCACAACGGCTGGAGCTGCGCCGATCCAAAGCCAGAAGCCAGGTGCTTCCTCCCAGTCTCCCATGCGGGTGCAGGGGCCCAAGCAGTTGGGCCATCCTCCACTACTTTCCCAGGCCACAGCAGAGAGCTGGACTGGAAGAGGAGCAACCGTGCCCATGTGGGATGCCGGCACCACAGATGGAGGATTAACTTAGTGCGCCACAGCGCCAGCCCCCCCCCTTCTACTCATTTGGGTTATCAGCTGGGAATCTGTGATTAAAGATAGCTAGTTAAAGAAAAGAATACAAATTTCTTTAATGTAAGCTTTACAAGACATTAGAGCCTTCATAAGCAAATTACAACCCAAAGAAATAGTTAAACCTGAGTATTTTTATTCTTGGTTTCATGAAAAGTTGAGAGTTGTGGGAAAATGTACTAAGACCAAACCAAAAAAAAATGAGCTAGGAGATGTAAACGGGAAATTTACTAAGACCTGTTTAGTCATATTCTTTCTTAACATCTACTCCATCTTCAGAAATAAAGATGCATCTTTCTCTTGAGTACAGGGACAGCCTATTTCACATGACAGTCTTACAACCAGCCTCCAGGGAAGGAGAGAGTCTTTCCTGCAAATGCCATTTCTTAAATTCCTTCAGCATAAAATATTTAATATGTCAAGGTGCCATATTTTGTAGTACTGTGCCCTGAACTTTGTCACTTCTTTTATAATTTAATTACAGAAGTAATGCATTGCTTTTATAAAGGATTTTCTATAGCCCAAACCACATACGGGAAAGTGAAAAATTCTCTAGTACTACTCTAAAGAAGGAATAAATCATGGTATGGTCTTCTAATTTTTATACATACATATACAAGAAGTTGTAAAATATATACTGTATATAGACTGTTTCAATATAAAATTGATTCCCGTTACATGCATAGTCTTACAATTCACTTTAAAATTTTCTTTTAATTTATTTGCATTTTTTATTTAAAAGGCAGAGAGAGAGAGAAAGAAATAGCTTCCATTTCCTGGTTCACTTGTTAAGTGCCTAAAACAGCCAGGACGAGTCTAGGCAAAGTCAGGAACCAAGAACTACATATAGGTCTCCCAAGTGGGTATCAAGAACCTGAGCAGGAAGCTATATTGGAAACAGAGCCAAGACTCTGACCCAGGTACTTCTATATGAGATAAGTTGTCCCAAGCAGCATTGTAACTGCTGGGACAAATACCTGACCCACAATTCTCATTATTATATAAACATCTTTTCGGGCTGGCGCCGCAGCTCACTAGGCTAATCCTCCGCCTTGTGGCGCCGGCACACCGGGTTCTAGTCCCGGTTGGGGCACCGGATTCTGTCCCGGTTGCCCCTCTTCCAGGCCAGCTCTCTGCTGTGGCCAGGGAGTGCAGTGGAGGATGGCCCAAGTGCTTGGGCTCTGCACCCCATGGGAGAGCAGGATAAGTACCTGGCTCCTGCCATCGGATCGGCGCGGTGCGCTGGTTGCAGCGTGCCAGCCGCGGTGGCCATTGGAGGGTGAATCAACGGCAAAGGAAGACCTTTCTCTCTGTCTCTCTCTCTCACTGTCCACTCTGCCTGTCAAAAAAAAAAAAATATATATAAACATCTTTTCATGAAAAAATAGAGATTTATCTCAACTTTTTAAGTTACAACATAATATGTTATTGTATGGTCCAGTATTGATAGCACTGATCTATTCTTTAGCTAACTGGGAGCCACTGAAACTTTTCAGTGGGAAAAGGAAACCATTATAATTTTTAAAACCTGGAAACTACTGAAAGGATAAATTTTAAAGAGAAATAGGAGATAAAGAAGACAGGGGATTATAACAATAGTTTAAAAAAACTGCAAAAATGAGAGCTTGAATTGCGATTAACTGTAAGAAATGTTTCAGATAATGTACAACTTAGCATGTAGGACAAGAAGGATAAGGAATGGAAAGGCCAAGTGAATGATTAGGTAGATCAGGAAGCTATCTCTAGAGAAAGGGAACAGAAGGATATAAAATAGCTTATTTGGGGAATCTCCTGCCTGTCTTTTTTTGTTTTCTCAATGTTCCCATCATCTTATCACTTTCCAAATAACATCATCCTAATCACAATATTTCCCAAATCCCCATGATTTGATCTATTTTCACCACCACTGTTCCTATTAATGCCCTTTTCACTCCCTTTCAGTACTAAACTCCCACCTCAAATTCATCCAACACTACTGTTAGGGTAATTTTACTATAGGTCAAAAGTCAAGGTGGGGGAGGCTGCATTGTGGTGCAGCTGATCAAGCCATCACTGTTGATGCAAGAATCCCATAAAGGAGCACTGATTGAGTTCCAGCTGTTCTGTGTTTGATCCAGCTCCCTGCCAATGTACCTGGGAAAGCACCAGAAGAAGGTCCAATTGCTTGGGTCCACACTACCTTCATGGAAGACCTGGATGAAGTTCCAGGTTCTACTTTGGGCTGGACCAGCACTGACTGTTGTCATCATTTGAGGAGTGAAAAAGCAGATGGAAGATTCTCTCTGTCTTTCAAATCAATCAATCCATTTTAAGAAATCAAGGTGGGAGTGGAAGGTTAGCTCAGTAGTTAAGATACTGCTTGGGTTAACTGTATTCCACATTAGAGTGCCTGGCTTCACATTCTCTCTTCACACTCAACTTCATTTCCCTGTTAATGTCTACCCTGGGAGGCAGCAGGTGATGTTTCAAGTTTTTTAGTCCCTTCCAACCATGTAGGAGACCTGGACTGTGTTTCCAGCCTTTGGCTTCAACTTGGCCCAGCCCTTGCTGTTGTAGACACTTTAGGAGTGAATTAGCAGATAGAAAATCTCTCTCTCTCTTTCTTTGTATCTCTGTCTTTCAAATAAAAATGGATTTTAAAAACAAAAAAAGTCACTATATTTTCAATGGTATTCATTAGGGTTCTGTAGAGAAACAGAAGCAATAGATTATATACATATAGATACAGAGATGATATAAAGATTAGAGAGATAGAGAGTGATACAGCTGGAGGTGGAGGTGGAGGTGGATACAGACACAGGGAAGGAAATGGGATGGGATGAGGTTGGAAAAAAGAGATGGTGATGGAGGTTAGAATGGGGGCAGGATGGAGACAGAGATGGGCATAGGGACAACATAGTCAGAGATGGAGATGGAGATTGATATATTATGGGAATTGATACATATGACTATGGAAGCTGAGAAGTCCTATCATCTTTCATTTGCCAACTGAAAAAAAAAAAAAAAACAGGAAAATTGGTGAGGTACTTCTATCTAAATCTGAATGCCTGACAGTTGGGGTTCCAGTGATTTAAATCCTGGTCTAGGTCTGAAGAGTTGAGAACAAAATTATCACTGTTCAGTAATAGGAGAGGATGAGTGTCCCAACCCAAATAGAGATGAAACTCATCCTTCCTCTTCCTTCTCGTTCTATTCAGTCTCTCAATGGATTGGGCCATCCTTGCCCACATTGTTGAGAGTCTACTGACTCAAGTGCTAACCTCCTCAGAAGCCCTAACACAATTATCCAGAAGTAAATCTTGCCAGTTATCTGGGCAACCCTTTGCCCAATTGAGTTGGTATATACAAATAACCACCACAGTTACTAATATATACTACATGTCGGGCACTGTTTTTGCCTTGAACATATGTTGTTGTATCACTAAGTCTTCACAGAAAGCCACCTTTTGATTTTATGACTTTGATGAAAGTATTCAATATCACCTGAAAGTCAGTATTCTCATCTGTAAAATAGGGTAAAAGTTATCTACTTCATGCATCTGTGGCATGGAAAATATTAATGAACGTTAATCATTTAGTATGACCCTGCATACAGTAAGAATGGAAATATTAGCTTTCGTTAGCTAAGTTTTAACTGGACCGAAAACAACTTCTGAAGCCTAACAAACTTTCCAAATTTTTTGCCTATTGTATGAAGGGTCTTCAGAAAGTTTATGTAACACTAAGCGTGCATTTTAATTTTTGCACTGAAGTAAACTTACCTTTTAATTCCATTTCCATGAACTTTCTGAAGTACTCCAACATAATTCTGCATATGCTCCAAGTTTCCACATCTCACTGTCTTAGCCCATGCTGTCCTCTTGGACTAGGATGCCTTACCCATAATTATAAATTATCCTCACCCTTATAAGTCCCAATCACATGAAAATATTTTGTGATTTTCCCATGTGGTGGTCATCTCTCACCTCCTTCAACTGTCAAAGCATTTGGTATGTAGCTGTCTAACAACATTTTTCTTTATCAAGAATTCTATTTTTTAAATGTTTATGTATATGCCATAAAGTATATGGGATGCATAAATATACATATATCTTTACTTTTTGGCTCTGAACATTCTGTAGAATTTAGGAGCAGAATCAATGTTTTATCCTTTATGAAATCTAAAATAGTATATTTATATAACTGGTACAACAAAACTATTTATTGAGGTCTATGCAAGGTATCTTTCATTTGTCCCTCGAAACCCCACTCATCCTGCTGTCTGCACTGTCAGGCTGATCTATAGACCTCATCAGCAAGCAATGGAGAGGAACAGGCAAGAGATCAGAGGAAAGGCAGGCCATAAAGTCAAGTTCTGGCCCTTTCCTCTCAGAGTCACCCTGGGCTGGCCGAATCCCTTGACTGAAAGTCATTGCTCTATTCAAAGTGGTTAACTTTACAGGATCCTGTCCTTTCCAAATGCAGTAATTATTCTAGCCACTTGTCCATTTGGACACAGAGGCCATCAGCTCTAGGTTACTACACAGCCCCTACCTTCATAGAGTGTGATCCTGGAATGATCCTAATTTGGGTATGCCATTTTTTTCTTATTGGAATCTATGGAAAATTGCCAAAGACTTGAACAAACAAAGCTGCAGTTGTAATACTTCCCTCCTTCCCTTTCCCTTTCCCTCTTCCCCCAATTGTAAAGTGGGTAATGCAGAACCACCTGCCCGGAGCACATGGACTTCTTTAACCCCCTTTGATTGGATCACTCTATCCCCTATTGTTCCACTTCCTTCCTCATCCCTACTAAAGGACCTCATCCCTCAGCAGGGGTGTGTCATTTTCTCCCCAGTCTGACTCAGGTGTCATCCCTCTCTGGCTTTATGTCTCCTGGAATACAGTGCCAGCTCCTACCATTTGGTACTGAAACCTGGAACCTCCTCTATCAGCCTGATTTTCTGAGTGCTACCTGGGACTCAGTCAACTGTGGTGCTTACTTTGGCTAAGCAGTGAGTGGCCTGCAACTTGGAGCCTAGTTGCCTTGCAATAGGGAACAGCTCTTATTGCCTGATTGCTACATGAGCAAGGCAGAGATCCTTTCAGGACTCTTACTGGTTATTGTGGAAAACCCCAGTTCATTCTCCTCCCTCTTCTCAGTTCCTCTCCTTCTCATCCCACTATCTGACCTCCAGACTGGACACCATTTGCCATTTGATCCTGGCATCCATCAGCAGCCTCACTTCTCCATAACCTCGGAGGTAAGGGCCCCAATCTCTCCCAGTAGTGCCCTGGGATAGATATCTCTCTCCTTGATTGGTCCCTGGGGGGACCCTTCCTGCTGAACATCCCAAAGACACTCTGCCACTCACCAGGTTGTTTTTGTCTCAGCACTTCCTGGACCAAGGGACACCTTGCAAAATGTCACTACCCCTGCCCTTTTTTTTCTCTAGCAGCATGAGGGCAGACAGTCTGTGCCCTCTGATAGTCCTCTGTGCTGCCTTCTAAGAAACCTTGGGACTCCAGGGCTAGGTTCTGACCTTAAGTCTCAAAATCTCCTCTGCCTTTGCATCCAGATTTGGTCAAAATACTCACTGGATGACCAGACTCATTGGCCCAAATTCAGGACCTTCAACCCTAACCTTTTACAGGATATGAATAAATTTCTCTAACAAAATAGCAAATGGTCCGAGGTCTTCTACATCCAGGCCTTCTTCTTGCTCTGCTCCCGCTCCTCCCTTCATTCCTCATGTTCTGCTTTCCAGCTCCTCCTTGCCAAGGCTCCAGAACCGCACACACCCAAGACACTGCCCAAGATTTCCAAGCCACCTTTCCCTAAAGAACTCCTCCTATTTCCTCCTCCTCCATTTCAGATCCTAACCTGGAGGATGGACCCCGTCTCTGCCACCCTTCTGTCTCTTCCCCTGTCCAGCCTCCTTCTACCCCCCATTCCTGATTGACCTCCCAGTTCTTCTTCCTCTCCTTCAGCCCCATCCTCTCACCCCTTCCGTTCCAAGACTCAGCCCTACAATGTATTGTCCTCTGGGAGGCAGCAGGAGCGGACAGCACTGTCTGATCCACGTTCCTTTTCCTATGGCTGATACGTCCCAAAACGAGGACTGGCTTGGCTCCTTCTCTGAGAATCCCAGTAAATATCGAAATGAGTTCCTCTGACTGAGTCAGCTGTACCACTTCACCTGATCAGATATCTATTGTATTTAAATTTCACACAAACCCCTGAGGAGTGGACCCACATTTGGCAAGTGGCCTGCAAGCATGCTGGCCACCTCCAGGAACAAAACAGGAACCTACACCAGTGGCTGATGATGCTCTGCCCATAACCAAACCTCCCTGGACTTACCAACCTGAGGATGCAGGCATCCTGTGTAGGGGCCTTATGGTGACATGCCTCAGAAGGCACGATAAAAAATTCCCATACCCAATTATGATAAGATTCAGGAAATTACCCAGTGTTCCAATGAAAACACCTCTCTTTTTATGGCCTCACAGAAGCCATTACTAACTTTATCATTTTGAATCACAACATCCCTGTGGCTACTCTCTTTATATATGTCCAATTTATCAGTCAGTCGGCCCCATACATTTGGAAATTAGAAATTAGAGCAAGGATCCCAAACTCAGCAGCAGGAACTTTTAAAATGTTGCCTTCTGAGGACAAAGCCAAATGGGAGAAGGAGAGACACTTGAAAACCAAATACCTTGGGGCTGGAACTGTGGTGTAGTGGGTAGTAGTGCCAGCATCCAATGTGGGTGCTGGTTCGAGTGGTAGCTGCTCCATTTCCGATCCAGCTCTCTGCTATGGCCTGGGAAGGCAGTGAAAGATGGCCCAAGCGCCTGGACCACTGCACTCATGTGGGAGACCTGGAAGAAGCTCCAGGTTCCTGGCTTTGGATCAGTGCAGCTCCAGCTGTTGCAGCCAATTGGGGAGTGAACCAACAGATGGAACTCTCTCTCTCTCTCTGTGCCTTTCCTTCTCTATATAACGCTGATTTTCAAGTAAATAATTAAATAAAATAAATAAATCTTTAAAACAAAAACACCAAATACCAGTTCCTTACATTAGCCTTAAATCTACAAACATCTCAACCAATCAGGGCCCCCAGCACAAATTCCTCCAGACATATTCCGATGGCCCCTCCTGGTGTGTGCTTCTGATGTGGAAACCTGAACGCTGGGCAAATGTTTGCCCAAATCCTTGGCCTTCCTCTAACCCACATCCAAATTGTAGACACTAGGGACATCAGAAGATGGACTGCCCCCAGGGCTGGACATTCAGCCTTCATTCAGTCTGCAGAAACAGAAAATTCTCTTTACATGCAGCCCCTAGAATGAGGAGGTTTAGGCTCCCCTGCCCCAACTGCTTATAGCAATGTGTCCAGAGAGCCTATGATCACAGGGATGGTGGCTGGCTGCCCATTTACATTTGTGGTCACTATCAGGAGACTTTCTCCCTTCTTTCCAAATGTCCCAGTTTTTCCAATATTAGTTTCCAACCTAACATAGGAAGCTCAGGGAAGGTACAGTATCCCCAAATTACCCTGCCTGTTCTCTGCATATTGGGAGACCTAACCCTCCCTCATTCTTTTCTAGTCATGCCCCAATGTCTGATGGCTCTCCTGGGACAAGATCTTCTTCAGAAGTTGGGAGCCTCCCTCCATATTCCCCCATAATTATCACAACAAGCCCCACATGGTTGGCAACCTTTCTTCTGTGACCCTCAACCTGAACCACCTCCTTACCAACCATGTTGTCTGGGACACAGACAGCCCCCAGCTGCCTCTCACCAGGAGCCTATTTTAATCTCCCTGAAAGACCCAGCCTCTTCCATCACCAACTCTCAATACTCCTGCGTCTATCTATTCTTAACATTCAACATCTTCTCTAATCTAATCTGCTCATCCCCACCTGCTTACCCTGTAACACTTCTACCTTAGGGGTAAAAAAAAAAAAATCCTAACGGCCAGTACTGATTAATCCAGAACCTTAGGAAAATCAATGCAGCAATACTTCCAACACGCCGGATAGTACCTAAACGCTTATACCCTGCTATCTACCATACCCCACAGTACTACACATTTCTCTGTATTGGACCTAAAAAATGTCTTTTTCATTACTCCTTTACACCCCTCTACCAAGCCCTTGTTCACTTTCACCTGGACTGATCCTGAGATCTACACATCCCAACAACTCACATGGATAGTGCTTCAGGGACAGCCCCAATTTTTTGGTCAGGCTCTCCAAAAGGACTTCCTCTGTCTTCAACTTAATCTCAGTCACCTGATACAATATGTAGATGACTTATCCTTGGTAGCCCTTCTCCCAAGGTCTGCAGGAGACACACCATCAGTCTCCTAAATGCTTTGGCCTCTACATAGAAGGCCCAACTAGTCTCCTCTTCTGTTATCTACCTCAACTTTAAACTCACTCCAGGAAAATGTTCCTGAAAGACTTGCTCTTTTGCTGGGCACTCCTTTACCATCCCCTAAGCATGAATTTCTATTGCTTTTAGGCCCTTTTAATTACTTCAGGATCTGGATACTAAACTTCTCCCTCATAGCCCAACCTCTGTATGAGGCAGCCAAGCCCTAGAAGAATTCCTCTATGCCCCTTCCTCCTTTCTCTCTGTTATTCACACCCTTAACACCTCCCTCAGCAAAGCTACCTATTTATACCTTCCTAATCACTCCAAAACCACCTTCTTGCCCCTTCATTCAGCCAATGGCCAAGCTCTAGGTCTCTGTCAAAGGTCAGGAGATACCGCTCATCCTGTAGCCTATCTCTCTAAACAACTGGATGCAGTTTACCAGGGGTGGCCATTATGCCTCCACATCCTAACCACAGCAGCCTTCTACTCCCTGAAGCTAACAAACTGACTCTATATAACAACCCTCCCAACTGTTCTGACTCATCATTTTATCTGGGATCTACTGAGTCACTGCACATTCCTCTCCCTCTCCCCCTCTCAACTCCAGGTACTTCATGCCTGTTATTGGATCCTGCCATAACTTACCAACAGTGCAAGATCCTTAACTCAGCCATCTTACTCCCTGGTAATCCACCAATCCACCATCTGCTTCCCTTTCCCATTGTTGTTCTGAAGTGTTAGACTTAACCTCAATCACTTCACTCACTTTCTTGATAGCCATATACCAGTAGCTCCCTGAATGTTTTACTGATGGAAGTTCATATACAGCTCCTCCTTATCAGGCAGGGTATGCAATCATAAAGATATAATGATGATTAATCCTGTTTTCCCCTTCAACAGGTCATAGAAGCCACCTCACTTCTACCCAGGACCTCTTCCCAAAGGTAGAACTAATAGCCCTAACCAGGGCCCTCACTCTAGCAAAGAACAAAGCCATCCACATATATAAAGACTCCATGTATGAATGCAACAGAATTCACTCCAATATCTTAATTTGGAGGGAAGGACATTATCACTCAAAAAGAAACACTCATAATAAATGGACAACTCATAGAAAAGCTCTTGGAAGCAGCCCTGTTCCCCTCACAGATGGCCATCATTCATTGTAGAGAACATCAGCATCATGGCCAATATAATTCTAGAAATAACAATGAGGCAGATGGGGTAGCAAAGGAGGCAGCACTGGGATCCCCTATCCATCACTACCTGATCCTAACCCACTCACATCACCTCACCCCTCATATTCCCACATGGAACAAGAATTTCTATCTTCTCATCAAGGAAAGGAGATTAACAGATGGTGGTACCTCTATGACAAATTAGTCCTTCCCCAGGCCCATCCCCAGCTAATCTTACACTACCTACACAACCTCTCCCACCCCAACCTGAAGTCACTGCAAATCTTTCTAAAATCCCAGATGTACCTCATGTCTAGGGACCAAATTAGTTTACTGAGTATCTGATTTCTGCAGTACTTTTTAAAGAACAAACCCTGTTTACAATCAAACTCCCTCTTTCTGCAACTCATCAAGCACAGGGACCTCTCCCCGGCTCAGACTGGCAGGTAGATTTTACACAGATGCCCCTATAAAGAAGTTTCAATACCTCTTAGTGATGGTAGACACCTTAGGGTGGGAAGAGGCCTTCCCCATTAGTAATAAATGAACATCCATTGTTGCTTCTATCTTGATACAAGATATTATTCCTCATTTTGCAATCCCCACCTCCCTTAAATTGGATAAGGGGTCAGAATTCATGCCCTCCATAACCCAGCAGGTGGTCCAATACCTCTAGATTCCTTGGAAACTCCATATTCCATATCATTCCCAGTCCTTAGGGAAGGTGGAATGCACTAATAGGTCACTAAAAAACACCTTGACCAAATTGCCATTGAGACACACCTCAACTGAATCAAATTATTAGCCCTGGCCCTCCTCAAATTGAGGGTCATGCCTGAAAACCCCCTCCAAATCAGCCTTCAACATCCTGCTTGGACTTCCCTTCCCCCCCGCCCCGGATTCCTGCCCTCACCCCCTACAACCCTGCCTCCTCCTCTGCTTCAAACTCTGTCCCACATCATGTTCGTACTCTAGAACCACTCAGATTCACATCATCCTCAATCCCTGCCCCTCACTGACTCCCACTCTTCCATCAAGCTGGGAGGTTCAATTTGCCTCTCCATTTCCCAGTCTGGTACCTTCCTGCAACTCAATGGCGGGACCTTACTTGGTCACCCTGGCTACATCCATGGCTTTAAAGGGTTATCCACCCTGCATCCATCCATCAGATCTTAAACTACTCCCCCTTTATGTTTATCGTTCCACCCTTGCTGGATCCACTTCACTGAAAATTTACTGACAGCTCTTCTGGAAGGAGAAGAGACTTCTAGCCAATGGCCTCTGGCTCTTGTTGCCATGTGCTGGTCTGTCCTCAGGTGCAATCATAGCCCTAATCGTGGGTGCAAGCCTAGCATCAGTCACCCCAACTAATTGGAGTTGTGGTGAGAAATTTCTCTTAGTGCTCCTATTCCTTTTTTTGGGAAACAACAATTTACTCTTGTCATTTCCAACCTGGTCTCTCTACATTGCCCAGCCTACTCCACCACAACCGCCCCTCCTCAACTCCTCCACATCCCTACTGTTTGAAACTAATCCCTCAGGTCTGCATGTTGGGTTGGTACCCAAGCCTCAACCTCATGGTGGCTTTTCACCCCAGTTCCTTGTAATGTCTGGCCCATCTCAGCTGTCACCCTCTTCTATCACATAAAAAAAGAGACAGCCTTTTAAGCAAGACAATCCCAATCTAACATTTGTAAAATTTGCTCAGAATGTTCTAACACCATTTCTACAACAATTTAATGGATTTTTCTCCACGTCCCAGGAATTCATGCTAATCACTGAAAGTATAATTCAGGTTCCCCCCCAGGGACAGACCCATCACACATAACCAGGGCATCATTGCCAGGGGGTCATCCAGTAGGTGGGCACATACTCAAACTATTCACTATCTCTATACATTCCCCCAAAACAACCACGGGTGGATCAACTGGTGATTGGCTAAACCTGACCCCCAATTTACCTTGTCTGCTATATGCTACATATACCTCCTACTACCGCCAGTCTGAGCTCTCTCCCCACATCCTCCTTTTGTCAGGGCCGCTCCCAACCCTGGATTTCCCCTTTTCAGTCTTTCCTATCCAGAGCCCTTCACAGCCCAAGACTACCAATTACTTTCCTCTCCCTCCCCTACCCGCATCCTCCTTCATCAAAAGACTGGAGGGCTGACATCTGAGAAGCCCGTGATGTCACCTATTTCAATACAAATACAGCTCCTAATGGCACATTTATGTACCACCTTCAGTGCCTACCACCAAGAATCACCTGTCACCATATTAACTCCTCCTCAGAACCATTTCATGGGGAAGCCTAGAAGTAAAAGGGTGTATTCTCTGTAGGGATCAGGCTTGCATGTGCCTTCCCTCCAACTGGACTGGGGCCTGTATCTTTGCCTATCTACTCCCCTCCATATCTAACACCACAGATGAATTAATTCTCCCCATCCCTGTTGCCCACTTCTTCAGGCACCTGGACTCGGAGTCCTGGGAGGCAACTATTGGAACTGCCAAACTAGGGACCTCCCTAGATAAGTTCAAAAGGATATCCAGAGCCTTCGGAGAATTCCTAGACAACGTAGCCGCTCAGCTAAGTGATCACCTCTAGGATCAGGTGGAGCCTCTGGTGACAGCAGTTCTCCAAAATCATCAAGGCCTAGATCTTAAGACCATAAAGAAGTGGAGGGTGGCTATGCTTGTTCTTTGGGGAAGAATGCTAATTCTTCGTTAACAAGTCCAGCGCAGTCATGGAAAAGATCGAAAAACTCCAGAAACACGCAGCCTCTTTGTCAGGCATGGGGCACCCTGCCACCATCTTTGGAAATATTCCCAACTGGCTCTCACACTCCTTATGGTAATTTTGCTTCTACTAACCTTGCTTCCTTGTCTTGTCAACCTGATACAGAAGTTCCTCATCCACCAAGTGACTGCATTTCCCAAACTGCTACCAGAGAACATGTCAAGACCATGCTACCCCTTCAGGCACCAAGGGACCTTCACTCCCTTTCTATGCCACTCAACCTTCAGAAAGCAGCAAGATACAATGACTCCTTGTACCCAAGTCCTTGTGTCTCCCCCACTCCTTGTTATACCCCTTTAGAGTCCAGAATGACAGGAAATTACCAAAGACTTGAACAAACATCATAATACTTCCCCCTCCTCCCTTTCCCCCCATTTCCCTCCCCAAACTGCAAAACCTGAAATGCAGAACCACCTGCATGCTCTTTGATCTTTGGATCCCCTATTGTTTCACTTCCTTCCCCAGCCCTACTTAAGGACCTCATTCCTCAGCAAGGCTGTGTCATTTTCCCCTGCCTCTCTCCCTCGGATTGAGATGGCTGGTGTCCCTCTCTGCCTGATAATAAAGCTTGTCTGGTCTATCAAGGTCAGTTTCCTTTCTTGACATCTGATACAAAGTGCCAGTTCCTAACAGGATCCACCTAGTCATAGTTCCCAATGAATGTTTAGATAAAGAGAAGATTTGCAGAAATAACTCCCTATGAATTAAAGAAGAAAAAGCTATTTCTTAGATTGAAGACAATAGTGTTGTTAGAGGCTGGAGGAAACTGAACGATGATTCGAACTACTAAAGGAAATGCTTTAGGAAGTTAGTTAATGGTAAACAGAAGGATAACAAAATAGCACAGAGGAGGACCTAATTGCACAGAACTCAACTGGCAAACTTGCCTGTATTTCTCCAATGGTGCTTAGCAGAACAAGATCAAGAGGGCTGTTAAAGCAAAACACAAGTGAAAGGGTTTAACTAAATTGGGAATGATAGGAGATTAAGAAGGCCTGGCATCCAAAGGTGCTAAGAAGGATCACAAATGAGACCTAAATAGAAGTCTGAAAGGAGGTAAGTGAAGCCAAGAATAGACTAATGGGTAATCTTTCATTTTTAGTCCATTTAGAGAAAGCATCTATCAGACTAATTGTGCAACATTACAGATATCAAAAGGGATGACTTTTTAAAAAATTTACAGCTAGATATGGCTTTGTTTTCTTGAAATATAGTTTAATGTGTCAATAGGTAGGCATTCTATAATTTAAACTAACTATAGATAATAGGATTTGGATAATAATATTCAGAAATTTCTCTTCGGTGTCCTTTTGAAATTTTGATTTTGCAAATACACATTCACTTTATATAACTTAAATCTTTAAATTTGCCTGTACATTTCATTTCAATTTTTATTTAGCTTCCAAGATTCTGCATTTCTGACTAAGGACCAGAAGATTTTAGACCTTGATGTAAGGTAACCACAAGGGAAAGGAAAAAAGAGAAGAAATGCAAAATAATTACATTAACAAAACAATCAAGTTCTTGATTACAATATGAAAACAAGAGAAATCACTTAGAAACTCTTCACAAAAGTTGCCAGGGGAACCATATTTGTACATTTCCTGGTTCTCAAAATGTACCCTATGATGTCTCCCCCTATCTCTCTCTCTCTCTCTCTCTCTCTCTCTCTCTCTCTCTCGCTGTTTTTTTGGAAATCTCAACAAAAATCTCATCTAAGCTCATGATTTCTTTGTCATTCACCTCTTAAATTCATTCTTTAATGCTCACATCACATAATCCACTAAACTAGCAGTATATAAAAAGGCATTGATTTTTTTTTCTCCAAAAGTTATGAGTACAGCCTGCAACAAAAATGCTTGGTGTCCCTGGAGCCTCTAAAAATAAGCAAGTGTAAATTGGTTTTGCCTCTAAGTGTATTTCACTTTTGTTTACTCTCTATCCACTTTTAGATTATAAGTTCCTCCAGGACAGGCACTAGATCTACAATTTTTTATATAATTCCCCACAGAAATTAGACAGGTCTAAACCCACAGTAAGAGGTAAGTAACTTTTTTCAACTGTTATTACATAGAAGATTAAAAAGTAATTTTGGAAACTATGAATTGGCTTTCGATTTGTTAAAATGAACTCAAGTCTTAGATTTTTGCTATAGCTAAACAATCACATCTAAGTAAGAACTGAAGAGAAAAAAAAAAAAAACTTTTCATTTTGTTTTACCTAGTACGTGAAGGTTTTAACCTGGTTTAAACTGGATGCAGATTGAAGGGAATGGCCATTTCTTCCTGTAGTCATTGCCACCTGTGGTAGGTGTGGCCTTCCTTTGTGAAACAGAATAGACAAAACAGATTAGGCATGAATAATTTAAGGCTATGCTTGGAATTCATTAAGATTAACAGTAAATCATTAGCTAAGACTATTGGTGCAAGAATTAAACTGATTATGAAAAGAAACTGAATTAGTAGCAGTAAAACAAAGTGTGAAAACAAATATAAATTAATGAATTCATCTCTCAAACACAAAGAGATTAACGAAATATTTATTATTTATATAAACATACCACCTTAAGTGTAGCAGGTATAGAAAATTAAAAAAGATATTTTTTACTTTCAAAAAGGTTCAAATGTGTTGATATGTTTTCATAGGACACTATTTAGTCTTTCTGTATTATCTCAATCTCAATCTAAGCTGTTTTATAAGAAGAATTTCAATTTTCAATACTAGAGTTAAGGAAAAAAAAATCTCTAACTCTTGTTAAAACTATAAGGAAGACTTTATCTGGGATTCTTGCCATAGGTGTCAAAACTATTGCAATAGAGAAGAAAGACCTGGTTCAACTTCAAACACAGCAAAGTCAGCTAGAGCTTTGTAGCCAAGGAGTACAGAGGCTCACAGGATGGAAATGCACTAAGAGGAGATAGCAAGGGTAGGGGGATTCTTGTTAAATCAACATAACAGGATTCTTACTGGAGGCAGACAAGGGGATCAGATATCAAGATGGGGGTGAGGAACTGACTCACAAACCAAGTATTAGGAGATTCTGGCTAAACTGATGCTGAGCCAGAGTTTTGTTAGCTACAGCTGGACTAGGAAGACTAAAAGCAAGGCCAAAGGACAAAGCCCAGTTGAAAAGAGGGCTCAGAAAAACCTGTTTAAAGTTTAGTCAAGGAGACAGTTTGTCTCTATACTGCTGCTGCTGTGCAAAAATGATGAAAGGCAGAGAGTATCTTGGACTCAACTCTTGTGATTATATAGACAACAGTGTACCAGGAAGCTCTCAACGTTGTTATGAAATCCAGTCCTTCCACTTTCTCCGATGCCTTGAATGAGTCAAGTTTCTGCTCAGAGCCAGTTTCCTTATTTGTAAAACAGGAACAATGCCTGTGTTAATGGATTCTCTCTCTTTTTTTTTTTAAACATGTAAAATGATGCAGAGAAAATACTCTGAAAACTCAAATTTTTATGCAAGTGAAAGGTGTTTTTATTGTCAGAGAAGCCTGTATCCTACTTATTCCTCCAGTGAACTCAGTCACCATGTTCTGATGCCTAGGTGCCAGAGACAGGCAGCACATCCTCCACTTTCCTCTGTGTTCTGTTAACCTCTCTGATGCAGCCTTTTTGGTTTTTTTATTGCAATTATCCAGTAACACAGCTTTCTGTGCTACCACTCACCCTTTGCTTAAGACAGGGAGGGAGCTTATGCCATTGAGTTCCCAGTGCCATGGAAAATACTTGGTTTACAGTATTTGCCAAAAAGATGAATAAATAGTTACTTCTTGGTTCCAAGAATATCTACGAAGAGTTCTTTGCCCTTCTAGTTTTGGCTAAAGCAATATCCTCTAACAATACGAGAGATGTTCTCTTTTCCTGGCTCTCTACATGTCTTTTATAGCAGTTGACTAAAGTCACACATTACAGGAGTTTCTGTTCAAGAAGAATGCATGTAAACAAAAATCACATAGAATTAAAATTGTCTTTGAAAAATATCTTAAAGAGCTCTTTGTTTCTCTTTAGTTATTTTTGTTTCCTTAGGGCAATGAAAACAAAATAATTCAGATGAAAAAGGATATTCCACACAATATTTTAGCAATGTAAGTTAAATGTATATATGATGAGAATTCCATTGTATTCTTGGGCCCTAATTCCCACTTCCTGACTTCCTCCTTTCCCCACAGCTATAAAAGTACAATTTTTGTTTTAGATTTAAACCTATATTAGTTTCTATCAAAAGTAATGCAAGGCAGGAAGCCTCAATACTTAAGGTTCACCTTCTGGGCAGCTCAGCAGCATGTTATTGCCACAGCTAGCTTCTTCTAATCTTGATTCTCTGTCCTAGTAACTATTAATGAATTCCCACCTCTTCCCCAGAGATCTCATTCATTGCTTCATGTCTCATCCAGGTAATTGTATCCCTTCTTTCCTGATGCATCTGTCTCTACATATTGCAATCTGCCTGGTACCTTGTTACTCTGGAGTTTAGAGGTGGGGCTAACAATTGCTGCTTGGTGTCTCCTGTCTTGTCTTTGCTCTCATACTCTTCCTACCTTCTAAATATATTTTCAAATAGCTTTTCCTACCAAGACCTCCTCCTGGGTTGTCAACAAAACCATCAAATATTATTTCCTATTGTCAACATATCTGTCTGCCTGCAAGAGTGCATTAAAACAAAAGGTTGTTGTTTAATGGGTATAAAATTGCAATTTAAAAGATAAGAAAGATCTAGCAATCTGCTGTAAAATATTGTACCACTTAACAAAATTGTATTATCCACTTAAAAATTTGTTAACAGGGTAGATCTCAAGTTAAATATTCTTACCATAATAAAACAAAACAAAGAAATAGAAAGATAGTTGCTTTCAGTTTGTAAACAATGTATCACTACTAATAAATCCAAAAAAAGATTCATTAATTTTCTGTTTTCTTAGAGTATGCAACTGTGTGATTTCAAAATACACACACACACACACCGCATACGTATACATGTACATATACATATATCCTATCCTATGTCCTGATTTGGATTTAAAATGTGTTAGAAGTATGGTATGAGCTCAGATCTAGGAATGAGATGATGGTAAAGACTAAACTTTTATTACATACATACCAAGACACTTAGAACTAGCTAATCCAGGCAGCCTAACTCTTCAAACAGCTTCACTGAGATTTGATAAGAAACATGCTTTATTTTCCCCAGTGTCATGATTTGAATTAATTCTTTCCTACTGCCATTTCTCCTGCAGGCAACTGCAATAGCTTTAACCCAACTGCACAAACATATGAAACTCACCGGCTCTTTATAGGCTGTTGGTTGTGTAAAGAACAACAATAAAAATCAAAGTGAATTTCAAAAGTACATGTATCATGTGAAAAGCTGGCCACATGTTGAAAGGTACTGGCTTTCTGCAACTCAAAACCCCTCTTCTAAAGGAAAAAAAAAACAAAAACAAAAAAAACCTCAAAAAGCATGATGGGCTTCTATCTTTGTCTCTGATTAGCAGTTCTGTGTGACCCTTTATATTTAGTGCCTTGTAAGGGGGCTCCATGGAACAATATAAACACCCAGACCCTTTAACTCAGGCTCTCGACAACCACACTTCATGTCTCTTTCCAATTTAATTACATAAAAATTGAAAAACGATACAATTCAAAAACCATATTTAATTGATCTATCAAGCACCTTCAAAAAAGGAATAGTTAGAGGCATTCGTTCCTTTTATTTTCCCCTTGTGCATTTTGTCAAAACAAAAAATATTAAGACTGCAAAAAGAATGAAAAAGTTGAACAATGTATTTTCTGGGTCAATGGTTCAAATGGGCCTGGCTTAGAGATGGTGAAAAAGATCATTTACAGCATGATTTTCCTTGCAGTTCTTTCCAACTTTTAACAAAGCATGACAAGACTTTGCTAATCTGCTTTCCTGACTCTGATCTCAGCCCTTCAATCATACACTTTTAAAAAGTCTCTCTACTGTTCTATGGCTTGAGAAAAACCTTGTTGCAGATTTACAGAAAGAATTTGGCATTTTGATGGGATTCATGATAAGGCTGTATATTCCACACAAAAAGCAATGTGAGAACATAGTACTTGTAAACCCCTATTTCAACCATATGAAGAGAACTGGGCTTTCAACAGCATCAAAACAGGAAGATAACTGCATAAAATTAATTTAACAGTGAACCAAGCAATCAGGTTCACCAGAGAAAATGCCTTCTATTGTTACCACCATCAGCCCACTCGGATGAACAAAGAATATGTTTTTGTTGTGAATGCTGTTGACCAAGGGAAGAAATTTCTTTCAGTTTGTGTAAGATTAGATTTTTCCTTTTGTTTTAATTGTTTGGGAGTCAACTATCATTTCATTTCTGGGTTCATTCTGCTAATTTATAGCCTAGAAGCACACATGTGGCTTAATTCATGAGAGCTAAACTGGTCTCATATGAGCTCTCAGCCTCATCATTCAAATTCCCTCTGTCATGGGGGAGCCAAAAGGACAACTGCTTTCCCTTCATTTTCATAATTTCATGCCTATAAATCCTCTCCATATATCTTACATGATTTCATCAATTATAGACGACTCCTAGATTGGTTTATGATTCGCCTTACTTTGCAAATATACCAATTTCGACACTGAAAAATCATGCATATTGGACTAGCTGTAAAAGAATTTGGGGAGCATGAGGCTGAGGCCAGTACTAGAATTGTAGAAAATGGGGCTGGTGCTGTGCCACAGAAGTTAAAGCCTCCACCTGCACTGTCAGCATCCCACATGGGTGCCAGTTCAAGACCCAGATGCTCCACTTCTGATCCTGTTCCTTGCTAAGTGCCTGGGAAAGCAGCAGAAGATGGAGTAAGTACTTGGGCCCCTGCACCCATGAGGAAGATCTGGAAGAAGCTCCCGGTTCCTGGCTTCAGCCTGGTCCAGCCCCAGCCGGCCATGGTGGTCATATGGTGAATAAACCAGCAGATGGAAGATCTGTTTCTCTCTATCTCTCTCTCTCTCTCTCTCTCCATATATATAGATATATAGATTGATTGATATAGATAGCTTTCAAATAAATAAATCTTCAAAAACAATAGAGTGATAATAAAAATAAAACACTAATTAAAAGTTGTATTTATGAAATGCGTGAAGTTAGTATTCCTCAAATAAAAGGTTTCTGGGAAAAAATAAAAGGTTTCTGGGGAAAAAGTGAAATAAAATAAAATGAACATATAATGCTTTTTTTTTTATTATTTTTTGACAGGCAGAGTGGACAGTGAGAGAGAGAGACAAAGGTCTTCCTTTTGCCATTGATTTACCCTCCAATGGCCGCCGCGGCCGGTGCGCTGCAGCCGGCGCACCACGCTGATCCGATGGCAGGAGCCAGGTACTTATCCTGGTCTCCTATGGGGTGCAGGGCCCAAGCACTTGGGCCATCCTCCACTGCACTCCCTGGCCACAGCAGAGAGCTGGCCTGGAAGAGGGGCAACTGGGACAGAATCCGGTGCCCCGACCGGGACTAGAACCTGGTGTGCCGGCGCCACAAGGCGGAGGATTAGCCTACTGAGCTGCGGCGCTGGCCATATAATACTTCTTAAAAAAAAAAAGCAACAGAAGGAGAAAGAACCACTGAAAGATTTTAAGAACCATCTTTGCTTTTTCTTTCAAAGATTTTGTTCTTATAATTATTTTCCAAATAGACACAACACATGTAAAAGATTCACTCAGATAATTCCTAACTCCGTCACTAGCATAGTCTCGTGCATCATCCGCATAACCCCCATACCACCCATACCCATTCTGCTGTGAAGTACATCTTGTATTTGAAAATTATGGGGCCCGGCACTGTGACATAGTGGGTAAAGCCACCACCTGCAGTGCCAACATCCCATATGGGCGCCGGATCGAGTCCCAGCTGTTCTACTTCGGATCCAGCTCTCTGCTGTGGCCTGGAAAAGCAGTAGAAGATGGCCCAAGTCCTTAGGCCCCTGCACCCACATGGGAGACCTGGAAGAAGCTCCTGGCTCCTGGCTTCAGATCAGTACAGCTCCAGCCACTGTGGCCAATTGGGGAGTGAACCAGTGTATGGAAGACCTCTCTCTCTCTGCCACTCTTTCTCTCTCTGTGTAACTCTGACTTTCAAATAAATAAATATTTTCTTAAAACAAGAAAATTCTGACTGATTAGTACTCCCATACAAGTCTCCAGGCATTTTCAAAATCAGTTCTATTCCTTTTGGGAGCCTATCAGAAACTCCAGAATGTGATTATGTACAAATGACCCCAATAATTTCTTTATATAAATAAAACCTTTTCGTATCAACTTTGCTGTGATCTTTCCTAAGCATACTTGATTTTCTGATGCTCCATTTTAAAGCAGCAAAATTATTAAAGAATATATATGTATAAAATATAAATGATAATTTTATAACACATATTTAACCAAAGTCTATAAATTGAGTATGTTAGTAATATTGAAATTTCCAAAAGTTGACATATGGCTCCCATTTGTGGTGGAATGAGAAGGCCATGCCAAGATGGCCGCTGGTGAGTTACTCAGGAATAGTTTTGGAAACCCCCTGGGAAACCACCTGGCAACAGAGCCTGCCTAGCAATGGGCTGTGATTGGTTAGGGCATAAACCATGCCTTGACTGGATTGGCTGCCTTGGCTATATAAGCTGCTGTACCAATCGAAATAAACAAGTCTGTGGGATGCTCACTTCCTGCCTGCTTTCACCCGACTCCCAGGGTCTGTGTGGTGACTCCGCGCCTCTTGCCCCCACCACACTCCTCCTCTTGGAACGAATCCACAGCAGCATCTGGCACCCAACATGACTGAGAGAGAGACAGCATGTCGTACTCGGCCAGGTCACCCCTTGATTTCGGCAAGTAGGCCCCTCGGTGTTTTGTATGCTGTTCGGTTCTGTGAGGGTGAGCACAGAACCCCCTCCTATACCCCTTTCCTTGTCCTTGTCCTTGTCCTCTGTCGAAGTGACCCCAGGTTAGGCACACACCGCCCAGAAGCGTAACGCCGCTTCTTGACTCCCAGGGTCTGTGTAGTAACTCTGTGCCTCTTGAACCCGCCATGCTCCTCCTCTCTGAACAAATCCACAACACCACCCATTGATTATACTCTGTATTTTGACAATAAAGATTTCAATTAATTTAACAGAAAATCATTAGCAGTTCCTATGTCTATAGTAAAGGAAACCCAATTCTATATAGTTTATATAATCTTTGAAGGAAAAAGTGACTTGTTTCTTTTAGAATATATTTTTGCTCATTATTATACATGAAGTTGAGCTTGACGGTTAATACACATTTTTAAATTACATATTTATTCAAGGCTCCTCAGATAGCTCATTTATTAGGCTTCTCTAGACAGTAGTATATTTATATAGAGATACAGATATAGACATATAGGTAGATGTACACACCCATATACACTTATACATAAGATAAATATGATATATACATATAATTATGCATCACTTAACCATAGGGATATGTTCTGAGAAATATATCATTAGATGATTTTACCACCTGAACAGCAGAGAGTGAATTTACGTAATCCTAGATGATACAGATCAGTCTGAGTGACCTCTTGATGCCAGCATGTGACATTGTAAACATGAGATGTACAAGGCTGCTGCCAGTGCACTGTTCAACAATAAATGCTTTTTAAATCACATTCTAAAACAATAGCAAGTATAGTATAATAAACAAATAAACCAGTAACACAGTTGTTTATCATTTTCATTTATTATTATTGATTATAATTGTATGTGGTATATTTTATGACAGTACAGTAGGTTTGCTTAAAACATCATCACCACAAATATGAGTAATGTGTTACACTATGATGTTCCAGTGGCTCCATCACCAGGCAACAGTTTTCAGCTCCACTGTACTTTTATGATACAAACCATCTTCTTCTATGTGATCTGTTACTGACATAAGATTGTTGATGATTTAAGTACCTGTCTGGGTCCAAGCTTAAAGTCAGGAGAAACCCAGTGTCCCAGCTGAACAGAGTTGAGCAGGTCTTCAGAGAGCTGACTGAGGCCCACCCATACTGATCTACTAATTCAAATGTTAAACTCATTCAAAGAGACCCTGGAAGACATACCCAGAATAGTGTTTAACAAGATGTTTGGGCACCAGTGGCCCAGTCAAATTAATACATACAGTTGAACAACACACTCTATTTTTCCAAAGGCCCACCAATTTACATTAAATCCAGTAGACAAGATTATTTAAAATCAAGTCTACGCACTAACCAAGATTAATACTAAACTACCCCCTCAATATTGAGATTATAGATAAATTAAGGCTATTCTGAAATAAATTCACATATTTGATATGGTATAATCTGAACTATAAATGCTTTGGACTCAATGATCTGGATATAAATTTTGGCTTAGTGTTTTTGGACAGCTTTTCTTTTAATCCTGTACTTTCATTATTTTTATAGCATTTTATTGCTTTATGTTATTTTATTTGAAAAGCATAGTCTGCAACTGTCAAATTACTTTAAACTGTGAGTAACATAAACATATGAATATATGGATTTGTGAAAACTTTGGCCATTGTATTTATCCAAATTTGAATTCAGATACCTTAACAATCAATCAAAGAATCTTTAGGGTAGAAGTGGCATTTAGGATGCTTTATTAGATATGAGTTTCTCATTGGGAATCAAAGAGATCTGAGTTGTAAGACACACATAGTAGACTATGTTTTGCAAAATTCACTTGAACTCTTCAATTTATTTGTCTTCTTGTTCTGCAGAGGCTAGAAAGCTAAACATTTTCCTGATTCCCTTATAGCTAGATTTAAAGCATAATTTGGATTCTTGCATTCAGATGTACCATTGCAAGATTTGAATTGAAATCAGACTGAGTTCACGTCGACAAAAGGTGAGGCATACATTTTCCAGATGCAGACCATAGCTCACACGGGACTTCATGGTAACATGCTCAACAGCTGCCAGGTTAGACAGAGGAACCTTCCTGAACTTAGCAATGACAGTGGCACTCTGGAGCCGATGGCTGTAGAGGTGTCTCATTAATTCCACAAGCAGGACTCCCTCATGACGAGTTCAGCTCCTTTCGTGATAGTCTTGTATTTATACAAAACTCTATAGATTTATAAACTGTATAATTTATAGTTTATAAATATATATAGTTTATAAAAACTATAAAGTTTGTAAACTATATATATTTATAAACTATAAATTATTGTATAATAATTGTGTATAGTATAATGTATAATTGTATATAGTATATATACAATAATTGTATATAGTTTACAAACTATATATATTTATAAACTATAAATTATACAATAATTTATATATTTATGGCTTTTATTATGGAGCCTTTCTTCCCATGGAACACAGGCTTAGGGAGTCTTTGCTCAATAGACACCTGGAAAATATGAACAGGACTTGCAAGATGCCATATGTGAGGTACAGCACAGCAATAATGACCTGTTAAAACTGATATAGGAACTTGAATTCAGAAAGTTAGGGAACTGCTCTCTGAGTCACAGTGCCAGAAACTGCCCTGAGAGAAATTTAAATTCAGTGTGACTCGGGCTGCTACTCAACCAGAAAGCACCAGTACATCAATAGTAGTTGCTGAATTATTGAAATATTTCTGTACGGGTGAGCCAACAACTATTGTGATGAATTCCCTGTATGTCCCTTGCCCTTCCTTTAGGGCCCAATGGACTTTCTTGCCATCTGTAAATTAACGAGCAATGCAGGAGGATGTTGGTGTTCTAGCCATCATCCTTTCTGGTTGTTGAACATTTTTTATTCTCACCCCTGGGTGTTATTCTGCAGACAAGTGCTTTCTATCATACCAGGTTATGACTTTGCTTAATAAATACTTTATTGAATTCAAGGGAAGACTTAGATTTAACAGTGAGATAACATGATTTTCCTTTCTCTTTAGGACATAACACCATTACTGCTTGTGGAGGAAGGAGACGATGTTGGAAACTTGACAGACTTCTGTCATCAAAGGGAGCTCACCCAACAATGTCAATGTCAATTCATAACACTTAATTTTTGACAGGTGGGAAGCAGCTGTATAGCATTGGAGAACAAACTGAAAGATGAATCTGAAAAGATGAAAGGCATCTATCTTCAGCACTAATAACAGGCGTAGAGCATAGTCTTGAATGCAGATTTCACAATTTTCCCATTCATAATTTAGAACAGAAGTCGCCTCTCAGTGAGAAGCCAAGAGAAGATAAGCCAAAGGAACACTAGGCTACACAATCTCATACAACCAAGTTATTTTACTTTAGGAAACATGAGATGTTATGATACCATTCTTCACTTTTTTTTTTTTTTTTTTTTTGACAGGCAGAGTGGACAGTGAGAGAGAGAGACAGAGAGAAAGGTCTTCCTTTTTCTGTTGGTTCACCCCTCAATGGCCACTGTGGCCGGTGCACCACACTGATCCAAAGCCAGGAGCCAAGTGCTTCCTCCTGGTCGCCCATGCTGGTGCAGAGCCCAAGGACTTGGGCCATCCTCCACTGCACTCCTGGGCCACTCATGCCTGGGTTTCACAGTTAGACTTAGCAACAAACACTAAATAACTCTTCCTATTATTGCTTGTTATTATAAATTACTCCTAAATTCCCCAAATGCAAAATCCACAGACTTTCTAGACCCTTGATCAATATCGAGTGAATCATTACACAAATACTGCTGGGATGATCAGCCTTTATCCGAGAAATGGAAGATAGATTTTACTGATCTTTCCTGGCACCTAATTCAGCTGTAAAATAAATGTCATAATTTATTTAAAGTTCAGGGAAAAAAGAAAGCCCCAGAGTTCCTGAAGTCAACTGTACTTAGTTCATGGAAAAATTGTAAATGGTCAGATAACAATTGCTACTGAATTTTTTTTGAAAAAAAAAATGATAAATATGGGCAGGCATTTGGCACAACAGTCAAAACATTGCTTGGGATGCCTGCATCTCATATCAGAATGGCTTGAGTCCCAGCTACACTTGTGATTCCAGTTTCTTGTAATGCACGCCCTCAGAGACAGCAAGTGATAGCTCAAGTACTTGGGTTCCTGTACCTATACAGGAGATCTGGATTGATCTGGACTCCTGGCTTCAGCCTGACCCAGCCATGAATGTTGTGGGCATTTGGGGAGTGAACAGACATCCACCCGAAGACCAATCTATCCATCCACCCATTCATCCTCCCTCCCTCCCTCCCTCCCTCCCTCCTTCCTTCCTTCCTTCCTTCCTCCCTCCCTCCCTCCATCCCTTCCTTCTCCTCTTCCCTCTGTCTCTCCATCCCTCCCTCTCCCTCTTCCTGCTGCTCCTCTTCCTCCTCCCCCTTTCAAATGAAATGAAACTAGTTTAATTTTTTATTAATTAAACATAATAGTACCATGGATGAGAGTAAAAATGGAAGAAGCCTGAAAGCTATGAAAATAAATACAAATGTTCTGATTTTTCACCTCATAATTTTGCCAGGAGAATTAAAAAGCAAGTTGAAAGTTTTTAAAATATTTAACTGGTTGAAAAATCATGCTTGATTTCAAAAAAGCATAGTAATATGAAAACACACATTTATTAGTCTTCCCTAAGACTCTACTAAAATAAGAGTATAGGTCACTATAAAACTAAGATTATTGGGCTACTGCCCAAACAAAAACATAAGAGGAGAAAACAGTACAGATGGCAATAAAAAGCAGGAGATGGGAATAGTAGCTAACTTAGCAGAGTTACAAAACTGAATCTAAGTCCTTATGTTTATCACCAACCAAATATTTATTGAGTACCTACAGTGTGCTCAATTAGAATAGAACAGTAAACCCAAGAGGCAAAAACTGTGCCTTCATAAATAGAAGCTTAAGTAGAAGATCCAATGAAAATAAAGTTTATTTGCAACACATTCCCATAGAGAGGATGAAAACAATTTAGGGGCGTTATTTGATTCTGCAAGTGTGAGAGGGAAAATGCTAAAAGTAAAAGGAGAGGTGAAGTCTGTGTAAGAGACAATCAGATTGGTAGAGCCTTTCTCCTGTTCAGGATACCTGAAGGAATGTTCCTCCTTCCCCTGAGACTAATATAAAGTATCCTCTGGAGAAAGTGAACAAAGCAAGTAGGGTGGACTACAGAGGTGAGATACTGAACTTACCAGAGGAATTAAATAAATGATCACATATCACGTATGGGATACCCATAGCTATGGACTGAATTGTGCCCCCTTCCAAATTAACATTTTGGAGCCTTAACCCACATTAGGATGGTAATTAGGAGATGAGAGCCATTGGAAGGTAATGAGGTTTGGATGAGGTCACAAGGAATTCAAGAAATAGGGGATTCAAGTAAGGAGTGCAGCAAGAGCATTGCAAAGATGATCATGAAGAAAGTCCAAGGATAAAACTAAGCAAAATGCCTAGAAAAAAAAAAAAAAAACTCAACCCAAATTGGAGCTAGAAAGGAAAGGGTTCCAAAAAATACAGAATGAAAAAAAAAAAAAAATGTGAGCAGACTGAATGGCCTGATTTGTTTGATTATGTTTAGAGGTGTTTTTCAGTTCTTGGTGGAGAGTAATTAAAACTACAGAAAGAAATGAGCAGCTATACTAGAAACAAAATGTAATCATAATATGCTACATTGCTCAGTTGTTAATGATATTTACATCACCATAATCATCTCTACATTGAACAGTGATTCAACAAAAATGAAGAAGAAATATATGAAGAAGAGGGACCAGCATTTGGTGCAGCAGTTCAGTTGCCACTTGGGACAGTTATACCAGAGCACCTGGGTTCAAGTCCCAGCTCTACTTCCGAATCCAATTTGTTGCTCACGCAACCCTCTGGAAGGTATCACGTAATGGCTTAAGAACTTGGGTCCTTAACACTCACATAAGAGACCAGGATTGAATTCTGGGCTCCTGGCTTCAGCCTGGCCCAACTCTAGATGTTGAATGAGTGAATTAGAGTGAATGAGTGGATAGATATTTCTGTCTATCTCTGTTCCTTCTCTCACTCTCTTTGCCTTTCAAATATGAGAAAATGAATGTACTTTTTAAAAAATTTAAAGTGTTGTATGGAAAGATGCATGCATTTAGCCTAATAATCAAAATGCCAGTTTGGACACCTACATTCCATATCAGAGCAATGAAGTTCAATATCCAGCTCCAGTTCCTAACTCCAGATTCCTGTAAGTGTGCAGACCCTGGGAACTAGCAATAATACCTTAAGTGACTGGGTTACTGCAGTCCATACAGCAGATCTAGATTGAGTTCCCCGCTCCCAGCTTCAGCTCTGGCCCTGGTAGTTATAGGCATTTGGAGAATGAACCATTGGATGAGAACTTTTTCTCTCTGTGTCATTTTCATTCTCTCTCTCATAACTTCCCCCAACCCATCCTTCTTTCCCTCACAAATAAATAACAACAACAATAATAAAGAAAGAGGAAGAAAGGCAGTATAAGCAAACTAAAATCCATTTAACCATAGCAAAAAATCAGAATACAATGTGTAAGTATGTTTGAACTTACTTTTGAGTTTGCTTTTAATTTTTTAAAGACTTACAAGCATAACAATTTATCAAGATAAAATTCTTATGGGGGATATATAAAAACATAAATTCAAAAGGAGTGACATAAAAGTCTGTTAGAGAAGAGATTGTATATTTTGGTGATAATTAATTGAAATGATTTGTTGATGGTGGTAATTAAATTGCTGGTATGTATAGATATGTTGCTTTATTGGAATGTTTTTCTTTAAGATATTTTTAATAATTTTTAATTTTAATTAATTTTTAACAGACTCAGTGTGATTTGCAGACACAATTCTAACAACATAATGATATTCTCTTCCTCCTTCCCTCCCTCCCCCTTCTTCCTTCTCTTTCTCTTTTTATAGATTTTAAGATAATATTTTAAACTTATATTACAGTAAAAAAGGCTGAATACTTCACCAAATCATAAGTTTATAAAGTAAAAAGCAAAAATACCTAGTTTAGTAGAAATATAGATAAAAGCTATACTCAATAATTGAATGAAAACATGATCATTTCACCCATATTCAGTAAATTTTAAAGAAGTCACAGATCATTAAAACTATGATAGTATAACATTCTTAACCATTGGTTTCATAGAGGTACAAAACTATATTTGCAGCAATACTGATACACATAAGACATTTCTTTCTTCTTTTGTGTTTGGTTTTTAAATTTTAGCTCCCACATATAAGAGAGAACATGCAATATTTGTCTTTCTGGGTCTGGCTTATTTCATTCAACATGATGTCCTCCAGTTGCATCCATTTTGCTGCAAATGGTAGAATTTCATTCTTTTTCATAGCTGAGTAATATTCCATTGTATACATATACCACATTTTCTTTATCCATTCATCTGATGGATGGATACCTTGGTAGGTTCCAAATTTTGGATAATGTGAACAGTGCTGCTATAAACATGGTGGTACAGGTATCCCTTTCATAGATTATGTTCAAATCTATTGGGTATGTACCCAGTACTGGGATTGCTGGATCATATGGCAAGGCTATTTCTAGTTTTTTAAGAAATCTGCACACTGTTTTCCACAGTGTCTACACTAACTTACATTCCCATCAACAGTGTATATCCCCCTTTGTCCACATCCTTCCCAGCACTTGTTACTGTTTGGATGACAGGAGTGAGGTGATATCTCATTGCAGCTTTGATTCACATTTCCCTGATGGCTAGTGACGTTGAGCATTTTTTTATGTTGGTCATTTCTATTTCTTTCTTTGAGAATTGTCTATTAAAGTCATTTGCCCATTTCTTAACTGGACTGGTTGTTTCTTTTTTGTTGTTTTTGAGTTTTTTAAGTTGTTGATATATTCAGGAGATTACTCCTTTGACAAGTGGCTTGCAAATATTTTTCCCATTCTGCTGAATGTCTATTCATTCTACTGACTTTGTCCTTTATTGGATAAAAGCTTCTGAGATTGACATCGTCTCACTTATTTAGTTTTGCTTTTGTTGCCTGTGCTTTAGGGGTCCTGTCCAGGAAGTTGTACCCTACATCAATGTCTTGGAATGATCCCCTACATTTTCTTCCAGCAACTTCATAGTCTTGGGTCTCAAATTTAGGTCTTTGATCCATCTTGAGTTTATTTTTGTATATGGTGAGAGGCATGGATCTAATTTCATTCTTCCACATATATAAACCCAGTTTTGCCAGCACCATTTGTTGAGGAGACTATGCTTCTTAATGCACTGTACGGTCTGAGCTCTTTTGTCAAAAATCAGTTGGCTGTATGTATGTGGATTAATTTCTGAGCTCTCTACTTTGCTCCATTAATGTATCTGTCAATTTTTAGGCCAGTACTATGCTGTTTTTATTACTATAGTTTTGTAGTATGATTTGAAGTCAGGTACTTTGTTGTCTCTAGCTTGATTTTTCTTGTACAGGATCTCTTTGGCTATTCTGGGTCTTTTGTGATTGTTTTGAAGAGCAGTTAAAATACAGAGACAGTAGCCAGTGCTGCGGCTCACTAGGCTAATCCTCTACCTGTGGCACCAGCACCTCGGGTTCTAATTCCGGTCGGGGCACCAGATTCTGTCCTGGTTGCTCCTCTTCCAGGCCAGCTCTCTGCTGTGGCCTGGGAGTGCAGTGGAGGATGGCCCAAGTGCTTGGGCCCTGCACCCCATGGGAGACCAGGAGAAGCACCTGGCTCCTGCCATCGGATCAGCACGGTGCGCCGGCTGCAGCGGCCATTGTGGGATGAACCAACGGAAAAAGGAAGACCTTTCTCTCTGTCTCTCTCTCTCACTGTCCACTCTGCCTGTCAAAAAAATAAAGAAAATACAGAGACAGTAAAAAGATAAGTGGTTTGGCAGGGGTTTACAGAACAGGAAGGATGAATGAAATGGGACTTTTAGGACAATGACACTGTTCTGGTTGATACTGTTGTGCTGAATACATGGCATTATGCATTTCAGCCACTTCTCTCACTCAAGAAATAAACAACATAAAGTATAAACCTTAATGAACTATGGGCTTCAGCTTATAATTATTTTTCAGTATTTCAGTATTTTTCCATTATTTATAACAAAGATACTATAACAATGCAAGGCACTACTAATGGGGAAACTATTTGTGGAGGTATGTTACTTGAGAACTCTCTGTACTACATGCTCAGTATGTCTGTAAATATATCTGTTCGCTAAGGGAGCTTTAGTGTCTATCTGGATCTGGATCTGAAATAAAATTACAAATATTAGGGGTGGGTGCCATGGCATAGCAGGTAAAGCCACCACCTGCACTGCTGGCATCCCATATGGGCACTGGTTTGAGTCCCAACTGCTTCACTTTCAATCCAGCTCTCTGCTATGGCCTGGGAAAGCAGTGGAAGATGGCCCAAGTCCTTGGGCCCCTGCACCCACATGGAAGACCTGGAAGAAGCTCCTGGCTCCTGTCGTAGGATCTGCAGAGCTCTGGCCATTGCGGCCATCTGGGGAGTAAACTGGTGGATGGAAGACCTCTCTCTCTGCCTCTCTGTAACTCTGCCTTCCAAATGAAAAATAAAAATAAAAAACTAAATCTTTTTTAAAAAATTATTATGTTAGAACTTTTATATTGCAAAAATGCCATATAACACACAACCCTCAAATGGCTTGCCATAAAAAAAGAGAAGCTTTTTTGCTTTGTCTGAAGATCAGTTGAAGTTTGAGCTTGCTTGAGTTTGATTAGATTCAGTTGGGTTCATCTGCAGATCAGGTAAGAAGTTTATTTCACAAGACTTTTTCACAATGTCATAGAGATGGAATCTTAGAGTAGATAGCCTATTCAGATTGACTTTTTTCCACTCGGCAATATATACTTCAAGCTCTTCCATGTCTCTTCATGCTTGATAGCTCACATCTTTTTAATTACTGAATGATATTTCCTTATTTGGATATGCCTGTGTATTTACCCATTCACCTACTGAATGGCATCTTGGTTGTTTCTAGTTTTGATGATTGTGAATAAAACTGCCATAAGTATTTATGTTCGGGTTCTTGTGTGGACCTAAGTTTTCGATTCACTTGAATAAATATCTTAGAAAGAGATTACTGTATCACATGACAATGTCATATTTAGCCTTTTAATAAACTTTCAGAGTATCTATATTATTTGGAACCCTATCAACAATGAATGAGAACACCTATTGTTCTGCAGTCCTGTCAGCATTTACTGTTATCAGATTCTGGACTTTAACCAATCTAATCTGTGGGTAGTGTTATCTATCATTTTAGTTTGCAATTCCCATTTGGCATATGATGTTGAACATCTTTTTTATATGCTTACTGTCTAATTCTCCAGTGAGGTATCTGTTCAGATCTTTTCCCTATTTTAAATTGGCTTGTTTGTTTGCTTATTATTAAGTTTTAACTTTTACATATTTTAGATGCAAGTTTTTTCTCAGATATATATTTTGCAAATATTTTCTCTCAGTCTGTGCTTGTATTTTAATTCTCTTATTAGTGTCTCAACAGAGCAGGAGTGTCTCATTTTAATGAAGTCCAATTTACCAACTTATCAGATAGCTGAATGTATTATAAAGTAGCAATGATCACTAGGATGTGACATTAATGGCAGAATAAACAGAAACAGAATACAAATAAAAATCAATACATAGATCAAAGGACAGAAGAGAGTGTAGATCACAATAACTGTGACAACACAAGTCAGTGAGAAAAAACCCTGAGGGGGAGATCTGGCTATCATAGTGCAAGATATAAATGTAGATTCTTTCCTCACAACTTAAGCCAAATTAAATTCAAAATGGATTAATGCTGTGAGTGTAAAAAGTAGAAAGGTAGAAGTTCTAAATGAAATAGAAACAAATATCATATAGTCATAGGTGAAGGAAAACCTGAAGGTAAATCAAAAGTGAAAAATTCATATTTTGACCCTAAAAATATCTGCTGAAAAACAGCATAAACAAAGCTAACTGCAAAAAATTGAGGTAAATTACATATACTACATTAAGGAGTAATATATAATATATATATATATAATTATATATATAATATATAAAAAGGTCTTGTAAATGGACCAGAACTATAACGCACAAGTTGAAAACTTGGAAATGCTTTTAGATCAGCAATACTTAAGAGATGAAAAATAAAACCTAAAAATATAAAAAGAACTAAAAAATTAAATCCATAATAATTTACTATTTATCAAATATAAGATTATTTACAAAAATAATAATTTGAATATTATATTCTGCACTGTAATAATCCCTACTAGGGAGTAAGATACTCAGTATGGATATATGTAGTATAAGCTTTTTGGAAAGAAATCAGATGACATATTTGAGAAGGTTTAAAAATGTGTAGACCTGATGACCCAACAATCTCACTGTTCAGATTAATCTAAGAAAAATATCCAGCAACATTAAATGTTTTAACCTCTTTAGTAAAAGAAAGAAAATGTCTGTGTTTTCAAGGAAAAGTCTAAGTTAGATTGTACAATATAAGCCAGAGTTTTGGATAAAATGACAGTGGATACAGAAAGTGACTCAAGAGTGCAATACAGATTGCAGAAGTGAACAGAAAGTAAAATTTTGTGACTATACATAAAAAATCCCAGAACAAAAGGCTACCAGTAGACCATGGATGTCATAGATGATATACTGTGGTATCATAGATGCTTACTTTCATTTGATTATATGCATTTTCCAATTTTTCTACAATTGCTTGAAGAATTATTTTTAGGAAGATAACGTTTTCTCCAGACTGATGAAGCTAGGGAAACAGGAGTACAATGAAAAAATTAATTTTTGGTTAGTGGAGACAGGAAAGTACAGAACGCTAAATTCGCATAGCTCAGAACTGTTTATAAGCCAATCTTGATGATAGAATACTAAGGTAACAGGACAAATTCAGAACATGTTTCAGTGACTCGAAAGCCTCCTCCCCTTGCTTATTTCTCAGAGTAATACTAGCAGAAGCAAGAACATTGATCAAACAGTGATCCCAGAGTGGTGAGCTGACAACAAATATTTAAGTTTCCTTTTCTTTATTGTTTAAGATTCTGATGATACCTGACATTTCTTGTTAAAAATCTACTCATCTGTTACGCACCACTAAATCTGCATGGTGTCCCACACTTGAACTCATCTTCTACAACACACAGAATCTGTGAACAAATGTCCCTTTTTCCTGTGGCCTTCATGATACAATGACTCACTCCCTGGTGGGTGGTAGGTAACTCTGCCCTTGGTCGCTAAGCGAATGATTTGGAAAGCCTTTGTGGCCAAACATATTTGAGCTAAATGATGCAGTGGGAAAGACGGGGTCACAGAAAGAGCATAGCACTGCAGATTGTCAAACGGTGCATGGCAGGCATCAGAAATGTGCTACAGATGGAGAGGCTGTGAATACATTTCAGGTACTGCAGCTATTTGAGCAAGCAGAAAATCACACAGGTTCCCCTTGGATATTGGAATATGGTGTCAGTGTTCTCAAAAATACAGATGGTGTTTCAATATACATAATAGCCTTACCTCTCACCATCTGGACCCAAAAGAGATTTTTCTGCTTGGATTCCCTAATCGGTGACCATATTTTACTGCATTAGTAGCAATTAGAAATGACATTTCTTTGCCTTTTTTTTTTTTTCCAACTGATAACCTTAGCATTTCTATTTTCTTTTCCTGAATTGTTCTCTAAGTTGACTGTGATGGCTGATTCTAAGCAATTCTACTCTACCCCTCATTTATCACACATGAACAGATTTGTAAATGTGGAGTTCAAGCAGCACCCATTGTCCTAGGAAAGGTGGCATGCTCATAAATAATATGGTTCTATCAATAAGCAAAGGAGGATGCATCTGGCATGGGTTTTTACGTTGTCTGCGTTGCGTGGTTGGAGAGGGAGGTACCATTTCTTGAGCTGCTGTGAAGGCAGCACAAAACAATTACTCAAGATACCATCCCATCAGAGTGACAGGATAATTCTTTGCGATATTGATTTGCTTTCCATTTTAAGAAACAAGCCAGGCTCCTTATGCACACCATTGTTTCAAACAACATTCATATTATCAGGCTAATGGCAGACACTTTAATTTCACACAACTGAATTTCTAGAAAAATTACTAGTGAGCAAATTAAAAAGGAAGAGCAGATAAAATTGTTGTGGTTCAATTCCACCCCCCACCCCAAAAAAAAGACATGTTGAAGTACTGGTCACTGGTGTCTATGAATCTGACCTAATGTGGAAATAAGGTCATTATTGTAATAATCAAGTTAAGATCAAGTCACTCTGAATTAAGGTTGATTTTAATTCATCAAGTAGTATCCACGTATAAACAGAGCCACAGAAATGCTCATGGATAATACTAAGCAATGATAAAGGCAGAGGTTGGTATGATACAGCTGCCAAGTCAAGAAAGGCCAATAATTGCCAGCAACCAGCAGAGGTGGGAAAGGAAAGGAACACATTCTCCCTTTGAGACACCTTGCTTACTTATGGCCTGGCTCCAGAACTGAGAGGGAATACAGTTCTGCAGGTTTAAGTCCCTGCATTTGTTGTTATTTGTTACAGCATCTCTAGGTACCTAACTAAAAAAGTAAGTCCCTTTAGAATAAAAAAAAAAAAGTGGTCACAATTTGGTGTTTATTGAGATTGTAATTTAAATAGGAAAGAAAATCAAGAGCAGAAACTGTTCATAGCTCTGCCACTTATTTAACTTCATGATAAAGGAAAACTTAAATAATGTTTCTAAGGCTAATTTTCCTCCTCTTCAAAGGAGAGAAAAAAACTCATCTGAGCTAGAACAGTGCTCAACATTAAACAGCTCTTATTCTGTAACAATCAGTATCATCAACAATATCACTTCCTGAATTCATGAGGTGGAGTGGAGGCTAGCATTAAGATCAAGGTCAAAGTTGACTGTGGTCCTGACCTCAACGTCACCTGACTGAAATAGCTCACACAGCCTTAACTCAGGTAAGCAGTGAAGCCACCCTGGAGAGTCACAATGGTCTCAAGCCAGCTGAGGCATGCCTTCCTGTTATGGGAGACAGTAGTCCTTAGGCACAGTGGTTGCCTCCCACAGAACCTGATGAAAGTAAGAAGTTCAAGTAAGTTTGGGACTAGAGACATGAAAGACTTCTTAAAGCATATTTTTCTCATGATTGACTAGTTTAGAGAAGCAACCATGCACACAGACAAGAAGAAATGAAGACAAGAACTCATATTTTCAGATTTGTGCCTTTTCCCAGCATACCAATTCACACAATTATCCTATTAGGAGCTTCTAAAAGATCTCAACTGATTACAGCATGGTTTTGTATTTAATTCTCTAACTGAGCTCCTTATCTGAACAAAGGAAAAGCGGATCCATTTTCTGACTGAGCTATTGGCCTCACAAGTTAGCCATTCCATAGACAGAAATTGCTGCAAGGAGTCTGAGGTCAGACCACCATCTTTGTAAAAGTTTCTCATAAATCAATGCATATTTTACAGCCTTTGTAATAATACTCTGATTTAATGATCATATCATAGGAGGCAAAGGCATGATGGTGTGATTCCTTAGAAAGACAATATTGCTGCTTTCAACAATTCAGCAGTCACATATCCATGATATGGAATCTCAGACCCCTTTCTGTGACACCTAGCTTCTTTCTCTTACAATCCCACATTAAATGATATACTCCAGAAGATAGGTTTTCAACTCTCTCTCCATATAATCTATAAAACTCTCTTTTAAAGTTGGCAACTAAAACAATTTAGTGCATGACTAGAGAAATTAAAATAGTTACTAAAAACTAGTTGAGACTACAGTTAAATATTTTAAATAACTTACTGACATTCTATGACACATCCAATGTGAAGATCTCCATCAGAACTTTTATGATGGAAAACAATATCTGAGAAATAAATTTAATAAGCTATGTTCCTAAAATATAATCATCAATTATTCTTATATTTATTTGTTTTCTTTTTTAAAGATATGTTTTTACCAGCATATTAAAAGGAATAGAGAGGGTGACTTTTGGACTGGAATAGAATTTTTCTAAGTATCATCTTGCAGCCTTATTTAGTTCTTATCCTGTACTTACAGAATGACTTGTAATTGATTTTCTAGGATGATGGGTATTTGGTTTTCTCAGATAAATTCCATGGCCCAAGAACAAAATGCAATTATTCCATTGAAGAGAGGTGAAAGACTAACAGGAATGGAAGAAACACGGCTAATCTAATCCCTGGCTGGTAAGCTTGGCAGGAGATGGCACAAAAAGTCATTTGCGTGTGTTCAGGGAAACAGGGGACTGGAAGAGGCACTGAGTGTCCAAAGTCATTGCATAAATGACAAAATATTACAAGTAAATTTTCCATGGACAGGAGAATACTTTGGAGAACATGTAGCTTGAAGGAACTACAAGTGTTATTAATTCCCTGTATTCTAACTAGTACCATTTCTACATGCTGCCATTGTGTCTGTTATGTTATGTGTTTTATGTGAAGAGTCTGATTTGGAGGGCAGCAGCTCACTAAGAATCATCAATCTAGCTTAATAAATAAGTCTTTGGAAGATATGCCATTCAATTATATAAAAAGATTTTCATTTCACCTAAAGTTACCTTTTTGAACCTTTGCAGGTGCAAATGATATCAGATTGTACAGTGAGCATTCATTATTGACACAGATGTCTTATTTTTAGTAAAATAGCTCCCAGAATACTTTATAGCACCTACACACAGAGAGAAAGCTACATCTTAAAAATACAGTGAAGCTGTCAATTTGAACATGCAATTGCGTAATGAACTCTATTAAGAACTTATTTTAGGAAGTAGAGCTGTACACTAAGAACTTTCCCTTGGTGTTTTTCTATTAGACCTTTTTAACAAGACAATTCTCCCCAAAGGTATCCATATGACTATCCAGAGCATTAAATAAATCTAGGCACTAACCTAACATATTGATCCAATGAATATGGAAAATTTGATGTTTAGAACAATTGTTTTCTAGAAGGAGGAGATAGCAACTCTCCAAAATATTTAGATTGTTATACCTAATACCCTAACCTCAAAAAATTTTCATTTAATCAAGAAATGTAATCAAAATGGCAAATAATAATACAAAGCAACAATCAACTTCGCATATCATAATGATTTTCATTTCTTAAGATTATTTAGGTTTCCTTGCCCTGTTTCCAATTGTGTGCAACTAAATAGAAAATAAGACTATATATTTTTTTCAGTAATCCACATCCTGTATCAAATTCATCTTGATAAATAATGACAATAGAAAATATTAGGTCTTCTGCTCTGCAGTTGAACAGTTTATACAAAAGCACATTTCAAAAATACATCTGGAAATGGTGTCTTCCCTCTATCACCTTGGAACATTGTGTAAGACTAAATTCTAAGGAAACACACATTGGGATTTACTGCATATAATTCCTACATCTCCTAAACATTTTCAATGTGGTCTTTAGACTTTTGGAAAGAGATCAGATTCTCCTTGTACTAATCCTTAATGATTGGCACCTTAATATTTCAACTTATTTCCACTTCATTCAAGACTTCCAGGTGGAGTGATATCATTAGCTTTGCAGTTAGGAAGAATGATTTCCATTAGAGTTAGGAAGAATTATTTTAATATTCACTGATATTATGGGATGACAGTTTTTTTCTCTTAAGACTTGGACTGTATCTCGCCATTCTCTCCTAGCCTGTAGGGTTTCTGATGAGAAGTCTGCTGTGAGTCTAATTGGAGATCCCTTGAAAGTAATTTGGCATTTCTCTCTTGCACATTTTAGAATCTTTATGTTTCACTGTGGTGAGTTTGATTATAAAGTGTCATGGCAAGGATCTCTTCTGGTCCTGTCTATTGGGAGTTATCTGTGTTTCCTGTACTTGATGTCCCTTTCTTTCTCCAAACCTAGGAAGTTTTCTGCTATTATTTCACTAAAAAGGCCTTCTAATCCTTTCCTTCTCTCCATGCCTTCAGGAACTCCTAGAACCCGTATGTTGTTTTTTTTTAATAGTATCCTGTAGATTTCCAATAATTTTTTTTTCTGATTTCCTTTTCTTCTCTTTGGTTTGACTGTATACTTTCCTGTACTTCATCTTCTAAGTCTGATCTCTCTTCTGCTTCACTGATTCTGCTTTTAAGGCTTTCCACTGCATTTTTTATTCTGTTGGATTCTTCATTTCATTTTGATTTATATTTAAGATCTCAATATCATGGGAGAAATTTGCTTTCGTGTCCTGCACAGATTCAGTAGTTTGTTATTTGCTTTTAATTACTTCTATGTAATCTTATGATCAATTTTTTGAGTTCCATTTCTTGCATTTCTTCTATCTCCTAGATTTCACAATCTAATATTGAAGTGTTGTGTTCTTTGGGGGCATCATGTTGTCTTCTTTATTCTTGTTTCTTGGATTGGTGCGTTTGTTCAGCATTTGTGGAATATTCACTGAATGTACCACTGTAATAAAGTTTAAGCTGTTGTAATGAAAACCCATCAAAATACAGTACTACCAACAATCTGACATTTATTTCTCCACAGTATAACAGTTTGAACAGCATAGGTGGGTTGTGTTCCATAGATTCTATCAGGGACCCCACTTGGTGAAGAAGTCCTGCCATTTCCAACAAGTAACTTTCAAGGTTGCTCTATTTTCGATCTTTTCTATCATGAATTGTGGGGAGCAACTCGGACTAGACTGTTACTGGAATTAAGACTTATTCTATGCATCTGCTCTCCCACAATATGGCGCTGGGAGAGGAGGAAACAGCTTCTACACAGCTGCCTCCAGTTCAACGAATAAACAGCAGGACCTGCTCCTGATTGGAAGAGAGCAGCGTACTCGGCGTGTGGGTAGCAGAGTTGGGATTGGTGGAAGAGGACTATAAAGGAGGAGAGAGACAACATGCACCAGGAACATCTAAGGGGAACATCTATCTGAAGGAACACCTGTGCAGCCCCCGAGAGAGCCGGCCGGTGGTGTGCCGCTCCCCCGCGGAAGTGGGGAAAGTGGCAGGGGGAACCGCCCTTCCACGGAGGTGGAAGGGTCAGTAGCCAACCCGGGAAGAACCAGCAGCAAACCCGGGAAGGGCCGAGCAGACAAAAGAACAGCGCAGGGTCCTGTGTCGTTCCTCCACGAAGACGGGGAGCGACAATGAATATCAGTATGAATCCAGCCCTACTCAACTAGTGCAAGTAGGCAAAGAGAGACTTCAGGGCTGGCATTTTTTTTTGGGGGGGCATACATGATAAGGTAGAATTTTACATCACCTACATTCACTGCTTACTAATTAACATTTATTAAAGTGGCAATATCTAACTTCTTTGGATGCTGTTAATCTTTTTTTAAAAAAGATTTATTTTATTTGAAAGGCAGAATAAAAGAGAGAGGAAGACCCACACATAGAGAGAGAGAGAGCATCTTCCATCCACTCATTCACTCCCCAGATAGCCACAATATCTGGGACTGGCCCAGTTCAAAGCCAAGAATCAGGAGCTTCATTTGGGTCTGACTCATGGGTGGCAAAAAATCAAGTTCTCAACCACGCTTTCCCAGGTACATTGGCAGGGAGCTGGATCACAAATAGAGCAGCCAGGACTTAAATCAGTGCTGATAGCTGGCACCCATATGGGATGCCAGTGTTGCAGGTGGTGATTTAACCTGCTACACCAGAACACTGGCCCTGTTAAATAATCTTACTGGACATCTATTGCCCAGAACAAATAAAAGAGATTATTTGGAAACTAAGGATTTGCATCCCCAGAAATAATGAATCTTAAGATTTAAAAGTTCTGAAATAAAATGTTATAATATTTCAGTTTTTTTTTATTTGAAAGATGGAGAGATGGAGACAGAAGACAAAGAAAACAAAGGCAGAGATATTTCATCTGCTAGTTCATTTCACAAATGCCCAGAACGGCCTGAGCTGGGAGGGCCAGGACAAAGCTAATAGCCTGTAACCTAATCTGGTCCTCCTTTATGGGTGTCAGGGACTTGAGCCATCACCTGCTATCTCCAAGGAGTGCACTTTAAAAGACAGGTGAAACTGGGAGCAGAGCTGTTATTTGAAGCCAGGCACTCTGATATGGAATGTAGGCCACCAAGTTGCATTTGAATCACTATACCAAATGCCCATCCCTAATTATTTTATAAAAATTTCCAATATCAGGGACAGGATAATCCATTAGTTGTTTTTCTTTCACAATGAGACAGACAGCTGGAAATAAACTGTACATCCAAATTGAATGTTCTCAAGTTAAAATTTTTGGAAATCTAGTTCATAAGAAATTAAACAATAAATTGTGGTACTGTTTTATTACTTTCCCATTCTGCATATCCTAAACCAAACAGAAATATTTCTAGTAGCAGATAATATATCAAGTTCTATAATGTTATTTGGTTGAAGAAAGCATTTCTTGTTCAATGGTCATATTTTCATCAGTGGGCTTGCTCTTATTATCTGTTGAGCACCAAGAGTTCGCGTAGCCCAATTCAAAGAATCAAAAGAAACTTAGTACATTTCTGGAGGACATACAAATATAAGTTAGATGGAAGTAGACAACTTCAGACCTATCAAACTTCTAAATATGGGAAACCAACAAACTATTGCATTTGGTTAGTAGAAGATAAAACATTTGAGTATTTTGGAGGAATATTGATACTGTCCTATAGTGAAGGATGAAAGCTCTTGCAGCATACGGCTAAATATTTCTGGAGACAGAATGAATATCAGTGTGAACTCCATCCTGCTTTCCCTGGCTGGTTCTACCAAGGGATATTCTCAGGCCATCCAGGTAGGGAGACTTAATTATTCAAGCCTTAAGTTTTAATTTCTAACTATACCCATTATCTCATACTTGCCTCTGTCAACTATGCTCTAGACCTTTATACATAGTGGAAACTTCTACTCACAGTGGTAGTCAACATCCAAAATCCAACAATTGCATATATTGCATGAATTCAATGTGAACAAATCTTCAATTAAATTTCTGGACCCACTGCTTCACACTTAAATCTCTACTGCTAGATGCTACTCTTCTTTTCATTATCTGTCTTCTGACACTTGTTCTTGGTTTGGCTGTTACAAACTTTTATCTCTAGAACACTGCTGTGTATCTCTATAGTTCCCAGGCCTAAAGACATATGATTTGCCTGACTACTCCCCACTTATCTATTTCTTCTGACTTTCTCTTCAGGGGACCGAGAGCCTGATATTTTAGGTTCTCATTGACATAATTGAGGGAAGCAGATTATGGGGGAGTCTGGAAATCTAAGAGCAATTTCCATTCAGCAAACCATTGTAGTACATTCAGTGAGCACAGTACTCTTCCAGGTAATATGAAGAATATGAAGAAGTGCCTTTCTTAGATGCTTAATGGGTACATTATCTAACTGGAGAGACAATGGAGCTACGCACAGCATCTACAATGCAATAGAAATGTTTACCTATTACAAACAAAAACAACATAAATAAATAGGTTTTACAATTTGGACCAATAACTTCTTCCCACATTTATGAATAACTAATCAGGATATATTTTGGTACTCAAATCATTCATATAATGGCCTAAATATCTTTCTTTAAATGCATGAATATATAAAACTTTGTAACAGAATTATATTTTCTATGAACTGTAGTTTTCCATGGTCATCATATTTATCATCAGGCAAAATACTATCTTCCTTGCCTCTTTGCTGGAGCTAAGGAATACAAACAAATATAACATAAAATAAAATGCTATAAAATATATGGCTTTGTGCCAAAGGCATTGGTTTCTTTTCAGTCTAACTGAATAGTTTAGATAAGGAGAGCAACACATTGAAACACAGGCTTAATTCCCATAAAGTTCTGTATTCTATGAACAGAATTTAGACATAGCCTCAGAAATAAATACCATTGTATATGATGGGTAGGTATTGGTTTTCCTTGAACCTTGTACTGTCACATCACAACCAAAGGTAGTGAGTGAGTATTTTCATTTAAAACACTAGATGAACTTCATGTGAGAAGAATGGATTGCCTGATGATGCTTTGTAGTTCCGCATGGTACTTAGCACCTCACAAATGTTCGAAAGGTATTTTTAAGCTCAACAGTACCCAGGATAATTATGGTAGGCAGAATCATGATACCTACTTACCCAAAATGTCTAAATTCTAAATCATTGGTATCTATGAATATGCTAGATTATATGGTAAAGGGTTATCTTCAAAACAAGATTATCCTAGATCATCTGGGTGGGCCCATTATAATTACAAAGGCCCTGAAACAGGGAAAAGGGAATCAGAAAGGTCAGGTCAGAGACACAGTGCCCTCAAAAAAAAAAAAAAAAAAAATGCCATCACTGACTGTGCAAACAAGAAAGAACCAAGAGTCAAAAAGTATAGGAGCCACTGGAAGATAGAAAAGGCAAAAGAACAAACTCTTCTCTAGCCTCCCGAAAGAAACATAGCCCTTGTCAACACCTCCGTTGTAGCCCACTAACATCCATCTTGGATTTCTGACCTCCAAAGTACAGAGAACAAAGTTGTGTTCATTTAGGCCACTAGGCTTGTACTGATTTGTTGCAACAGCAATAGGGAACTAACACAGTAGTAGAGTGTTAAGTTCAATTACATAGATGGAACTACTGGATCAACCATGGACTTGGGGTTACTTAACTCTTCATATTTTCATTTTCCTGTGTATACAATAGAATAACAATGGTCCTTAACTCATAGGGCTTTAATGAAGATTAAATAAAGCACTCAATACAATGGTTGGTACATACAATATGCTTTTTAAAATGTTTGGTATTGCAATTCCTACTAGAAATTGTTTTGCAATTCCTATTAGATTATTTAGCAAGGGCAGCTATTTGACTCTCTCTTCCTCACGCCTTCATTCCAGCCCCCTTCCACAAAGAATTTGAGAAGTCCTTCAGAATATATATATATATATATATATATGGTATTTTAAAAAGATAAAAATTATGACCAAGTAAAATACAGATTAGAGTATAATATCTGGAACAAAGAACAAAACTGTTGTCCCAACTGATGCTACCCAGTTGCCGTGATTGTGCTTCTCCTATAGATGTGTACTAAATATCAGAACACACAAATAGCAACATGAATCATTTAAGGTTTGAACAAGATATGTGATAACTATCAGTGGTGATTAACTCAGTGACATAGTTCATAGGAAAGCGTCAAAGAAATAGAACTTTATTAGAATAGGACTTAGGAAACTATAAGGATTTAAATAGGTAGAAATTGGACTAGGAGGTTTACAACTACAAAACAGGCATAGGCAATAGGCCCTTACTGTTGAGTCCATCACCTGAGTACCTTATTGTTGACATAGAGCCCAGCAAGCTTACCCTTGTCTAAATAAAACTACATTATACTCCAACCCACTTCTCAAATATTTTCCAAAATGCTCAGCCACTCTAGCTGTCTTAGTCTGCTCAAATTGGCATAAAATAATACAATAGACTAGGTGGCTTAAAAAATAATTTATTTTCACATGATTTTGGAGGCTGGAAGTCTGAGATCAGGATTCTGATGGAGGCACTCTTCCTGGCTTGCAGTTAGCCAGCTTCTCACTATGTGCCTACACAACCTTTCCTTAGTGTGAATGCATGGTGAGAGAGAGAGAGAGAGAGAGAGAAGAGGAGAGGAGAGGAGAGGAGAGGAGAGGAGAGGAGAGGAGAGGAGAGGAGAGGAGAGGAGAGAGGAAGGAGAGGAGAGCAGAAGGAAGGGGAGGGGAGGATAGCTTCCTTTTCCTAATCCATTAAGCCACAATACTGACCCCAGCTTCCTCCTCTTATAAGATCACCAATTCTATTAGACCAGGACCCTACTCTATTACCTCACTTAACCTAATTTCTGGCTAAAAATATTTATCTTCCTATAAAGTCACAATGGGGCTAAGGGTTCAACATAAAAAATTTGTGGAGGGGGAAATACAATTCAGTCCATAGCACAGGCTAATTCTCATCCAAGTTCCCTTTCATTCTTACCAGAAATATATATAAATATTTCCTCAGCTATGAGACTTCCTGTTGAGTCTTGATCCTCTTGAGGCACACCTGCTGTGAAATACTCCCTACTTCTTCATGTAGAAAAATCCATCAAGTTTGCTTAATCACACAACTCAGAAAAGAAGACAACTTCTGAAGTCACACCAGAAGTTTCAGCCATCATTCTCATAAAAGAAGTGACAACAGCTGCCCACATTTAGAAGTTATGATAAAATGTGCCCCTCTCCAAAGTACAAAGATGCTCCAGAAAATGAAAATAATGGACCTCTGAAAACAGAAATCTTGATCCTTTACCCTTTTCTAACTTAACTATAATAAATTTTACTTTCAGACTCCTTGACTATAGAATATGAATTATCTGATTTCTAAGGTATTGGGCCTTCTTCTTGATAGGTAAGTGTGGCCTCATTTTCAGGTCATCTCAGAGTGAACATTCCAAGGTTCTATACCAAGTATAATAAGAACATGTAAAATGCATGAACTCAGCTGCTAAATTTGCTAAAAATGATATATCTTAATACCTGTTTTACTCTTGCCAAGGAGAAAGGAAAAATAACACACACACAAGACAGAAATTTCACATTGTCCTGCCTGAAGCTTCACATCTATGAATTTGACAAATACTTCTTGAGTAATTACTTCACTACAATTGGAATTATGAAAATTAGAATAATGGGAAGACATTCATCCTTACCAAATATTGAATAAAAATTTAACCGCATCAAAGCTCTCTGCTTAACAGAGAGAGAAGAACCACAAACAGATACAACAAACAGGTAGAACACCAGAGCTAGGAGCAAACTGTGACAAGTAGAGATTAATAAGTACAAACTTTGAAGCAGGGTAGATTTGAGACTACTAGGGAAGCAAACATCTTTCTTCAGAAGAGGTAATAATTGAGTAGTCTTGTGGAAGGGGTATTTTTGTCCCTTCTTATGTTCCTCTCTCTTTTTTTTTTTTTTTTTTTTTGACAGGCAGAGTGGACAGTGAGAGAGAGAGACAGAGAGAAAGGTCTTCCTTTGCCATTGGTTCACCCTCCAATGGCCGCCGCGGCCAGCATGCTGCGGCCGGCGCACCGCGCTGATCCGATGGCAGGAGCCAGGAGCCAGGTGCTTTTCCTGGTCTCCCATGGGGTGCAGGGCCCAAGCACCTGGGCCATCCTCCACTGCACTCCCTGCCCACAGCAGAGAGCTGGCCTGGAAGAGGGGCAACCGGGACAGAATCCGGCGCCCCAACTGGGACTAGAACCCGGTGTGCCGGTGCCGCAAGGCGGAGGATTAGCCTAGTGAGCCGCGGCGCCGGCCTTCTTATGTTCCTCTCTTGCCACGGTTTGAAACAGAACTTTCTACCCATCTTCTGTATTTTTCTGGCCTTATCTTAGCAATTTTCCAAGGAAAAGTTTGTTAACTTTATTAGTTACATCCCAGAATATTCCCTAGAATCTTTTTCCAGTGGATAGTTTCTGAGTTGGAAAAGGTATTAATGCCATACTCATAGCCCGCTCTTCCATTTCCTCTTTTCATTTCCTGTTTCTCTGAGATAAGCATGGAAACACAGCATGCAAATATTCTAGATGGCAAAAATAGAGTAGTAAGTCCCTTGTTTTCTAAATCTAAACCATATGCTTTGCCACAGCTCTTTAGACATGACAAATAATGGAAAGGGATTTCCTAGTAAATAAAATAACCATATTCCCCCATTTAGTTATAATTTCTTGTTTTTAAGAACGTCTCTTTCTAATAGGTAACTTCAAGAGGAGGATGAGTAGGTGACAGAATTCAAGGACTGAAACCACTTTCCCAAAAGTCCATCATCAAAAACAGCTTGAGCTGAGTCTTAAATGATAAGTAGGATTTTCTAAGTGAACGAAGAGGGGAGGGAGGTAGCTAGAACAGGCAACAGAAGGAGAGCATTTGAGAGCAGAACAAATAGCATCATTAAAACTGGGATGCAGCTGTAGCATACACAGCATAGATAGAGGACTGAAGATGGTAAGACTGAGTCAGCTCAGGTCAAGAAATCTGATCCAAGTCCAGAAATGCTGCTTGTCATTCAAATATGGCTTGATTTAATTCTGCATGTAATCAGAAGCAACTGAATGAATTTAAGCCAAACAACAACATAATAAAGCACATCTTGGAAAGATGATTTGTAAGTAATATAAATAATCAATAAAAGAAGTATGAGAACAGCTGAGAAATGATTATAGTAATCCAGGTAAAAGAGAACAGTGGCAAAGGAGAAAATGAAATTAATATGTGAGTTTCTAATGTGTGATTGATACCAATATTCTAGACACTTCATATCCTTTCACTTTTATTTCCTCAAAATAACTTTGTACAAAGAGAATTATTATCTCATTTTTTCTCAATAGGAATCTGGAGCTCAGAAATTGCATGACACTTAGCCTGGAGTCTCAATAGCCATAAAATAAGAAAACAAGATTGGAATCCATGTCTGTCTCATTTAAACTTTTATTCTCTTTTCACAATAAACTGTCTTTTATGCCAGAGGGAATGAAGAAATCAATATAGACATATGAGAAATTGAGAGGTAAAGTAATGAGAAAAATAATAATTAGATGTGGCAGAGGGAGGAAGATGAGAGAGGAGCTGTTTGATTTATGTTTGAGACAATAAGCTGAATGCAGGTTATCATGGGAGAATCAAGTGGAATAGTTGGTTATTCATACACAGAACATCTGAGTGGCCTGTGTAGAGGTATAGATCTGAGCATCACCAACACACAAAGTAACTTTGCCCAAGGAAAAGCAGACAAAATGAAAAGAATATATGAATAAGTATGGTGGTATATCCATCAGAATTTACATCAGTTTTTTCATTTATTTTGTGGCGGTTTTTTTGACAGACAGATGCTAACATAAATATCCTTAATTTTCAAGTACTGAAAATGTCAAAATGGAGCACTTTGGTAATATGGGGGTAGCAACAGAAACAAGCAGCCAGCAGTCCAAGGGCTAGGAGAAGAGAAAAGAATGTGGATTATTAAAACTTAGAAGATGAATGAAGAGATCCTGAGGATCTGTAAGTCAGACCTCTGAGGAAATGTGTTTCATGAGTGCCTACACAATCAATGATTTACCCAAAAGACTCACAAGATTAGCAAAAGCTGTCATACTACATCTATGATGTATCAAAGTGAAACAATACAGGTAGAAATTCACAAATGGAAAAGGCAAAAGTTTCCAGAGGTCTCCTCTGACGGTAGTCACACAGATGCATTTACTATTCCCAGCAACAATGTGTGACCACACTTGTAAGGTGTGCACAATCAGAGAAACTTACATTACCTGTGGTATATAGGGTTTATAGTCCCCACTTAGGGGCTTAAACTGTGTTCCCCAAGAATTTATATTCAAGTTATAAGCCTTAGTGTCTGTATGATGGGAACAAATTACATATGTTTTTTCTATGTAATTAATAATCTCTAGCTAATACATATTAGACTTAGGTTAGTAGAGATTTGAATTATGTTTCAACAAGAAGTGTCAGGAATCATCCAAAGCTGGAAGAGGTGAGAAAGGATTCTTTCCCTGGAGCTTTAAAAGTAACATGGCCATGCCAGCAATGCCTTGATTTCAGATTTATGGTCTCCAGAATTCTGAGAGAATACATTTCTATTAATTTCAAGTCACTCCATTTGTAGTAATGTGTTTTAACAGTCTCAGGAAACTAACACAGATACTGGCAACAAGAAGTGGGGAGCTGTTATAATAAGGACCTAAAAATGATAAGTGGTTTTGGAATACAGTAATACTTAAAGAATAGAGAAATTTTTAGGTGTATGATGTACAAAAATTTTACATTCCTTTGAAAAGAAAGTTGACTGAAATATATACATTAAAGGTGATACTGATGAAGGCACAGAAAGAAGTGAGAAGCAGATGGGAAAAGATTTTATTTTTACTAAATATAGTCACAAAACAGAATGGTGCAAGAAACATGAATCCTGAAGGTTGTTCTGATGACGTTTGATAAGGAAATGAGAAACATGTTTTTGTTGTTGGAAACTGAAGTAAAGGTGATCATTGTTACCAAGTGGCAGAAAATTTAGCTGAGTTGTATTGTACTGTTGTGCAGAAAACAGAACTGGTAAGAGGTGACCTTGCTTATTTAGCTGAGAAAATTTTTAAGCAAAGAACTGAAGGCACAGCCTGGTTCCTCCTTGATTCTTATGGTAAAATGTGAAAAGAAAAAGACAGATTAAGGAAAGGACTGGTAAGCAAAAAGGAACTAATATTTGATGATTTCAAACATTTTCAGCCTGCTAAATTCCAAACGATGCTAAATGATGCTTTGGAGCTAGAGCCAAGGGTATGCAGGAAACACTGATAAAGAGAGTAGGTATGTGCCTCCCAGTTGGATATATCAAATCAAGGAAATATTTGTTAAGGAACTTCTTATCTAAAGGTATGTATTTCCTTAACACAAATGGAAGATTTGCAAAATTTCTTAGAAATACCACCAAAATCACTTTCAGTTTAGAATAAAGAGAATAGAGATGGGATGAAATAAAGAAGACTATTGGGTTTCTGGAATTTTTATTTTTTATTTATGGTAAACAAATTTCATGTAATTCAAATATACAGATTTAGGAGTATATTGATTTTCTCACCCTACCTTTCCACCTGCTCACACTCCCACGCTACCTCCTCCTTCCTCTCTTATTCCCTCTTTTAATCCTTACAATGTTTTATTTCAGTTTACTTAATATTCTAGATTAACTCTACACTAAGTTAAGAGGTCAACAAATAGAAGAAGAAAACACTTTTCCTCAACATTAGAGACAAGGGCTGGTAAACAATCATTGAATATGAAAATGTGAATTTCACTCATATACAGTATACTTTCGGTACTCTATTAGTTACCATAGATCAGGGAAAATATATAGTATTTGTCTTTTGGGGATTGGCATATTTCACTAAGTATAATGGCTTCCAGTTGCATCCATTTTGTTGCAAAAGACAGGATTACATTCTTTTTTACAGCTGAGTAGTATTCTATGCTAGATAGATAGACAGATAAATAGATAGATACACACACCACAAATTCTTTATCCAATCATCAGCTGATGGATATATGGGTTGATTCCATATTTTAGCTATTGTGAATTGAGCTGCAATAAATGGGGGGATGAATAGATAATGCTTTCATATGCTGATTTAATTTCCTTTGGGTAAATTCCCAGGGGTGGGATGGCTGGGTCATATAGTATATACACCTTCAGCTTTCTGGGATCTCTCCATACATACTATCTTCCAAAATGGCTGTACTACTTTACATTCCCAACAGCAGTTGATTAGAGTACATTTTTCCCCACATCCTTGCCAGCATTTATGTTTGCTGATTTTTTTTTTAATTATTTAAAGTCAGAGTTACACAGAGAGAGGAGAGAGAGAGGAGAGAGAGAGAAGAGAGGAGAGGAGAGGAGAGGAGAGGAGAGGAGAGGAGAGGAGAGGAGAGGAGAGATCTCCTATGCCTGTTTTAATCCCTAAATGGCCACAACAGCCAGGGCTGGGCCGGGCTGAAGCTAGGAGTCAGGAGCTTCTTCCAGATCTCCCACATGGGTGCAAGGGCCAAGAACTTGGGCCATCATTTGCTGCTTCTTCAGGAAATTAGCAGGGAAGTGGATCAGAAGTGGAGCAGCTAGGACTTGAACCAGCACCCATATGGGCTGTCAGCAGAGTAGGTGGCAACTTTACTAACTACACCACAGTGCTGGCCCTATTTGTTGATTTCCGTATGGGAGTCATTCTAACCAAGGTGAGGTGAAACTTCCTGTGGTTGTGATTTGCATTTCCCTGATGGCTAGTTATCCTGAGCATCTTTTCATGTGTCTGTTGACCATTCAAAATTCCTCTTTTGAAAAATGGCTGTTCAAGCCCTTTGCCCATTTCTTAATTGGAGTGTTTGTTACCTTGTCATTGAGTTTTTGAGCTCTTTAGAGATTCTGTATATTAATCCTTTATTAGTTGCATAGTTTGCAAATATTCATTCTGTTGGTTGCCTCTTCACTTTGGGGAGTGTTTCTTTTGCAGTGCAGAAGCTTCTCAGCTTGGTGTAATCCCATTTATCTATTTTGGCTTTGATTGTCTTTGCTTCCAGGGTCTTTTTCAAGAACCCTTTGCCTATGCCAAAGTCTTGCAGAGTTTCTCAAATGTTCTTCAGTAATTTGAGGATATCAGGTCACAGATTTAGATCCTTGATCCATTTTGAGTTGATTTTGTATAAGGCATAAGGTAGGAGTCTTGTTTCATACTTCTGTATGTGGGGACCAAATTTCCTCAGCACCATTTGCTGAAGAGACTGTCCATGCTCCCTGGATTGGTTTTAGCTCCTTTGTCAAAGATTAGTTGGTTGTAGAAGTAAGGATTGATTCCTAGAGTTTCTCTTTTGTTCCATTGGTCTACTTGTCTATTTTTGTGTCAGTACCAGACTGTTTTGATTGTAAGTGTCTTTAGTATGTCTTAAAATCTGGCATTGTGATACTTCAAGCTTTTTTTTGTTTAAGATTGCTTTAGCTATTTGGGGTCTCTTATGTTACCATATCAATTTTAGCATCATTTTTTCTAGATATGAGAAGAATGTCATTGACATTTTGATTGATATTTGTATTTGGGATCACATTGAATCTGTAAGTTGCTTTTGGAAGAATGACATTTTGATATTAATTCTTCAAATCCATGAACATGGAAGATTTTTCCTTTTTCTGAGTGTATCTTCTTCTATTTCTTTAATGTTTTATAATTTTCATCATAGATATTTTAACTTCCTTGGTTAAATTTATTCCAAGGTATTTAATTTTTTGTAGCTATTTTGAATGGGATTGACACTACAGTTCTTTCTTAGCCATGACATTGTCTGTATATACAAAGGCTATTGATTTTTTGTGTTAATTTTATATCCTACAAATTACCAAACTCTTTTATGAGTTCCAGTAGTCTCTTGGTGGAGTCTTCTGGTTCCCCTACATACAGAATCATGTCATCTGCTAATAGGGATCATTTAAGATCCTCCTTTTGAATTTGTATTCCTTTGATTTCTTTTTCTTGCCTAACAGCCCTGGTTAAAACTTCTAGGACTATATTAAATAGCAATGGTGGGTATGGGCATCCTTTTCCAGTTCTGGATCTTACTGGAATGCTTCTAACTGTTCCTCATTGAATAAGATGCCAGCTGCAGGATTGTTATAAATTGTCTTAATTATGTTGAGGAATTTTCCTTCTATACCCAATTAGCTTAAGGTTTTTATCATGAATGGATGTTGTATTTTAGCAAATATTTTCTCTGCATCTACTGATATAATCATATGGTTTTTATTCTTCAGTTTGTTAATGTGATGTATCACACTGATTGATTTGTATATGCTGAACCATCCCTGTACACCAGAGATATCCTACTTGGTCCAGGTGAATGACCTTTCTGATGTGTTCTTGGATTTGATTAGCTTGTATTTTGTTGAAGATTTTTATATCTATGTTCATCAGGATTATTGGTCTATAGTTCTCTTTCTTCTTTCTTTGTCTGGTTTTGGAATGAAGGTGAAACTGATACCACAGAAATAAAAAGAATCATCAGGAATTACTATAAATATCTATATGCCAACAAATTGGAAAACCTAGGAGAAATGAATAGATTCCTGGACACATAGAATCTACCAAAATTTAGTCATGAAGACATAGAAAACCTAAACAGATAAATAAACAAGACGGATATTGAATCAGTAATAAAGACCCTCCTAACAAAGAAAAGTTCAAGACAAGACAGCTTCACTGATGAATTCTACTAGACTTTTAAAGAAGAACTAATTCCAATTCTTCTGAAGCTATCTAAAACAACTGAAAGGGAGGGAATCTTCCCAGACTTCTTCTATGACAGTTTTGGACTTTTATAAGCAGAAAATAAGCTGATCATTCTTTTCAGCTTTAAACATGTTATCCTTTAAGAAAACAGAAGAATGACTCAGAAGACAGGGCTGTCATTTGTGAGCAGAGTTAACCCACTGTTTTGTTACTGCTAGTATTTTGAACTCAAAAGTTCCAGACCTCTCTGTACAGAGGGTGTGTGTAATAAACCACAGTGAAACCATCTTATTTCATTCCCCTATTTGACACCCTCACAGTCAGAAGCATGCTGGCCACCTGTTTCCCTAACTGGTGCCATTCTTTAGCCATAAAGTTTACATGTTCTCACATGCCTTTCTGGTAAGCAAGATCCTTAGAAGCTAACTTCTACAGGATAATAAAAAAATATTATAACACAAGTTTCTACGCTGGCTCACCCTTAATTTATAAATGTATAAAATCTTACCTTTTCTGTCTTCTGTGAGGAATAAGCCTTCCAATAGCTATGCCTGGACCACTAACACCCTGATCTGGTACCCTGAATGTAGTCTGTCCTAATAAACTCTTTATTTCTTATATGAAGCATCCTTCATTTTTCAATCTTGGGACCCCTGCTCAATTCAGGGGAAGAGGGTGGCACTGACATACTGCTGGCAGACAGAGGACAACAACCAATGGTAGGGCTGCCACTGTGGCAATTAAGCTGCTGTCTGCAGTGCCAGCATCCTATATGGCCACCAGTTCAAGTCCCAGCTGCTCCACTTCTGATCCAGCTCCCTGCTAATGCACCTGGGAAAGCATTAGAGGATGGATGTCCCTGGATTCAGATTGGCTCAGCTCCGGCTGTTGTGGCCATTTGGGGAGTGAATTAGCTGATGAAAGACTTCTCTCTCTCTTTCTCTGTCTCTACCTCTCTCTGTAACTCTTTCAAATAAATAAAATAAATCTCAAAAACAAATAAACAAGGGTGCTCGAATCCAAAGGGATCAGGTCTAGACTAGTGTATTAATTTTCTATTGCTGTATAACAAATTAACACAAATTTATCAGCTGGAAACATCCCCCATTTATTAGGTTACAGTTCCTTAGATTAGAATTGTCTGCCCTGAAGGCTAAAATGGAGGTGCTAGCCAGTCTTCTGCACAGTGGTGCCTTTCAAGTTCACTGGTTATTGGTAGAACTGAGTTTCTTGTAGTCACAGAAATAAGGTAATTGTCACTTTGCTAGCAGTCAACTGGGGATCACTCTCAGCCTTTAGAGCTGCCTTTATTCTTTGCTACTTGGCCCTTTCTTCTTCAAAACCATCAACAGAGAATATATTTTTGCACCGAACCCCACATAAGCTTTTAATCTCTCTTGTCATGAAGGGTCATCCCCTTTTTAAAATTGACCTGATTATGCCAAACTCATCAAGGGTAATCCCCTATCTTAAAAGCAACTGATTTGGGACCTTAATTACATTTGCAAAATCCCTTCCCAGCAGCATTGATATGAGTGTTCACTTGTTTCACTGGGAGAAAAGGAAGTGTGTGTACATACCTCCTCCTCCAGCCTTCCAGTCTCTCCTAATGCTCTCTACTGGCAGAGACTACCAGGGACCCTATGACAACGTAGAAAGGTGGTTTCGCAAATTCTGATTCCAGGTTTGAAGCTGAGACACAATAGTTATAACTGCTGTAGACAGTACCCAAGAGAACATGAGCATTATTAGCTGGGTATAGGAGATAAGGAAGGCAGGATGTAAAATGATTTTTAGAATAACTGTTTCCCCCAATATAAAAAGGGAATTCTGTTTATTTGAATATGCTATTTTAGCTATTTTTCTTTTGCTATAATGATGCAAAGTAACATTTGTTATCAGATAAAAACAAAAATAACTCGGAATATTTTCCTTAGATTTCCTATGCAACTTTAAGGTGGAAGGACAATATGTTTGTGTTCCTATGTGACATAGTCAAATAACAAAGAAGTCTTCTGAATTATCTATATAAAGGTAAGGGAGAATATAAAAAGCTGTGACAAAGATTAAAAGCCATTAGAAGTAGAAAGAAATCTCCATTCCCAACTTCATTAGGAGGTAATGAAGTGCATCACATTTTTTTTGGGGGGGGGGGGACAATGACAAATTGAATTTAATTATGTTATGTAACAGTTTAAGGCAATAGTTTTTGAAATTCAGACAAAATTTATGATTTACAGGGGTTAATATACTTCAAAAACAATTAAACTAGACAGAGAAGAAAAGAGAAGAAAATTGAGAGACACAGTATAATATCCAGGAAACAGCATCAACATTTAACATTTAACATACCTACTTACTCAATTTTTAAATTATATGCTTAAACAATCTATAAGGAATGTACAAAAATAAGAAAAAAATTTCAGAGCCTGCTTTTAATTCTAGGTAATAAACTTTAAAATGTGCATATCATGATGGTGTCACATTAACCTGAGGATTACTAATTCCTATTTTCAAGAACTGTAGGTGTAGAAATACACAAATTTATATTCATTTAATCTTCTGTTAAAGTAAAGAAAACATAATACGTTAAGGTAGCAATTTGAGGTCTGATTATTTTTTGCCCTATCCAGAACAAGTGATATGCAAATTAAAACCTACTATTAAATGACTTATTTGAAGGAAAACTATTAGAATAAAGTCAGTAGTAAAATCAGCTACAAATTAATCAATAATGTGACTAAATTACTTTCTAGTGTACATTTTTATAAATTAAGCATTATTTTACTGCTTTTCTTATTTGGTCCCCACACCTGCAACATTCTTATTCTCACCAGTGTTCAGTCAATCCTAGTCAAAGTAGCTTCCCTGCTATTACTAAATGTACCTAGCAGGCTCCTGCCTCAGGGCCTTCTGCATATGTTGTTAAGATGCCCAGGACATTCCTAGATTTAGATGTCTATGTAAATATTACTTCCATATACATTGCTTGGCTGACAACCCTATATAAAATAGTTCATGCTCATCTCATTATTCTTTGTTCTATCACCTGCTTTATTTTTCTTTACATGGTCATTACCAACTAACCCATAGCATATGTTTGCTTACTCATTCGTCTTTCTCTCCACACTAAAATAAACGGTCTAAGGTTTCACCTCACCCAGGTTAGAATGGCTCACATACAGAAATCTACCAACAACAGATGCTGGCGAGGATGTGGGGGAAAAGGGACACTAACCCACTGTTGGTGGGAATGCAAACTGGTTAAGCCACTATGGAAGTCAGTCTGGAGATGCCTCAGAAACCTGAAGATAACCCTACTGTTCAACCCAGCCATCCCACTCCTTGGAATTTACCCAAAGGAATTTAAAGTGGCAAACAAAAAAGCGATCTGCACCCTAATGTTTATTGCAGCACAATTCACAATAGCTAAGACCTGGAACCAACCAAATGCCCATCAACAGTAGACTGGATAAAGAAATTATGGGATATGTACTCTTTAGAATACTATACTGCAGTAAAAAACAATGAAATCCAGTCATTTGCAACAAAATGGAGGAATCTGGAACACATCATGCTGAGTGAATTAAGCCAGTCCCAAAGGAACAAATATCATATGTTCTCCCTGATCGGTGACAACTGACTGAACACCAAAAAGGAAACCTGTTGAAGTGAAATGGACACTATGGGAAACGGTGACTTGATCAGCATAGCCCTGACTGTTAATGAACAATTTAATACGTTATCCCTCTTAGTATTTTTTTTTTGTCTGTTCTACTTAATACTACTGGTTTAATTCTGTAATTAATACACAGCTATTCTTAAGTGTTGAAATTTAACTGAAATGTGATCCCTGTTAAATATAAGAGTTGGAATAAGAGTGGGAAGAGATGTACAATCTGGGACATGCTCAAGCTGACTTGCCCCAAATGGTAGAGTTAGAAACATACCAGGGGATTCCATCATCATCATCAAGGTGGCATGTACCAATGCCAGCTCACTAGTCCAAGTGATCAATTTCAGTTCACAATTGATCATAATGAAAGGACTAAGAGTCAAAAGGATCACATAAACAAGTCTAGTGCCTGCTAATACTAACCGATAGAATAAATAAAGGGGAGAGTGATCCAACATGGGAAGCGAGATACACAGCAGACTCATAGAATGGCGGATATCCTAAACAGCACTCTGGCCTCAGAATCAGCCCTAAAGGCATTCGGATCTGGCTGAAAAGCCCATGAGAGTGTTTCAGGCATGGAAAGCCAAGACACTCTGGCAAAAAAAAAAAAAGGACCTAAATGAAAGATCTCTGTGAGTGAGATCCCAGTGGAAAGAACAGGTCTTCAAAGAAGGAGGTACCTTTCTCTGAAGGGAGGAGAGAACTTCCACTTTGACTATGACCTTATCTAAATAAGATAAGAGTCGGTGAACTCAAAAGGCTTCCATAGCCTTGGAAACTCATGACTGGAGCATAGGGAGACTACTGATGCCATAAACAGGGGTGTCAATTTGTAAAGTTAACAACAGGAGTCACTGTGCACTTATTCCTCATGTAGGATCTCTGTTCTTAGTGTGCTGTACATTGAGATTTAATGCTATAACGAGTACTCAAACAGTATTTTTCACTTTGTGTTTCTATGTGGATGCAAACTGTTGAAATCTTTACTTAATGTATACTAAACTGATCTTCTGTATATATCGAAAATTGAAAATGAATCTTGATATGAATGGAAGGGGAGAGAGAGCAGGAAAGGGGAGGGTTGCGGGCGGGAGGGAAGTCATTGGAGGGGGGAAGCCATTGTAATTCATAAGCTGTACTTTGGAAATCTATATTCATTAAATAAAAGTTAAAAAAAATAAAATAAACGGTCTAAGTGGGAAGAAACTTTCCTGTTTCATTGTTGTATCCCTAAGAACCTAAAACAATACCTGACACTGAGGGATATCTCAATAAATATGTGTTTAAAATCATTCACCTTGATCTCATCATTATGATATTCATCTGTTTCAGTCTCTGTATTTCCTCAAGATTAAATTTAATGTCTTAATGATTGTAACAAGGATGGTTCATCCTTATTAAGGACTTGCAGCAAGCAAAGAACTAGGTGATGCACTTTTCAAATATCTCGCCCCTGTGAGACTGTGAAACAGGTGTTAATATTCTCACTGTATACACAAGAAAACTGCTAGAATCAGAAGATTCAATTGCCCAAGGTCACACTAATTCGTACAACAAGTCAAGAATGTCAGTCTAGGGGCCGGCACCATGGCTCACTTGGTTAATCCTCTATCTGTGGTGCTGGCATCCCATATGGGCGCCGGATTCTGTCCCGGTTGCTCCTCTTCCAGTCCAGCTCTCTGCAGTGGCCCAAGTGCTTGGGCCCTGCACCCACATTGGGGACCAGGAGGAAGCACCTGGCTCCTGGCTTCGGATCAGCGTAGCTCCGGCCGTAGCGGCCATTTGGGGGGGTGAAGCAATGGAAGGAAGACCTTTCCCACTGTCTCTCTCTCACTGTCTAACTCTATCTGTCAAATAAATAAATAAAAAGAATGTTAGTCTAGTTTTTGCTAACTCTAATCACTTACTTTGGTCACTCTTATCACTGAATTGGATTCTATAGTAAATAAACAAAAATTAAATAATTCCCCTGTTTCTGTGAAGCTGTGTTCTATCATACAGGTCTAAGTAAAGTGGTTTCAAGGAGATAGTTCATGAGCTGAGGCCACACCTACCCCACCCATTTAAGCCTGTCAGTCAATCAGATGATCCCCCTCACCAGGTGCATCTCCCCTTACCTGGGACCTGGGGGTAGTACTGTGTAACCACTCCCCTTTGTGAAGCTCTTAAGAAGCTTGGTGAAGGGGAGGGAGCTCTCTCTCTTTCCTTCTCTTTCTCCCCCCTAACCCCTCCACCTTGTGGACTCAGGGTGGTCAGAGCAGAGTATGAAATTTCCCTTTTACCTTTCCTGCCCCACTCTCCCTAAATGAAGCCCTCATGTGCCTGTACAATCTTCTTACTTCGTAAATAATCCTTATCACACTATATGCTGTGTTTGCGCCTCTACTTAGTACTTAGAATTCTTCTCTAAATAGAAGGCAAGAGCCTGGAATATTAAATTAGGCCCAGCCTAGCCCACAACATAAGTGACAAGTTTGCTATGGCCTCTCCCTCTCTCCAGGCTGCTTCCTGTAAGGAAGCCTACAGGTCACCCAGTTTAGAAAGGTGCCATATTAAGCATTCATATCCTTTTGTGCAAAGTAAAAGGTGCTCCTTTTTCTCTTGACTTACCCAAATCCTCCACAAGACACATGACTTCCTTGGTGGCATGAGGGCTGAACTTCAGTTTTGTCAGAGTCCAGGACTAGTATCAGTCTGCACAGTTCAGACATACAACTTGCCATCATCTTTGATCTTCCCCCCTGTTTACCTTGCTGCTTCTATACCTTCTTTTTTCTTGTCGCTCAATCATTCCAAGCATGCTTCCCTCTTAGGTCCTGTGCATCTGCTGCTTCCTTTGTTTGGGAAATATCTTTCACCAGATACTCTTCTTAATCACTGGGCCTCTATGTGACTGTCACTTCTCAGAGAAGCCTCCGACCAGCCTGCATAAAATCATACAACCTAGTCTTTTTCTTGGCCTAAGCTGCTACATTTTCCCTTCATACAATCACCACTATTGACTTGACATTTACAGACTTCCCTTCAGATCAGTGGAGGTTGATCTCAGGATCCCTTACTGTGGGGAGCAATCCGGACTAGACTAAGTTACTCGAATTAGGACTTATTCTATGCATCTGCTCTCCCACAATATGGCGCTGGGAGAGAAGTAAACAGCTTCTACCCAGCTGCCTCCAGTTCAACCAATAAACTGTAGGACTTGCTCCTGATTGGAGAGCAGCGTACTCGGCGTGTGGGCAGCCGAGTTAGGATTGGCGGAGGAGGACTATAAAGGAGGAGAGAGATGGCATGCACCGGGAACATCTATGGGGAACATCTAAGGGAACCCGTGCAGCCCCCGAGAGAGCCGGCCGGCGGTGTGCCGCTCCCCTGCGGAAGTGGGGAATGCGGCCAGGGGGAACTGCCCTTCCACGGAGGTGGAAGGGATAGTAGCCAACCCGGGAAGAACCAGTAGCAAACCCGGGGAGGGCCGAGCAGACGAAAGAACAGCGCAGGGTCCTGTGTTGCTCCTCCACGAAGAGGGGGAGCGACACCTTACAGATACCAAAATGATGATGATGAAGCCCGTTATATAAGTGGGGTAGCATTTGCATATAGCCCAAGCACAACCTACGATATACCTTATATCATCTCTATATCACTTGTAACACCTAATATAATTGAAATTTTATATAAATAGCAGTTGTGCTATTTGTGTATTACTTGGAAAATAAGGACCAAATAAAAAAATATATTTTTAGTACCAATGCAATTTTTAAAATATTTTTTGACCCTCACGTGGTTGAAACCGTGGATATGGAGGGCCAGTTTTATTTGATTCTTTTTTAAGACTTATGTGTTTGTTTCTTTGCAAGGCGGAGAGACAGAAAGAGAGAAAGAGAGAGAGAGAGAGAGAGAGAGAGAGAGAGAAATTTTTCATCTGCTGGTTCTCTCCCGAAAGGTAGCAACTCTGCTGAGCCAGGCTGAAGCAAAGGACTCAGAACCCGCCCTGGGTCTCCCACATGGATGGAACAGGTCCAAGTACTTGGGCCATCATATGCTGTTTTCCCAAGCACATTAGCTGAGAACTAGATTGGAAGCAGAGTAGCCAGAACTCAAACCAACACTCTAATATGGGATGCCAGTGTCAACAGCAGAGGCTTAATCTGCTATGCCACAGTCCCTACATTTGATTCTTTCATGGGAGGTATCCTCTTCATATCTGTGTGTAAATACCCAGCTCTACTAGCACATTTTTCTTCAAGACTGAAGTTAACTTATATTTAAAGTTGCATGTTAAGTGATTTGGACTTCAATGACTGCAAATATATTATATATGTTGTCAATACTTGTTAACCTAGATTAGGTTAACTTGTTAACCTAAAATAAGTCTTGGGATCACAAAAATGATTGTGTGTGAATATAAGACAGGTATCCGTATAATGTAGAATATACCCATATCAAGTCTAATGTCAACATGGAAACACAACATTTTTTAAAAGACTCATCAGTGATTTGTGGGGCCCTCCATTTGACTTCCAAACAAGAATATATCAGATCTGAGTTTGAAAATACTATTTTCAGGATTTTCCCAAACAATAAATGAGAAAGCAAATGACTGGAACATAATAAGTGAATAATAAATGTGAATGCTTGACTTTGTTCCCTATAAATTTCCCACAACACATGAACACATGTACACACATACACATGCATACACATGTGTCATACATTTGCATTTTAATGTATTACAAATGATATTTGAATAAAAGCTGCTACTTTGCTTCAAAGATTTGAGTCTGTGATTAAAATATAAAGAGGCCGGGCCGGAGCTGTGGCACAGCAGGTTAATACCCTGCCGATATGGGTGCTGGTTCAAGACCCTGCTGCTCCACTTCTGATCCAACTCTCTGCTGTGGCCTGGGAAACCAGTAGAAGATGGCCCAAGTCCTTGGACCCCTGCACCCATGTTGGAGACCAGGAAGAAGCTCCTGGCTCCTGGCTTCAGATCAGCACGGCTCTGGTCATTGAAGCCAATTGGAGAGTGAACCATCAGATGGAAGACCTCCCTCTTTCTCTCTACCTCGCCTCTCTCTGTGTAACTCTTTCAAATAAATAAATAAATATTTTTTAAATAAATATTTTTTAAAATAAAAATGTTGTTAGTAGGCTCATATATTTTTATTTCTTATTCTTTACCCAATAGTTACCAATTCTGTAATTTTTAGTCAACTAGTCAGTTGCTCCTATCTTGAATTCATTGCTTCTAGGTATGTCCAAAGAAAATACAAAATAGGCCATTTGGAATGTAATAAAATTCATTATTTTTACATAATAATGTAAGGAAATTAATATGGTTTAAAACAAATTTAATAAAAAGCTACGAAAATATCTAAAACACACTTTGTTGCATAGCAAAATATATATAAAGTATACTTTAAAAAGATAAAAGGAATACATTTTATACTTTTGTAACTCTAACAAATGTGACCAGAAACTTTTCTTCTGTTTTCCGATTAATATAACCCTTTCCTTTGTAAAAGATTATAGGGAAAAATATGCAGAATAAAGAACATTTGGGGAAATTTCTTTAAAAAATAGCAAGTATTCTTCTAAGAACTCAAAAATATTCCACAGCTGGTGATGGACATTTAAATGAAATTATTTCTCACATATTTTTTGCAATCAAAATCTCTGATTAGCTGATTCTGAAGTAAATGCCAATTAGTCAAAATTTTCATGATCTTTTAATTATTTAGGACTAAAATGGGCTTCCACCATTTCTGCATATAGTGTAGACTTTATAATTTTCTCTAGTTTAAAAAAAAACATTTTATTTGAAAGAGAGACAGAGGCAAGCAAGCAGCAGAGAGATCTCCCATCTACTGATTCATTCCCCCAAATGCCTGAAACAGCTGGACTAGGTCAGGCCAAAGCTGTATTAGGAATTCAATCCAGGTCTCTCAAATAGGTGGCAGGGACTCAAGTCCTTGAGCCATCCCCTGCAGCCTCCCAAGGTATGCAACAGCAGGAAGCTGGAATCTGAAATGTAACCAGGATACAAAACCAGGCATTCTGATGTGGGATACAGATGTCCCAAGCAGCATCTTAAACACTTCACCAAATGCCTGTTCCAATATTCTATAGGTTTTGCTCTGATTCTAATGCATTACAAGCTACAAACATGAATTATAAAGAAGTGACATAAGGGAATAAAGAAGAGATAAATGGAAAGAAGCATGATTAGCAGTCAAATATAATTACCAAATCTTAATATACTCCCTAAATGAAAATTTATTCTAGGAATACAACTTTCTGCTGGCTACAGTGATTATAACAAATCTCCATGAGAATTTTCCTTTTGCATTCAACGTGTATTCCCATATACCAACATACTTTATTATAATGAATAAGAAAGTCAAATGTATACATTCTGTCTGGGTAGACCAGGGTTGAAATCTATTATAACAAACACTTTACAGAAGTTGTGACAAGTAACGTGATGATGTTAGAGAGTCTTGGACCCTTCAGCTGCTGATATTAATCAAGACAGATATTTCTATATCTCTTCCTCATTAAGAATAATTAAGCCTTTTTGTTTCTGGAAGAAAATGTAAAGAACCACATTCCATTTTAGGTAATCAATAAATAAAGCACTCCTTTTAATTATTTAAAATTATAGAGGTACTATATTTAATATATAAAACTTCTGCTGCAGGCTGTATATTTAAATAAATTAGATGGTGACAAATATACAGTAAGCTTCTGTAAAATAAGGTAGCCTTAAACACAGTGGCTTACATGTGATAGTTAGTTTCCATTCACATGTTAGTCCAGCAGCGTGTAGAGCTGGCAAGTTAGCTTAGCGCCACCAGGTCACTCAGGAATTCAGTCCCTGCATCTTGTGGCTCCCTCTCCATCATGGACAGTGTTCTTGCCTGAAAAAGCAGACATTTATGACCTTCACATTGGCCTTTACACTTCAGAAAGGGAAAAGAGCAGGCCCAGGATAAGCGCTCCATCTTCACTAAGCAGATCATTAGAAGTTGTAGGCATCAGGTACACCCCACCCCCACATACTAAATGCAACATAATGGCCTCATCTAGCTACAATGTAGCCTCAGAAATTTCTGAATCTTGATGGTCCTGAGTCTATTATTACTTGAATGATTCTACTACCAAAAGAAAATGGAGACTGTTGATATATCTCATGTAATTCCATGTGTGTATGTGTACTTGTGAGCATATTCCAAATCATACTTCAAGAATTAGCCAGTCAGGGCCATGTTGTGGCACAATGGGTTAAGCCTCCCCTTGTGACTGGGCATGCCATATCAGAATACCAGGTCAAGTCCCTGCTACTCTGCCTCCATCCATCTTCCTGCTAATATGACTGGAAGGCAGTGGAAGATGGTCCAAGTGCCCCTGACACCCATATGGAGGGACCTGAATGGAGTTCTGGCCTCTGACTTCAGCCTGATGGGAGCCTGAATGTTGCAGCGATTTAGGGAGTGAACCAGCAAATGCAAGATAGAAATATTGATATCTCTCACTTTCTCACTCTGCTTTTCAAATAAATAAATCTTTAAAAAGAAAGAAAGAATTAGCTAGTAAAATGTAACAATGGCTTCAACTATCTGGAAAAATAAAAAGTTTTGAATAAAAAAACTATAAATATTATACTAAATCCAGAAAGTCTAGATTTCATTTAAAAAGTATGTCTTAAATTTTAAAATCGTGACTAGGAAGTGAAAAGTTCAGAGCTGAAACCCCAAGGAATCAAACAAGTACACACCATTCATTGAACCTATGTATCTTGAGGAGCATGGTAGAGTGGAGAGAGCCTTGGTTTTCTTATCTGAACCCCAAACAGATTCACTGTGGGGTTTATTAGGGATAAGCAATAACTATGGACAAAAATCACACAAATATAAGCACGGAAGATATTTCCCTATACTATGCCAGACACAAGCTAGGTATCTTATAAATAAAGGCTATTTTTAGAATTACTTTACACAAACATTCATTTATAAATTGCACCACTAATTACTGATATTTTATGATGATCTACAAACAAAAAAATATTCCCAGTAGTCAAGCAGTACCCCAGGGTGACAGGTGAAGTTAATGAGGGAAGTGCTATGGTTTGAATGTCTCCTCCATAACTCACACTGAAAGTTAACTGTCATTGTGACAGTGTTAAGAAGTGGGACCTTCAGGAGTTGAGTAGGTCATAAGGGATCTGTTGTCATCAATAGATAATGTTATCATGGGAAGGAGTTATTCTTAAGTGATTTGTTATAAAAGCAAGTTTAAAGGCAGGCGTTGTGACACAGCAAGTTAAGCCATCGCTTGGGAGACTCACATTCCATGTGTGAGCACTGGTTCCAGTCCTGGCTCCTCCGATCTGAATCAGCTTCCTGCTACTGCATGCTTGGAGGCAGGGATGATGGGTCAAATGCTTGGGCCCCTGCCATCCACATGGGGAGACCCAGACAGAATTCCGGGGTCTGGCTTTAGTGGAATCCATCCACGGCTGTTGTGGATGGTGGATGGAGGGTCTCAGGGTCTGTCTGTTTCTCTCCTCCTTCTCTACCGCCAACTCTATCACTCTGCTTTTCAAGTAGATAAAAGTAAATACATAAACATGATTTTCAAAAGCGAGTGTGGTCTCACTGCCCCTCTGTCTCAGGCATGCCCACTTGCTCTTTCTGCCATGCTATGACACAGCAGGAATGCCTTGACCAGATGCCAGTGACATGTTTTTAAACTTCCCAGCATCTACAATCATGAGCTATATTAACTTTTATTGCTTTTGATTTACCCAGTCTGTAGTATTCTGTTATAGCAGCAGAAAACAGTCAAACAAGTAACTAATTTTAATAATATATAATAAAAGTTGTAATAAATTTAAGCACATGGCACTATATGTTCTCAAAACAAGGTTAACCAATTCAGTGAAATTGTGTGTATGTAAATTTACTCTATCAGTACTACTAGACTGTTTAAGTATGTACCTGATTTTATTTCTATATTACAGTGGAAAACAAGCGTGCTGATATTAGTGATAATACAATTCAGTCAATGATAAAATGATCAAATTTTTTATCACACATTCATTGTATTATATTAATTTAGTTTTTACTAAGTATAAAAGAAAATAGCAAACTTAAAAACATAAAATACAGGACATACAGCATCATAAACAGTGGCTACACATCAGCTCTCATGACAGATGAATACCGGATGTCACTCAGAAATTGAAAGGATTCTATGCAGAAAATGAAAAGACAGCTAAGCTTACAGAGACTGTCATTACTACATAGTACAAAGTGTAGATTTGTAAGTGTAGATTAAGTAGTAAAAACAAAGGAGATCACAGATTCATAGACACTGAATAGATGTGCAGCGTATCACCAAATTCTCTAGAAATAAGACCATATATATAGCATTTGGTGTCTACATTTCCCAAATAGTTAATAAGCACTACTGAATCAACATCAAAATCACCTTCTCTATCTCCTGCAAAAGTTCATCATAAATTTCTTGAAAAAATCACTACTAGTAAATCGTTGTGGCCAACATTAAAATCAATTCCATTTACTAAGAAAGCTAAGAGAAATACACTATCAAGTAAGAAGCTATTGTGCATGGTCATTTTTAATGTGTATATTCAATACTTAATCTCATTGCATTAAAATAATATCTAAATGATATAAGGTTCAGTACTTAACAACCATGATAGCAACAATAAAGCATTTTTATATCACATTTTAGCTGTGTGGAAATAAAAGTGCACTCATTGCTTAATTTTACTTTCACTGATTTCATTTTGTATCAATATAATGTACTAATATAATACCTATATAAAATGTACTAATATTATGCTCTTAACAGACCTCATACACTACTAATCCAGGCCCTGGGGATAGAGGAGTGAATTACTAACCACAGTTCCAGCTTTTATGAAATTAATACCAAAGGGTAGCATGAGATAGCCAAAAAACAATTAAACGCGTAAAAATTAAAGCTAACACCACACTGTTGGAGTTGGAGTTCAACTCCAATCCAAAGTCCTATCTGTGTTCTTTCACCCCCAACTGTAGACAATTACAAAGAGTCGACCTGGTAATCTCATGGGAGAGGGCTGTCTCCCACCTTGCCACCCCCACAGCAGACCTGTGCTGAGTCTGAGGTCTCTGGAGTGAGCCGTAGTCAGGACTCAGGCCTCTCTGCCTGTCAGTTCTCCCCTACACAGCCACATTCCTAGCCCTGGAGCTACACTCTGAGGCCTGCTTACTGAGGAAGCCTTGGATATGGCCTTTCTCCTGTTTCTGCTGAGATCACTTTATCTGAGGGCCTTGAAGAAACACTTCTCTACTCTGACTCAGCATCCGGAAGTTGCCCTTTCCAACCCTTCCTTCTCTCCTTACTCAAGTTCCAGCTTCCATGTCTGTCACATTACAGAAGCCCTTTGTTTCAGGCTCCCTCAGCAATGAAGATCCTCTGTCCCGCCCTGCAAGTCAGTTCTGATACTGTCCTCACTAGGCACTATTACATGAAGAAACATGGCATATATGAGCAACTCGTATTTTGTGTCTCTTGCAAATGTTTTGCAATAAGTAATTAAGGTTTTGACTACTGTCGCTCCCCCTCTTCGTGGCGGAACGACACAGGATCCTGCGCTGTTCTTTTGTCTGCTCGGCCCTTCCCAGGTTTGCTGCTGGTTCTTCCCGGGTTGGCTACCGACCCTTCCACCTCCATGGAAGGGCGGTTCCCCCTGCCACTTTCCCCACTTCCGCGGGGGAGCGGCACACCGCCGGCCAGCTCTCCCGGGGGCTGCTCAGGTGTTCCTTCAGATAGATGTTCCTGGTGCATGTTGTCTCTCTCCTCCTTTATAGTCCTCTTCCACCAATCCCAACTCTGCTACCCACACGCCGAGTACGCTGCTCTCCTCCAATCAGGAGCAGGTCCTACAGTTTATTGGTTGAACTGGAGGCAGCTGTGTAGAAGCTGTTACTCCCTTCTCAGCGCCATATTGTGGGAGAGCAGATGCATAGAATAAGTCTTAATTCCAGTAACAGTCTAGTCCGAGTTGCTCCCCACAGACTACTACTTTCATTTTTGGCTGGATGTCTTAACCCCTCAGTACTCAGTAGCTCAGCTCTCATGAACTCAGTTGTTAACAAAATTGTTAGTTAATAGTCCATTACATATGCTAAGGAATCTCTTCCGTACAACCATCACTGAGAAATAAAACTAGGCATAGAGAGGTTAAGCAGCTACACTGAGATCACCCAACTAATAAGAGGACAAGCTAGAATTTATAAAACAAATAATTGGTCTCAGTGGTCACATTCTTAATCTCTAAGATTTACCAATGTATGGCCATTCCAGAGAGTAGCAGACACCATGAAGAAAACTTCTCGAGGAGTGTGGCCACTTACAGACATTACAGAGAGTGCCTGGGGAATAACTCCATGAGGAAGTTTCATTTTAGCTAAGATGAGAAGAACCTGAAAAAACTGAGGCTGTGAAAATGTGGAAGAAGAATGTTCTAGGCTGGCAGAAATAGGACAGAACCTAAAACCAGGACAAGTCTGGTGTGTTCTAGGAACGGATGGCAGCAGGTGTGGCTGCAGCAGGAGAGAATGAGGTTGGAGTAAGAGATGGGAGTTTCCAGGTTTTACAGGACCTGAAGTCATGATAAAGAATTGAATTTTATTTTGTGTCAGGGAAGTTATTTTTGAGATCAAGCAGGGGACTACCATGACAGAATTTCGATTTTTCTTTAAAAACAAAGAATTACACTAATGGTTGTGCAGAAATGAATGAAACAGAGAAAACGGACAGCAGATACATCAATGATACTACCCTGGAAGGGGAGAAGGGAGATAGAATACATTAGACAAAATACATGCAATGTTCACTTGTAGAAGGCTGAGAAAAACATGGAGAATGGAAGGCGGTACAAGTCTTAAACAGTGGCTGAATTAATAGGTGTATGCTGTTCAATGATCAGTGGGGAGGTTGAGAAATTCATTAGCAGCCACCCAAACCTCACTCAGGCCTTGATAAGGAGTCTGAACTAAGAACAATGGAAGACCACTGATACTAGAAAGAAAAATAAAGGTTTCTTACTTACCAAATCAAACCTAACTCTTATAAAGGAACAAAGCAGACAAAATCATACAACGACAGATCATATTCCTAGATTCTTAGGGCTATCACGCAGGCAGACAATGCAACTCCTTATAAGTTATACATTACCATTCTTGGCCTCTGGAATGTGTAAGAACCCAAAACTGTAAGATGGTAGGTTTGCTTTACCAAGGGAACCCACCTAATTTTAATTTAGCCTTGTAGAATTTGTGTGGTGGGTGTTAAGCCATGTGCTTGGCTGCCTTTGAGCTACAAATCTGACTTCCCTGAGGCAAACCGCATCCTTGAGTCTTTGTCTTGATTTCTCAATTACATTTGCTTCCTACACTAGGACAGATAAGAAGAAAGGATTCTGGTCGCCAACCTTTCTCTCTGAAGGCTGGATCCACAGATGAAGATCCTCATTTTGTCTAAAGCCCTATTTCAAAAATTAATGTGAAATCACGATGCTTTCTCTGCTATTCACTGACTGAGTGCACTGATTCTTAGTGCATTTGGGCTATTACCACCAAGAGAGAACAGAAACTTATTTCTTACAATACTGGAGACTAAATCCAATGCAAATTATTATAGCCAGTAAGGAGAACGGTAAGGAGGTTCCTCAAAATATTGAAAACAGATCTACTATATGACCCAGCTATCCCTCTTGTAAGTACATAACCAAAAAATGAAACCAGTATAGGAAGGTGGTGGCTGCATTCCCATGTTGATCACGGCACTATTCACAATAGCCAAGACATGCAATCAATTTATAAAATACATGCTAATATATATATATACATAAAAACACAACACAATGGAATGCTGTTTTCCCCTAAAAAAAAGTGAAATCCTAACATGTGCAGCAAAACTGATGGAACTGGAGATGATTATGTTAAGATATGAAAAGACAAATACTGCATTCTCCCATATACAGAAGTTAAAAAATAAATATGAAATTATAATAGCAATGATTAGAGACTGGAAAGGGTATGAGGAGGGGATAGAGGGAGGTTGCATAATGAGTTATGAAAACAGACAGAAGTAGCAAGTTCTAATTCTCCACAGTGCAGTGGGATGACTGTGATGATGGATTATATTCTGCATAAAGAAGTGGATAACAGGCCAGCATTGTGGTATAGCAGGTAATGCTGCTCCCTTCAATGCTGGCATCTATATGGGTGCCAGTTAATGTCCCAGCTTCTCCACTTCCAATCCAGCTCCCTGCTAGTGGCCTGGTAAAGTAGCTGAAGATGTCCCTGGCCCCCTGTGTGGGAAATCCAGATGAAGCTACTGGTTCCTGGCTTTGGCCTGGCCCAGCCCTAGCCTTTGCAGCCATTTAGGGAGGGAACCAGCAGATGGAAGAGATATCTCTATCTCTCCCTCTCTCCCCCCCCCTCCCCTTCCCTCCCTGTAACCGTGCCTTTCAAATACATAAAAATAATTCTTGAAAGAAAAATAGTAATTTTCTGTATAAACTTTGCAATAATTCTGTAAATCTAAAACTGTTTTTTTTTTAAACTTTTATTTAATGTATATAATTTTCCAAAGTACGACTTATGGATTACAAAGGCTTCCCCCCCATACCGTCCCTCCCACCCACAACCCTCCCCTTTCCCACTACCTCTCCCCTTCCATTCACATCAAGATTCATTTTCGATTATCTTAATATACAGAAGATCAGCTTAGTATACATTAAGTATGGATTTCAACAGTTTGCTCCCACACAGAAACATAAAGTGAAAAATAATAGATGATTTTTTTTTTTAAATGATGATGAAATCAGAGCAGACCTATTGTCATGTTTAATCCCAGTGAGAGTCAAGTTGGGAATTGATAATTTCTTTTTTTCTTTTCTTTTTTTTTTTTTTACAGAAGATCAGTTTAGTATGCATTAAGTAAAGATTTCAACAGTTTGCACCCCCATAGAAACACAAAGTGAAATATATTGTTTGAGTACTCGTTATAGCATTAAATCTCAATGCACAGCACATTAAGGATAGAGATCCTACATGAGGAGTAAGTGCACAGTGACTCCTGTTGTTGACTTTACCAATTGACACTCCTGTCTATGGCATCAGTAATCTCCCTATGCTCCAGTCATGAGTTTCCAAGGCTATGGAAGCCCTCTGAGTTCTCCGACTCTTATCTTGTTTAGACAAGACAAGGTCATAGTCAAAGTGGAGGTTCTCTCCTCCCTTCAGAGAAAGGTACCTCCTTCTTTGATGACCTGTTCTTTCCACTGGAATCTCACTCGCAGAGATCTTTTGCCAGAGTGTCTTGGCTTTCCATGCCTGAAATACTCTCATGAGCTCTTCAGCCAGCTCTGAATGCCTTTAGGGCTGATTCTGAGGCCAGAGTGCTATTTAGGACATCTGCCATTCTATGAGTCTGCTGAGTATCTCACTTCCCATGTTGGATCACTCTCCCCTTTATTTACTCCATCAGTTAGCATTAGGAGGTACTAGACTTGTCTATGTGCTCCCTTAGACTCCCAGTCCCTTCACCATGACCAACTGTGAACTGAAACTGATCACCTGGAACAGTGAGATGGCATTGGTACATGCCACCTCGATGGGATTGAATTGGAATCCCCTGGTATGCTTCCAACTCCACCACTTGGGGCAAGTCAGCCTGAGCATGTCCCAAATTATACATCTCTTCCCTCTCCCATTCCCACCACCATGTTCAACAGGGATCACATTTCAGTTAATTTTCAACACTTAAGAATAACTGTGCATCAATTACAGATCTAAACCAGTCATATTAAGTAGAACAGATAAAAAAAACTACTAAGAGGGATAATGTATTAAATTGTTCATTAACATTCAGGGCCATGCTGATCAAGCCACCATTTCCCATAGTGTCCACCTCACTCCAACAGGTTTCCCTCTTGGTGTTCAGTCAGTCGTCACCGATCAGGGAGAACATATGGTATTTGTCCCTTTGGGACTGGCTTACTTCACTCAGCATGATGTGTTCCAGATTCCTCCATTTTGTTGCAAATGACTGGATTTCGTTGTTTCTTACTGCGGTATAGTATTCTAAAGAGTACATATCCCATAATTTCTTTATCCAGTCTATCGTTGATGGGCATTTAGGTTGGTTCCAGGTCTTAGCTATTGTGAATTGAGCTGCAATAAACATTAGGGTGCAGACCTCTTTTTTGTTTGCCAATTTAAATTCCTTTGGGTAAATTCCAAGGAGTGGGATGGCTGGGTCGAACGGTAGGGTTATCTTCAGGTTTCTGAGGAATCTCCAGACTGACTTCCATAGTGGCTTGACCAGTTTGCATTCCCACCAACAGTGGGTTAGTGTCCCTTTTTCCCCACATCCTCGCCAGCATCTGTTGTTGGTAGATTTCTGCATGTGAGCCATTCTAACCGGGGTGAGGTGAAACCTCATTGTGGTTTTGATTTGCATTTCCCTGATTGCCAATGACCTTGAACATTTTTTCATGTGCCTGTTGGCCATTTGGATTTCCTCTTTTGAAAAATGTCTATTGAGGTCCTTGGCCCATCTCTTAAGTGGGTTGTTGGTTTTGTTTTTGTGGAGTTTTTTTGAAATTAAAAGTGATTGGGGTCAGCATCATGGTGTAGTGGGTAAAGCTGCTGCTTGCAATGCAGGCATCCCATATGGTAACTGATTCATGTCCCAGCTGCTCCACTTCCAATCCAGCTCCCTGTTAATGGCCTGGGAAAAACAGCAGAAGATGGCTCAAGTGCTTGGGCCCCTGCTAGCCACGTGGGAGACTTGGAAGAAATTCCTTACTCTTGGCATCAGCCTGGCCCAGCCCTGACCATTGCAACCATCTGGGAAGTGAACCAGCACATGGAAGATCTGTCTGTCTCTCCTTCTCTTTCTGTAACTGAGTTTTAAATAAATAAAATAAATCTTTTATGAAAAGTTATTTAATATGAGAAATATAGGACAATGTTTATATATTTTACTTTATTCCAATAATTGTGTTCCTTACAATTAATTTAAACCTCTTTTTATGAAATTCAGTCACTCATTTCTTTTTCAGAAACATAAAGATTACCCCCTCTTTCGGAGCAGAATGATGGGGTTATTTAAGGTCGAGTTACTTATAAATATTAGAACTGGATTCACTTGAAGCTGAAAGGAGAACATTTGGAAGCAGTTTTAGTTAATAATTTATTCCTAAAGTTTCTGATTCTTCCTTTCATATATTGATTTCCACAAGCACAGGCAAACATCTTGACTGCTTTATAAAGGTTTCAATTTGTTTCATTTTCTATTATAAAAAAAGCATCTTCTCAACTGACCCATTTTCTATCACCTAAACACCTGTTGAAGGAAGCTAATATGCTTCCCTTCAGCAGTGATAATGCAGCAGGTGATTGAAGGAAAAATAGAAACCATTCCACTTAGAAGCTTTTAGACCTTGGCCAAGTTCTGCAACTAAGTTCCCTCAACCTCTGAAGCAGAAATAATACTAGGAACTAACTCAGATATGTTTTCAGGGTGAAATGAAAATCTGCATTTCAAATGCTTAGCATAAGACCTGCCACATAATGAGGTCCCAGTGACAGTGCAAGGAACAAAAAGCAATAGCATTTTCTCACTCATCACAAGGCTCGTGACTACTGCAAAATACAGATTAACACACACAAAAACACATTGACTTCATGGAAGTTTTTCACCTGACACAGAACCCTCAGAAATGAAGACCTAAAGAAAACAAGGCCGTCTGTGTATAACCAGGCTTAGGTTTGGTGAGGAATGGACTGTTATGTGGAAGTATGATTAGACAAAATAGGGTATGACTCAATGGCAATAAACTAGGGGGAACTTAGTAAGGCCTATTTGTTCAGTCTTCTCAGCATTTCAGTGTCTTTAAGAATAAGGAGTCTCCTCTCCTCTGGGTAGAAGTGGTCTGGAATGGCCTGCTTCTGGGGGCGGGACAAAAGGATGGTAAGAGTGATTTCCCAAAAGCCAAGTAGCACATCCTGAACTCCACCCACAGACACCATTCTCAGACCTGTAGTCTCCTACAAAGCTATGCTCAACAGAGAAGGTATACCACCCGTGGTGAAACACAGAACTCTGACAAGGTCCAGGGACTCTGAAAACCGGGAGGCTGAACATAGTGAGAAAATCAGAGAAAAGTCCACTCGCTGATTAGGCAGTGATGGTGATGAGTCAATGTCAGGAAAGAATACAGCAGGGTACAGCAGGCTGGCTTTTCCTATGGCTCTACAAACACAACAGCTACTGTTGTGTTATCGTCACCTCTTTGTGTAAAGAGGTTGGCAAAGTCTCATTTTTGTTGAGACCCACTCCAACATCTGAGAAACACAAAAAGAAGAAAAAAATCATTATTTCACACACTAGCTCCCTCTGAGGACCACAAAAGAAATATTGTGCCGTGTAATTCAGTAAATAAGCATTTTTGAATATATTTATTCACAAGGCAGGCAATAGTTGGATTTTTTATTGAACATTATATATGTAACATGCATTTTACATTCCTCATCTTCTGTTCACTATAAACCTATGAAGTAGATTTGTGTTATACTCATTTTAGAAAGAGAAAATAAAACAAGTGATTCTGTTATATGCTCTATGTCACTCGACCAGGAAAAGTGACTGGATGTCAGGTCTAATCCAGATAGTGATTGGAATACTGATCCAGCACTAGAGGTACTGAACAGACACTGTAACTCCTGATCTCAACAAACTGACAGTCCAATAGGGAATACTGATAAGATATGGAAGTGTGGGTGCTACGGGATCACACAGGCAGAGCTCTGCACCCAGAGATCAGTATATAACATTCATGGCTCATCTCACTGAGCAAAATCTATTTCCTACTTGGCTCAGACTTGTAAGGTCCTTAATAGCATAGTTAATGTCATATCATTGAGTAACACCTGGTATAAGTAGTGGTTCAGCACACATGCTTTTAAAAGGTGTGTGGCCCCAAACCCCACTCAATACCTTGTAGCTTTGGGTATCTTGTGCCTTGGTTCTCTCATTATTAAAGGGGAATGCTAGCAGTCAAACTATATCACTGAAAGTTATCCTCAGCAGGCTCTTAGAAGAGTGCCTGTCATAGAAGTATTCAAATATGTCTTTGACCATTTCCTCTTGGAGGTTAGTACTATCCCTGGGAACAGTAGGCACTCAGTCAAATGTTTTGATTCAATGAACAGACTGCAGAAATTTGGAGATTATTTTTGAAACCCTATATATAAACTCACGATTTAAGTTTCTTTGAGTATGTCTCTGTGGCTAATTGTCTCTTCACTTCTTAATAGAGCAGATCTCTGCTACTCATTACAACAGAAGACATCAAGAGAAGTAGAGTATAATATGGGAAATGGAGATAAGATCCATCCAAATTTTGCAATTTAATTAGACTAGCAACTGAAAGAGCACTGTAAGAAATTACTCTCAAGATTAATTCTCGAACATCTTTATTCTAATACTTTCCTCAGTGAAGGTTCTAGAAAATGTAAGTAACAGTATGATAATAATCCAGCATTTTCCAAATGAACCTAGAGGTGAGAATAATGGCAGAAATGAATAAGTATTATTTCTAAAGGAAAAAAATTATTTCCTTTTCTACAATGACCCAAGCTAATTTCATGTCTACAGCTCATAAAACTAATCATAATGGATTCATTTAGCATGATTAGGAGGTGCAGAACAGCTCTTCAGAAGGAATTTTGTTCTATTGTAATTTTATTCCAGAGCACTATATCATTAAAGTGAAATATTAATGATATTTTTATTACAATTGTCAAGAAAATTATGGATAGGATTCCAAACATAAAAGCTTAGAATTGTTTTAGAAACCTACATTTTTAAATGTACTATTCAAAGACATTCAAGTTCTTAAGAAAATAACGTGTAACACCTCTCATTTATCATGGGTATTTATTATTCCAAAATTATATAAATGCTCAGTTGAACCAAAGAGCAGCAGTAAAAGAATTTATATGAAAGATTAATTAGATTTCCCTTTAGAACAATTTTAAAGGAGCTCAGGGTGTTGATATTCATTTTAATTAGAATGTTCACATTTTAAAAAGTAAGACTTTTTTCACAATTGTATCTACCCTGAGAAAAGGAATACTTTCAAATCACAGTTCTTTGGGGGATATTAAAGTAGTGTTTTTGGCTCCCAAAATGACTGTGTGTAACCTAAACCACGAAAATGTGTCTTGTTTTAAATTCCCATGGACAAAATTAGTTTGAGTTCTGAACCACTGTTTCCTGTGGAAAATACTAGCCCACTACTGGGAATAAATTTTCCCTCAAAGCCTTGCTGGTCTTATAGAACAGCTTTGACAGTAATACTGCTAATACTAAAAAGTCTTCTGTTTTCTTTTGTTTATTATTATCCTTTATGAAATTCAATAAACTCATCAACTAAAATTTTGAATAAAATTTATTCAAGAACATTTCAGTAAGAATAGACTAAGAAAAGTTCATGTAAAGATTTCTTTACTATCTTTATTCTTGCATTTCTTTTGTCTTTCTTGTCTTCTAAGAGAATAGATTAATGCAATGGGTAAATTCAACAGGTAGGTCTCAATAACTGAAAAAGCTTCTTTTTGGGTTCTAGTTAGCCTAGAACCTAGAAGAAACCCATATACATAGAATTAAAATTTGTTCATTTTGACTTACCTAAAGTTCATTTATCTGGTAGCACTAAAGAGTCTAGAAGATAGTTGGACTACATAAAGAAAAAAATCAGCTATTTCAGTTGCTACAAGTTTCTCTTATTTAATCTCATATATTCAAGGGGCACCATTTCTGGGTTTTATATATAGTTGTTTTAAAAACTCTACTTTCAAACACAGCTCAAATCATCTTGGTTTTCACATTAACCAGACTATAGAGAATCCAAATGTTAACTAATGACAGATTTTCTCTTTTCTGTGGTAGTAAAAAAGAAAAAAAAAATATACAAAAGGATTCCCAAATCAAAAAAATGACACAAAAGATATTTGGATTCATTTAAAGGATGATTCAAGCATCAGAGACCTTCGTAGATTGTGAGATCAGTACTCTGTAGATCATATAATACGATATTAGACTCTTGTCCAGAAATATTGCTCAATATCTCACTCGAAGAGTACAACAGATGGTGTCCTGATATGGCTGAATAACCTCCTATCTTACTTGACTCCGAAACAGAAACACTTCAAACTCTAGGAAAAAAATTATTAAATTATAACTTTAATGGATTGGAGCAGAGAAGGTTAAATGACAGGTGGATTCTGAAGGGAATATGAAACTTGGAAGAATGGATTACTGGAAGTGAGCTTCTTGTTTTTAGGGCATTTAGTATTTGAACAACAATAAAAAAAATCTTCAGTATTTCTAGCATGGTGAAGGGAGAGTACAGAGTAAAAATAAATTTTTGGAAAATCCCAACTTTGACCAGGCTAGCTTTTAGGGAGTAAATCAGAGAGTGGAACCTCATTTTCATTCTCTCTCTCTCTCTCTCTCTTCTCCCCTACTACCACATAAACAAAGATGTTTTAAAAGTAAAAATTGTATAATTAAAAGCAAAATAGATAAAATAAATATTATTTGAGTAGGATTGATAGTAGAATGAGGATGACAGAGCAAAAAAAAAAACAATTAGTGGATATGAAGATATAACAACAGAAAACACTTAAACTAAAAAATACAGAGAAAGACTTAAAGAAAGAAGACTAGACAACATTAGTGGCCTCTGGAACAATAACAGAAGGCCTGGCATGTGTGTAATGGGAACGTAATTTGAGGTCAAAGAATGTGACAGAACAAATTTCAATATTGACTGACTAAATTTTTTATGAATTTAGGGGAAAACATGAATATACAAATTAAGAAATCCAGCACATAAGAAGCAGGAAAAATATGAAGAAAATCATGCTCAAGCATAAGATTATCAAACTGCTGAAAACTACAGATAAAGAGAACATTTGAAAGTAACCAGAGGTAAACAATATGTTTGTATACTCAGACACAATTATTTTAAACACTGCTGACTTCATATCAAAAACTGTTGAGACCATAAGAAAGTGGAATATTTTTTTTTTAACTTTTATTTAACAAATATAAATTTCCAAAGTACAGTTTATGGATTACAGTGGCTTCCCCCCCCCCATAACTTCCCTCCTACCCGCAACCCTCCCGTATCCTGCTCCCTCTCCCATGGGTGGAATATTTTTAAATGTTAAAATAGAAATAAATGGAAACCCAAAATGCTATATCAAGTGATACTATTGTTCAAAGACGATAGCAAATAAAGACATTTTCATGTGAAAAAAAGCAGAGAAAATTAGATAACTTGCACTATAGAAAAAGCTGAAGGAAGATCTTTAAGCTGAAAAGAAATGATCTCAGATATAAATTTGGATTATTAGAAATTAAAATAGTGCATCAGAAATGTTAATTGTCCAGAAAATGTGAAATGACATTTTTCTCTTGACTTCTTTAAAATATATATGGTCATTTAAAGCAAAAACACAAAATTATTTTATGCGCTTATAATCAATGTAGAACAACTATAGCCTTAACAGCAATGGGTAAAAATGGACTTATAAGGCTGTAAGCTTTCTGCACTGTACCTGAAGTGATACAATATTAACTTTCGGTAGATTATGAAAACTTAGAAATAGAATGCAACCATTAGAGCAGTCATTAACAGAAATAGTCCAGTGTGAACAGTTATAGCTAAAAATTATTCTAAAATGAAATTCTAGAAAAACATTTAAAATAATCCCAAAGAAAACAGCAAAGTAGTTATAAATGGAATTAAAATAGATAAGATAAACTAAAAAACTGGTAGACCTAAATCTAATCATATGAAAGACTGCTTCTAATAATTATGGAATAAACACTCCAATTATAAGATGGATTTTGTTGGAATAAGTCAAAAAAGCAGAGCTGAATAAATAAGAGATTTCCTTTAAATATAAAAACAATTTAAAAGTAAGAAGTAGGCAAAGCATATATGATAAAAATCTTAAGGGGTCACCACTGTGGCATGGGGATAAAGTGCTGCCTATATTCCATATGAGCAGCTGCTCATGTCCCATTTACTCCGCTTCCAATCCAGCTCCCTGAAATTGTACCTGGGAAGGCAATGGAGGATGATCCAACTGTTTGAGCCCTTACCAACCATGTAGCAGACCTGGAATAAGCTACTGGCTCCTGGTTTCAGCCTGGTCTAGGGCTGGCTATTGCTGCCATCTGGGGAGTGAACCAGTGGATGGAAGATCGATTTCTCTCTGTCTTTTTCTCTCTCCCACCCTCCCTCCCAACCCCTCCATAATTCTGACATTCAAAATAAATAAAACTTAAAAAAAAAATCTTAAGATTACTGATTGGCCAAAATAATATAAGACAACATAAGGTTTATTACCACAGGAAAAGAAAGCCACATCACAATGATAAAATTATCAATTCACAAAGAAGATATTAAACATAAGTATATAAGGACTTAGTACACTTTCAAATTTCACAAAAACAAAATTGAAAGAAAAGAAAGGAGAAATACACAGTTCAACAATCACAGCTGGACCTTTTAAGAGAACTCACTCACCAATTGATAGAACAACAAAAATATCAGTGCACAGACAAAGGATCTGAGCAAGGCTATTTGCAAACCACCTTGACCTAACTGTGATCAATAGAACATGATATTCTACAATCACAGTTTATATTTTCATTTCAAGTTCATATGGCACATTCATTGGGATAGAAATGTTTGTTACATCATAAAGCAAGTGTCAATAAATATAAAAGGATTGTATTTGAAGAGAATGCTTTAGACCACAATGGAATCAAATGCAAAATGAATAGCAAACATATATTTAGAATAATGTCAAATATTTTGAAACTTAAAATACACTTCTAGGTAATCAAGGGCCAAGGAAGTGGTTAAAAGGAAAAGCATTAGAAATTTTAAACTTAAGGATAATAAAATACACCTTACCAAAAACCATGGGAAGCAGTGAAAGCACTGATTAAAGGGAAATTTTCAACCAAAAATCCTTTTATTAGTAAAGAGGATAAATCTATAGTTAATAAAACACACAGTTCCAACTTTAAGGCTAAAAAAAGAACAAAGTTGCAGTATATAAAGTCAGCACACAAAAATCAATAGAATTCTTATACATTTACAAAAAACTTATCAGTTCCAATCACAATAGCTACAAAAACAATTAAATACCTTGGAATACATTTAATGAAGGATGTGAAAAATATCTACAATGAAAACTACAAAACATTAATCAAAGAAACAGGAGACATGCAAAAACAGAAAAATGTTCCATGTTCATGGATTGGAAGAATTAATACTATCAGAAAGTCCATACCCACTCAAAGCAATTTACAGATTCAATGAAATCCCAATTAAAATTCCAAGGACACTCTCTACAGAACTAGAAAAAAATAATCATAAAATTCATATGGAAATACAAAAGGATCTGAATAGCCAAAGTAATTAAACATAAAAATAAAGCTGATGGCATCACAATGCCAGACTTCAAAACATACCACAGGACTGTTAAAATCTAAACAACCTTGTACTAGCACAAAAATAGACACGTAGTCCAATGCAATAGAATAGAAACTCCCAAAATTAACCCTTGCATTTACAACCAACTAATCTGTGACAAATGAGTTAAAATCACTCCCTGGAGAAAATACAGTATCTTCAATAAATGGTGTTGGGAAAACTGGAGTTCCACATGCAGAAGTTTCAAAGAAGACCCACTACCTTACACCTTACACAAAAATCAACTTACAATGAATCAAGAATCTAAACTTAAAACTTTAAAGCATCAAATTACTAGAGAAAAACATAGGAGAAATGCTGCAAGATATTTGCATAAGCAAAGACTTCTTAGATAAGAACCCAGAAGCATAGGCAATAAGAGCAAGAAAAGACAAAAGGGATTACATTGAACTAAGAAACTTCTGCACAGCAAAGAAAACACTGAACAAAGTGAAGAGGCAATTGAGAGCATGGGAGAAAATATCTGCAAACTACATATCCTAAAGGATTAATACCTGGAATATATCTCTGGACAAGAACAAGCCTTTTTCAATGGATGAAACACAAATGGCCAACAAACACATGAAAAGCTGCTCAATATCACTAGCCATCAGGGAAATGCAAATAAAAACCCCAATAAGATATCATCTCACTCCAGCTATAAAGATTATTATTCAAAAATAAAAACGGAAAAGACAGAAGTGCTGAAAAGGTTGTGGGGGGAAAGGTAACCCTAATACACTGTTGGTGGGAATGCAAATTGGTAAAAGCACTGTGGAAAACATTATGGAGATACCTCAGAAAAGTAAAAATATATCTATTATATGATCTAGCGATCCCATGTCTAGAAATATATCTGAAGGAAATGAAACCAGCATATGGAAGAATGACCTGCACACCTGTGTTTATAGCAGCTGAATTCACAATAGCAAAGACAAGGAATCAACTGATGACTGGACCAAGAAAATGTGGTATATATACACAATGGAATATTACTCAGCCATAAAAAGAATGAAATCTGCAACAAAACGAATGCAGCTGGAGATCAATATGCTAAGTAAAATAGCCAGACCCAGAAAAATAATTATCACATTTTCTCTTCTTTGTGGAAGTTACTAAAGAGAGAATTAAAATTGTGTTGATGTCATGTCATTTGTTATTTCATTATACATATTACACTGCATCATTACCATATAAATGACAATGAGTGTGCTCAGGGGACAAAAATTTCATTTATCTGTATATTTATGTACATTTCTTAGTATCTATACTGTATTTCAATAAAATGTTTAAATAAAAAATGAAACTAAAAAGCATCCAAAATTCAACTATTTGAAAATATCCACAATACTGATATAAACTCAACTAGATTGGTCAAAATAACAAAAAAAAGATAAAAAATGAGACAGAAATTAAATTGTACAAAAATTCAACCAATTGAATTATACAGAAATTAAGAGAAAAATGAGAGCTAGATAAACACATTGATGACAATGAGTTTGACAACTTAAATGACCAGGGCAAGTTCTTTGAAAAACACAACTTGCCAAAATAAAAAAATTATGAAAGAGGCAATCAGAGTATCCCAATATTTACAATGGTACTTTGAAAGTTCATAGAAGAATGGAATTGAAATGAAAGTCTATTTGGGTGCAAAAAAATTAAGGGTTAACTGTTTAGAGCAGCAATTAATATGCTACTTGAGATGACCAAATCTCATATCAGAATGCCAAAATTTGAGTTCTGGCTCCACTTTCTGCTAATGATACGCTGGGAGTCAACAGGAATTTGCATGAATACTTAGACCCTTGCCACCCATGTTGAAGATCCAGATTGATTTCCAGGCTCCTGGCTTTGGACTCGCCTAGCTCTAGCTGCTGTGGGTATAGGGGAATTGAACCAGTGGATGGAAGATTTTTGATGGGTTCTATCCTTGTCTATCAGTCTGTCTGTCTGTCTCTCTCTCTCTGCCATGAAAATAAATAAAAATGAATAAATTGGGGCTGGTGCTGTAGTACAGCAGGTTAAAGCCCTAGGCCACAGCACCATCATCCAATATAGTCACTGGTTTGAGTCCCAGCAGCTCCACTTCAGATCCAGCTTTCTGCTATGGCCTGGGAAAGTAGCAGAAGATTACCCAAGTCCTTGGGCCCCTGCACTCATGTGGGAGACCCGGAAGAAGCTCCCAGCTCCAGGCTTCAGATCAGCTCATCTCTGGCCGGTGTGGTCATTTGGGGAATGAACCAGCAGATGGAAAACTCTCTCTCTCTCTCTCTCTCTCTCTCGTTCTACCTCTCTCTGTAACTCTGTCTTTCAAATAAATAAAAATAAATCTTTAAACAATGAATAGATTAAAAATCAGTTTGAAATTTATGCATAGTTTAATAATATGCATCCCCACAACTTTTGAAATACCCTCATATTCAAGGAATTAATTTTATCAAAAATTCTACCATAAAGACAATTCCAGGTTTAAGTGCTTTCAGTGTTGAATTCCAGCAAATATTTAATATCACCACTTTTTGGAAACACTGTCAGAAAATCAAAAATAAACATTATAAATAAAGTTCTATATCAATAACCCTCACAAATCAATGCAAACATATTTAGCAAATTGGGAGCAAATTGAATGTAGCAATATATAAAATAATGACACATCATGAAAAAGTAAAATTTATTCCATAAGTGCAACATTGGTTTAATACTCATCAGTATTATTTACCATACTAATGGTTTGAGGAAAAAACACAGAATTATGTCAACAACGCACTATTTTACATCAAAAGAAAAATGAACTCCAATACAGATAATAATATATGAGAGTACTTCAAATGATTCATGGAAAATAGAATTAAAAGATAAGTTTATTTTGGTTTATTTGGGATTTCAAACTTTTTTCATCAAAATAAACTTAAGTTTTAGCTCAATTTTCCATAAACTGAAGTATTCTCATAACACACAGAAGAATTTTATAAGAAGTATATTGATACCTGAAGTTTACTTTGAAATGCATCACAAATAAGAGGCTTAATAGCTAGCCAGAAGGAACAACAAGGGATCAACATATTAAATCTAATATCATAAAATGCTAAAAATTGAATCTACATAGTAGGCATAGGGGTGGATATGAATTCTTACAAAATACTTTCAACATTGATATAGACTTGAAATTTTCAATTTTTTTGGAAAACAAAGATATGAAATAAATAACACATTTTTAAACATTTTAGATAAAAGCTGAGAGAATATTAATTTTGGCACTTACAGTTGCCATTTTACATCTGAGAATTCAGTAATATAGAATAGCTTCCTTTTATTATCAGTGGATAAATAAAGCTATTCTTCACTGGAAAAAAGGCTTTTCAAGAAAACGTTTATTTTCTTTCTATCCCACCCCTGAAGCATTTTATTAAATATATTTATTCCAAATTGCTTTCAGTGAAAAACTGCATATAAAATGTGACCTGTTGTGTCTTATAATTGGCATATTAAAACTTTATATACTTAATACCTATAGAATCTGTTGTGATTTCTCTTTTTCTGATAATTGATATTGGTCATTTGGATCTACACTATCCTTTTTGTTAAGTCTTGTTTGAGTTTTAGAAATACTATTTATCTCTTCAAACAACCAAATATTTACTTTTTTCAAATTCTGCAGGCTTTCTTTTTATCCCATCAATTTGAATCTTTAACTTAATTATTTTCTTTCTTCTGTTTTTGAGGGAGTGCAGTTATTTTTTCTATTCTTTCCCCGACTCCTTGAGATGGACTTTTACCCAGTTCATAGTGTGCCTTCTTTTTCTATCTGTGTCTAGAACTCTCCATTGTCCTCTAAGCTATATTCCACAGTATTTGGTGTCCCGTTTTCATTTCACTCGGTTTAAAATTCCACTGTGATTTCCTCTTTGCCCAATGGGTTATTTAAAATCTATTGCTTGAGCTCCAAAACTTCTACTGTGGTCAGAGCACACCCTTTGTTTTATTTTAGAACTTCAGAAGTTGTTGGGACTTACATTTTATTGCCCAGCTTTTCTTTTTCTAAACCATGATATTTAACTAATTCTAAAGTTAAATACTTCTTTAGTCCCCAAGCCACAAAATATAAAAATCTTAGAATTCTTCAGTGCTGAGCAACTTCCGGCATATTGGCATACTACTGGTTTTCATTACTTTAGTTGTGTTTTGTTACTCTACAAACTGGAGATAATTCATGTTTTAAACAGCAATGTTCCTTAGTATTTCATACCCATTAACAATTTTATTTAAACATTTGTCCTTCTCTTTCTGTCATTCTGGCCTTTTTTACCCTTCTCCTGAAATTACATTCTTTAAAATTTCTTTTAGTTCAAGTAATTGCTAGTGAATTCGGTCTGGTAGTATTCATCTGAAAATTTACTATCTGGACTATTTGGGTCAGGGAAGCATTTCTTAAATTCAAAAATCATTGACCAGCGCCACGGCTCACTAGGCTAATCCTCCACCTTGCAGCGCCGGCACACCGGGTTCTAGTCCCGGTCGGGGCGCCGGATTCTGTCCCAGTTGCCCCTCTTCCAGGCCAGCTCTCTGCTGTGGCCAGGGAGTGCAGTGGAGGATGGCCCAAGTACTTGGGCCCTGCACCCCATGGGAGACCAGGAGAAGTACCTGGCTCCTGCCATTGGATCAGCGTGGTGCACCGGTTGTAGCGCGCCGGCCGCGGCGGCCATTGGAGGGTGAACCAACGGCAAAGGAAGACCTTTCTCTCTGTCTCTCTCTCTCTCACTGCCCACTCTGACTGTCAAAAAAATAAATTTAAAAAAAATCATTAACCAGAAAGAATATTCATAAATATAATTTTATTAAATTAGAAAATTAAAGTTTATGAAAAGATACCATTGAGTAAAAACATAAATAATAGCATATATAAAAAGACACATTTGCAATCCATTTAACCAAAAGTAGATTAATAACCAAAATATTTTTAAAAGAGGAAAAAGTCTTCAAATTTGTAAGACAGACTTCTCTACAAGACTCAATAGCTCTTTCCAAGAGAGAATCTGCAAATTAATAGCAAGCATAGGAAAAGAAGCTCAATCTTCTTTGGCATCTGGAAAATAATAGTTAAAAATCACAAAGAGATACTCTAACAGTCTACAAAAATTGTTAAAATATTAAAGTAATAATATCAAAGGTTGGCACGGATTTGGAGAAATTAAAACATGCTTATAATCAGATGTTTTATGTAATTTTCTGTGTAGAGATTTTACTCTAATGTAATCGGTTATTTTGTTTAAAATGATAAAATGGATAAATACTAAAAGGCAGGAATATATATATATATATATATATATATATATATGTAGACAGATACACACACACACACACACACAAAGAAAAACAAGTTTCCCTGGCCCCCCACAACAGGTTCACTCCCCAAATGCCCCCAGCATCTGAGGCTGGGCCAAGTCAAACCCAGAGGCTAGAAAACCGTTTCTCTTGTGGGTGACAAGAACCTTCAAGTACACATTAAGTGAAGTCAGGAGCAGGAACTGGGCGTCAAACCTAGCTACTCAGATGTGACGTGTAGGCATCCTAACTAACATCTAATAATATAAGACAAAATGGCTGTCTGAGACATTCTTTGAACTTCATTTCTGCATACTTTTTTGAAGTTCTTTCATGGGTGTGTATGTAAGTGTACATATGCATATACATGTTCTCATCTAGAAGAAAGAGGAAATAAAATGATGAACCAAATAGTAATCGGCCGGAAGTGAAAGCTAAATTTAGATCTATATTTTACCCCAAATACTATAATAAATTCCCAGTGGATTATAGATCTAAATTTTTGAAAAACAAAAATAGACAACTTTCTCAAGTGTAAGATGGGAAATTTCTTCCATAACTTTAGATTGGAGAAAATCTTCCCAATTATAAATCAAATTCATAATGCAAGAAACACTTAAACTATCTATAAAAATCGATTTATTTTTATTGTCCTTGGATGAAAGATCACTACAAAAAAAAAACCACAAAACAAAATAATTCACTGGGAGAAAAAAACTATCTGCAACTTTTGTCAAATATCAAAGACTATCAACCTATAATTTTTTTAAAGTCCTAAAAATAAAGAAGAAAAAAAGAAACTTAAAGAAGTACAAGGAAATAACATGATGAGAAGTTAAAAGGCAAAAAATGAAAATGATTCTTAGACACCTCAAATGATGTTGGAGTAAAATGGTTCAAGTCCTTGGGTCCCCGCATCCATGTGGGAGACCTGGATGAAGCTCCTGGCTCCAGGCTTCAGTCTGGCCCAGCCCCAGTTGTTGCCACCATCTGGGGAATCAACTAGCTGATGGAAGATCTGTCTCTCCCTCTCTCTCCATGTAACTCGGCCTTTCAAATAAATAAAATAAATCCTTGAAAATATAAATATAAAAAGATGTTCAATTCATAACTAAGGAATACAAGTTAAATTGTGTGCAAGGTCTTATTTGTCAGATAGGAAAAAATCCAAGGTTAACAACATAGGTATTGATTGTGGGAAAACAGTCACTGCCATATATTTATGATAAGAATAACCCCTGTGGAGAGGAATGTGATAACATTTAGCTTGTATAAAAAGTTGATACTATATGTACAATTTAATCCACCAATCCCATTTCCAAATAATAACTATCCCAGCCAAGAAAAAGGAAAAAAATCAGAAAACCTTTTACACACAGTTAATCATTGGGATATTATTTGTAATAGCAAAATGTTGGAAATGATCCAAATATCCATCAACAGAGAACCTGGTGAATAAAAATATTGTGCATCCACATGATACTATTATCTATCACTGTAAAAAGTGACAAGGACAATCTTTATTGCACAACATGGCGTGATCTTCAGGATATAATGTTAAACAATAAAAGTAAAAAGCCCAATGCATAACAATATAATTAGACTACATTTTTGGAAAGAAGGTGAGGGGATACAAGTTTGTGTGTGTTTGCTTTGATGCAAAAGGACAGGATACCCCAAAGGCAGGGGATAGAAAAGGAGTCAATATGAAGACTTCTCTGTACACATTTGCAGTATACTTTTATGGGCATACTCAAAAAAGTTTGAAGAAAATGGAATTAAAAGAGAAGTCTGGTACAAAAAAAGTTTGGAAATGTATAGTTTTTTTTAATAACATTCATTTTTCATGAACTTTTCAAAGTTTCCTGTTTCAGAATCATAAAAATAGATATATTCCAAAACTAATAGTAAAGGAAAAAAGGAAATCCAAAAATCTGAAAGCAAATGGAAATTAATGAACTTAACATATTAAAATTGATGTCCGGGATGATACTGTGGCACAGAGGATTAAGACACTCTCTACAATGCTGGCATTCCATATGAGTACATTTTTGAGTCCCTGCAGCTCCACTTTCCATCCAACTCCCTGTGGGGAGCAATCCGGACTAGACTGAGTTACTGGAATTAAGACTTATTCTATGCATCTGCTCTCCCACAATATGGCGCTGGGAGAGAAGTAAACAGCTTCTGCACAGCTGCCTCCAGTTCAACCAATAAATTGTAGGACTTGCTCCTGATTGGAGGAGAGCAGCGTACTCGGCGTGTGGGCAGCCGAGTTGGGATTGGCAGAGGAGGACTATAAAGGAGGAGAGAGACGGCATGCACCAGGAACATCTAAGGGGAACATCTAAGGGGAACACCTGTGCAGCCCCCGAGAAAGCCGGCCGGCGGTGTGCCGCTCCCCTGCGGAAGTGGGGAATGTGGCCAGGGGGAACTGCCCTTCCACGGAGGTGGAAGGGACAGTAGCCAACCCAGGAAGAACCAGCAGCAAACCCGGGGAGGGCCGAGCAGACGAAAGAACAGCGCAGGGTCCTGTGTCGTTCCTCCACGAAGAGGGGGAGCGACACTCCCTACTAATGCACCTGGAAAAGCAGCAGAAGATGGCCTGATAGCTTGAGGCCCTTCCACACACTTGTGAGATGGGGATGGAGTTCCAGACTCCTGGCTTCAGCCTGGCCCAGACCCATCGATTGTGACCATTTGGGGAGTGAACCACTGGGTTGTAGATCTCTATTTTCCTCCCTCTGTCCCCTCACTCTCCCTCTCTAACTCTGCCTTTCAAATAAATAAATAAATCTTTCTGAATAAAAGTTGATATCATAACTGCACAAAGAATTTTATGTATTGTGAAAAAAAGTAGTTTGACCATAGATAAATTACAGAATAAACTCCGTAGACACATAGAACTCTTAAAAAGCTTAAACTTTACTAGCTTTGATACTATTTATATGGAGTAGGAAGTTAAAAGTAATATTTTAAAGTTAAGAATATTGTTAGAGACAAAGATTTTCTGTATAAGATTTTCACAGTTCACACTAGTGCGAATGAATGAACTATAATTACATGTAGACTAGATAAATCTTAGAAAAATATCAGATTAATGTTTTATATGTTTTACATATACATATAAAACATAATCTTTATAAAACTTCAAACAATAAAAACTAAATAATATGTGGAAGGCAGCCTCTAAGTTGGACTCCATGATCTCCCCTCCTGTTATGCATGCACCTGTAATCCTCTCCCTCTGAGTGTGGGCTGGACTGACTGACCTGCTTCTACTGACCAGAGTGTTACAGAACTGATGGGATTTCACTTTTGAAATAAGTTCTGGCTGGCACCATGGCTCACTTGGTTAATCCTCCGCCTGCAGCACCAGCATCTCATATGGGTGCCAGATTCTAGTCCCGGTTGCTCCTGTTCCAGTCCAGTTTTTGCTGTGGCCCAGGAGGGCAGTGGAGGATGGCCCAAGTGCTTGGGCCCCTACACCCACGTGGGAGACCAGAAAGAAGCACCTGGATCCTGTCTTTGGATCAGCATAGCTCCAGCCGTGGCGGCCATTTGGGGAGTGAACCAATGAAAGGAAGACCTTTCTCGCTCGCTCTCTCTCTCTCTCACTCTGTCAAATAACATTCCTCAACACAATTAAGGCAATCTATGATAAACCAAAGGCCAGCATCATATTGAATGGGGAAAAGTTGGAGGCATTTCCATTGAGAACTGGTACCAGACAGGGATGCCCACTCTCACCATTGCTATTCAATATAGTCCTAGAAGTCTTAGCCAGAGCCATCAGGCAAGAAAAAGAAATTAAAGGGATACAAATGGGAAAGGAGGAAGTCAAACTATCCCTGTTTGCAGATGACATGATACTATATATAGAGGACCCAATAAACTCCTATAAGAGGCTACTGAAACTCATAGAAGAGTTTGGTAAAGTAGCAGGATACAAAGTCAACACTCAGAAATCAACAGCCTTTGTATACACAGACAATGCCAGGGCCGAGGAAGAACTACTAAGATCAATCCCATTCACGATAACCACAAAAACAATAAAGTACCTTGGAATAAATTTAACCAAGGAGGTCAAAGACCTCTATGATGAAAATTACAAAACACTAAAGAAAGAAATAGAAGACAACACAAAAAAATGGAAAAACCTGCCATGCTCATGGATTGGAAGAATCAATATCATCAAAATGTCCATTCTCCCAAAAGCAATTTACAAGTTCAATGCAATACCAATCAAAATACCAAAGTCATTCTTCAAAGACCTAGAAAAAACGATGCTGAAATTCATATGGAGAAACAGGAGACCCAGAATAGCTAAAGCAATCCTTTACAATAAAAACAAGGCCAGAGGAATCACAATTCGAGACTTCAAAGCATACTACAGGGCAGTTATAATCAAAACAGCCTGGTACTGGTACAAAAACAGATGGATAGACCAATGGAACAGAATAGAAACACTGGAGATCAATCCAAACATCTATAACCAACTCATATTTGACAAAGGACCTAAAACCAACCCCTGGAACAAGGACAGCCTCTTCAACAAATGGTGCTGGGAAAACTGGATGTCCACATGCTGCAGTATGAAGCAAGACCCCTACCTTACACCTTATACAAAAATCCACTCAACATGGATCAAAGAACTAGAGTTGTGCCACGACACCATGAAACTAATTGAGAGCACAGGGGAAACCCTCCAAGATATCGGAATAGGCGAAGAATTCCTGGAGAAGACCCCACAGGCACGGGTAATCAAAGATAAAATAAACAAATGGGATTACCTAAAATTGAAGAGTTTCTTAACAGCAAAGGAAACAGTCAGGAAAGTGAAGAGGCAACCAACAGAACGGGAGACGTTATTCACAAACTACACAACAGATAAAGGATTAACAACTAGAATCTACACAATGATCAAAAAACACCACAGAATCAAAACAAACAATCCAATAAAAAAATGGGCCAAGGACCTTAACAGACATTTTTCAAAAGAGGAAATCCAAATGGCCAACAGGCACATGAAAAAATGCTCAGGATCCCTAGCCATCAGGGAAATGCAGATCAAAACCACAATGAGATACCACCTCACTCCGGTTAGATTGGCTTACATACAGAAATCAACCAACAACAGATGCTGGCGAGGATGTGGAGAAAAGGGGACACTAATCCACTGTTGGTGGGAATGCAAGCTGGTAAAGCCACTATGGAAGACAGTCTGGAGAGTCCTCAGAAACCTGAACATAGCACTACCACAGGACCCAGCCATCCCACTCCTTGGAATATACCCAAATGGAATTAAAGGGGTGAAAAAAGCCATTTGCACCTCAATATTTGTTGCAGCTCAATTCACAATAGCTAAGACATGGAATCAACCTAAATGTCCATCAACGGATGACTGGATAAAGAAACTATGGGATATGTACTCTATGGAACACTATACAGCAGTAAAAAACAACGAAATCCGGGCATTCACAACAAAATGGAGGAAGCTGGAAAACATCATGCTGAGTGAAATAAGCCAGTCCAAAAGGGATAAATATCACATGTTCTCCCTGATCGATGGCAACTAAACGAGCACCTAAAATGATACCCATTGAAGTGAAATGGACACTATGAGAGACAATGACATGAGCAGCCCTTGTCTAGACTGTTGAGGAAAAACTTACTATTTTGTTCCTTTAGTATTTTTGTTGTTGTTGTTGTTGCTCGGTATGCTCTACACAAGACCACTGGTTGAACTCTGCAATCAATGCACAACCATTCTTAAGCGTTTAAAAATTAATAGGAAATTGATCTCTGTGGAACATGGGAGTGGGAATAAGAGAGGGAGGAGATATATAGGACGGCACATACTCACTCAGACCTACCTCCAATGGTGGAACTGGAAATGTGCCAGGGGATTTCAACTCAATCTTACCAAGGAGGCAGGTACCAATGCCAGCACACTTGGTAAAGAGACAAATATAAATACACAACTGATCCAAAAGATAGGGTAAGTGTCGAAGAGATTACACAAATAAGACCAGTGTAAGCAAATAATGAAAGATAGAATCAAAAGGGTTGAGAATGATCCTGCGAGGGAAGCAGGTCACACAGCAGACTCATAGAATGGCAAATGCCCAAAACAGCACTCCTGTCTCAGAATCAACCCTTGGGACATTCAGATCTGGCTAAAAGGTCCATGAGAGTCTCTCAGGCATGGAAAGCCATGACATGGTGGCAAAAAACAATCTAAATGAAGGATCCTGGTGAACAACACTCCAGCAGAAGGATCAGGCCATCAAGGAGAGAGGCGCCTTTCTCTGAAGGGAGGAAGGAACCTCCACTGTGATATGGCCTTGACTAAACAAATTCAGAGTTGGTAAACTCAAGGGGCTTCCATAGCCTAGACAGCTCATAGCAAGAGTCTCGGGTGATTGCTGACGTCATAAATAAGAGTGCCAATTGTTAAATCAACAACGGGAGTCACTGGGTTCATGCTCCCCTCTCAGGATCTCTGTCCTTAATATGTTTATCTATGAAACTCAAAAACAACACTACTAGTCGAACAATACCCTATACCTGGTTCGGTTGTGTGAGTGCAACCTGTTGAAATCCCTGCTTAGTATATACTAAATTGATCTTCGGTAAATGAAGGTAACCGAAAATGAAACGTGATGAAGGGGGGGGAGGGGAGAGGAAGTGGGTGAGGGGAGGGCCACGGGAGGGAGGGAGGTCGAGGGGAAGCCACAACAATGCAAAAGATGCATTTTATATTCTACTTAAAACTATTGGTTGAGCTCTGTAATTAATACACAATTACTCTTAGGTGTTTAATTAATGCTATAACTAGTACTCAAATAGTATTTTACACTTTATGTTTCTGTGTGGGAGCAAAATGTGGTAATCTTTACTTAACATACGCTAAATTGATCTTCTGTATATAAAGATAATTGAAAATTAATTCTTATGTGAAGGGGAAGGGGAGAGGGAGTGGGAGAGGGGAGCGTTGTGGATGGGAGGGAAGACACGGGGCGGGAGGAGGCTATTGTGGTCCAGAAGCTGTACTTTGGAAATTTATGCTCATTAAATAAATTAAAAAAAAAAAGTGAAGATAATAAAAGTTTTCTGTTTTAGGGTAATTTGCCTTGCAGCAATAGATAACTAACACACACACTGCTTTGGACTACATAAGTCATCAATTTATACAATGACATGTTATTGACATAATATTCTAATACTGTCATATTCTATTTCTGGCAATTCTAAAGAAAAAGGAAAGAGAATGATAGAAAATTCTAAGTTGTATTTATTTGTAGGAGAAAGGCAAATTTGGGACAGATAGAGGAGGAGCATACAAGTACATTTAATTGTAATGGATATATATGCTGGCTCTAAAGTTTGGTTTTGGGTTCAAGGATGTCCATACTAAAACACTATTCTTTATAATGTAGATATATTTATCAACATTATGTTGCTTATATCAATATTAAATTACAAAAGGAATAGTAACAGTGTGCTTTGAAAGAACTGAAAATATGAGAGAAAAAAACCCTGCATTTTTATTTTACACTTAAGATCTTACAAGTTTCTGGTTCAGATTTTCTAGTGCTAAAGGAGACTTGGGTCAGTCACAGACAGGATATTCAACCTCAACACAACAGATTGATTCTAACTCTTTTCCTGAATATATGAGTTTCAACTCTACCATTTAAAGTTTACAACATCCAAATGGGCAACAGGAAGATAGTTTGTCAATATCACGAATATTCTTTTTTTTAACTTTTATTTAATGAATATAAATTTCCAAAGTACAGTTTATGGATTACAATGGCTTCCCCCCTCCATAACTTCCCTCCCACCTGCAACCCTCCCCTTTTCCTCTCCTTCCCCCCTTCCATTCACATCAAGATTCATTTTCAATTCTCTTTATATAGAGAAGATCAGTTTAGCATATATTAAGTAAAGATTTCAACAGTTTGCATCCACATAGAAACACAAAGTGAAAAATACTGTTTGAGTACTAGTTATAGCATTAAATCACAATGTACAGCACATTAAGGACAGAGATCCTACATGAGGAGTAAGTGCACAGTGACTCCTGTTGTTGACTTAACAAATTGACACTCTTGTTTATGGCATCAGTAATCACCCTAGGCTCTTGTCATGAGCTGCCAAGGCTATGGAAGCCTTTGAGTTTGCCAACTTTGATCATATTAGGACAAGGTCGTAGTCAAAGTGGAAGTTCTCTCCTCCCTTCAGAGAAAGGTACCTCCTTCTTTGAAGACCTGTTCTTTTCACTGGGATCTCACTCCCGGAGATCTTTCATGTAGGTTTTTGTTTTTGTTTGTTTGTTTGTTTGCCAGAGTGTTTTGGCTTTCCATGCCTGAAATACTCTCATGGGCTTTTCAGCCAGATCCGCATGCCTTAAGGGCTGATTCTGAGGCCAGAGTGCTGTTTAGGACATCTGCCATTCTATGAGTCTGCTGTGTATCTCGCTTCCCATGTTGGATTGTTCTCTCCCTTTTTGATTCTATCAGCTAGTATTTGCAGACACTAGTCTTGTTTCTGTGATCCCTTTGGTTTTTAGTCCCATCATTATGATCAATTGTGAACAGAAATTGATCACTGGGACTAGTGAGATGGTATTGGTACATGCCACCTTGATGGGATTGAATTGGAATCCCCTGGTATGTTTCTAACTCTACCGTTTGAGGTAAGTCAGCTTGAGCATGTCCCAAATTGCACATCTCTTCCCTCTCTTACTCCCACTCTTATATTTAACAACGATCACTTTTCAGTTAAGTTTCAACACTTGAGAATAACTGTGTATTGATTACAGTATTCAACCAAAAGTAATAAATAGAACAAATAAACAAAAAAAATATTAAGAGGGATAACGTATTAAGTTGTTCATCAACAGTCAGGGCAAAATCACGAATATTCTATCTATTTAATTGGAGCTGGTTGCCAAATGCTTCACACTCTCTGCCACTTTGAGGCCAGGGTAGTGTACTTTCTGGTATTTTTATAGTTGGATGAGGGCATTGGATTTGCAGTCAGTAAAGTAGAGAGTTGAAGTAAAGTGCCACTTACAGGATAAGTATTTATTTGTCATTGCAAAACTCCCTTTCCTCTCTCAAGAGAACCAGTAACACACAAGACCATGGTAAATTACATTATTGTAAAAATAACTGTGCCTCTTTTACAGAGTCCCTCCTTAAAGATCCATTCATATTAGAGGAGTATAAATCCTCTCTAATGACATCTAATGCTACTAGCCTTTTGGCAATAAAAGTGATGGGTGCCCTTCTAAGCCATGGTTTTAAGAGCAGTCACATTGTTCAGCCATTCTTTTTTCCCTTCTATTATATTTTCAAGTCCAGGCGAAAGGCATTCTCTCATTTTGAGCCTGGAATGAAGAGTATGGAGTAGGATACAACTGGCCCAAATAGGACATTAATCTGAACAAGAAATAAACTTTCACTGCTGTAAAATCATTAAGGATTTGAGGTGAAACTAGGTGGTCAACCAAATGCTGCTACAGGATATACTTGGTTCCCTACCCAGGAGTCAGCGGCTTGAGACCCATGCCAGCAGAGAGTACCTCGTCACCCTGTGTCAGCAGGAGGTAGCTCTAAAGACAAATCGCCATCCCTCTACCCCTCCTGGACTTCTGGGGCTACTTAATCCCATATAATCTTGCTTTATAAAACAACAGGGGAGGCCGGCGCCTAGGCTCACTTGGCTAATCCTGTGCCTGCGGCGCCGGCACCCCGGGTTCTAGTCCTGGTTGGGGCGCCGGAGTCTGTCCCGGTTGTTCCTCTTCCAGGTCAGCTCTCTGCTGTGGCCTGGGAAGGCAGTGGAGAATGGCCCAAGTCTTTGGGCCTTGCACCTGCATGGGAGACCAGGAGGAAGCACCTGGCTCCTGGCTTCGGATTGGCACAGCGCGCTGACCATGGCAGCCATTTGAGGCGTGAACCAGAGGAAAAAGGAAGACCTTTCTCTCTCTCTCTCCCTAACTCTGCTTATCAAAAATAAATAAATAAATAAATAAATAAGGGAATGTTAGTAAAATGGCACATTCTTACCTATGGCGCGAACTGCACACCAGATACCATATCCTAGGCTCTAGCCCCAACACCATGGCTAGAAGCCAGGTGACCACATGGCCCAATCACCAGTGTCAGCTCTACCTCCGTAGTAATAGGGTTTGCTGCTCCTACTTCCCTGCCAGCTCCCCCAGCAAAGGTTTAACAGGACCTGTTCCTGAACATATGGCTCGCTCGCTCTCTCTCTCTCTCTCTCTCTCTGTCTCTTGATTGCTCTCTCTTATGCTCTCTTACCTTCTTCACCCCTTCCCTCCGGTCTGTTGGATTTCCCCCACAAATAAACCCTTTCCCTGAAAAAAAAAAAAAAGTTTGAGGTGAATTATCACAACAGCATAATTTAGTGTAAACTGGCTGATTTAGAGATGGTAGTAGTTCTATCAGTTTTACTATGAGAGAGGCAGAGTCCTACTACTGAGCCATGATGGATACGCAGCAAGAGCAAAAGTAACTCTTTATTATTTGAAATTACTGGAATTGTGGTTGTTCATAACCTCTACATAATTTAGCCTAATCCATCACTGAAGATGGAAAGGATATTACTTTCATTTTAAAATTTCTGTCTACAGAGAAATGAGAAATACCAAGATAAACATAACTGTATGCAGGATCTTTAAGAAAGTTGCCTACTTTCACCCCACAAAGGAATCTGGCATTTTCCCAGAGATTTTTACACTGAAGTATAATAAATGATCAAGTTTTTTCTAAATTAAAGACAATTAACAAGAGAAAAAATAAAGGGAAGAGGAGAAAAAATAAAGTATATCATACACAGTAAGGATAAGTAGTATTATTTTATTAAATTTGGCTTTAACTTAACATATATAAATACACATATGGGATTACAGTGCAAAATGTATATTCTTTTACTGGAGATCATGATAATGTTTTAAATCCTGGTCACAGATCAGACTACATTTAGACTTTAATCTCTGGAAAGTGAAATTGCAAATTAATGAGATGTTTTTCTTATTTAGACTTGGCTGCATCTTCGAAACTTTGCCTAATAAAAAATGAACTAATTCCATTGTCCAAAAATAGAGTTTCTGTGAGTGTATGTGTGTCTTCAGTATTTGATTACTGCATGGTCATTCAGATTCCTTCTCTCTTGTTTCCTAACCTCAACCTCAATTCCCCAAACTAAAAAACATTTTATTCTTCCTCTTAATGAAGGAGGTAACACAAATTGTGCTTCACTTTGAAAAAATTATTTATTTATTTATTTGAAAGTCAGAATCACACAGAGAGGCAGAGAGAGAGAGAGATAGAGAAAAAAAAATTTTTCCATCCTCTGGTTCACTCCCAATTGGCTGCAGCAGCTGGAGCTAAGCTGATCTGAAGCCAGGAACCAAGAGCTTCTTCCGGGTCTTCCATGTCGGTGCTGGGGCCCAAGGATTTGGACCATCTTCTACTGACTGCTTTTCTAGGCCATAGCAGAGAGCTGGATCAGAAGTAGAGCACCTGGGACTGAAACCAGCACCCATATGGGATGCGGCACTGAAGGCGTCGGCTTAATCTGCTTCACCACACCCTGGGCCCCATGTTTCACTTCCTAAATCTGTCATTTTTCATGAGGTTTCCTTCAGTCTAAGGGCATTTGCATTTAGACAGAGTGATTCAGAACTAACTCCCTAGAGTGACAGATCTCTAACTAGGAGTGGTAATGCTACCTGCTGTGCTCAAATCAGTGGGAAAGGCTACGGTAGAGGTACAAGTCACCTGCTTGCAATTACACATTACTCAACCTATTATTACCTATGCAGTGATCATATAAAATTAGTGTTCAAATTCATTTTAGCAACTTCATTGTGCTTACAACTATTCTCTATCATCAGTATTTTTATTGTTTGGGTAGATTTAAGTTTTTAATTTACTTTTATTTATCTGAATGGGAGAGAGAGGGAGAGAGATAAAAAGGTAGAAAGTCAAACAGAAATCTTCCATCTGTGGGTTCACTGCCCAAATGCCCATAGCAGTGAGAACTTGGCTAGGATAGAGCCAGGAGCCAGGAGCACCATCTGAGTCTCCCAAGTAGGTAGCAGGGACACAAGTATTTCAGCCATCATTTACTGTCTCCTAGGATGCACATTAGCAGGGAGCTGTAATCAGAAATGGTGCTCACACCTAAATCATGGCACTTCAATATGGGACATGAGTGTCACAAGCAGTGCCTTAACTACTGTGCAAAAGGCCCACCCAAGACTTAAGTTTTTAATGAAAAAAAAAATTGCCCTGTTCCTATTTGTGTACCACAGTCAGCTACTTATTTGTACTGAAATCCAAATATTAAACCACACATATATATAACAATGTAATCTATCGCCAAAAGAAACCTCCAAGTGAAGCCTGATTTTGTATGCCCACTAAAATTTGGAAGAGACAGTTTGTAAATTTTAACATGAGAAATCTGAATTACTCATAAAAAATACCCACTCAGGACAAAAATCCAGATATGTTATCCTGCATACTATTGAGAGCTGTTTTATGGTTAAGTATTGAGTGAACAAGCAAAGTGTAATGCTTTAGAGAAAAGGGAAATGAGGAAAAAGTTTTTTGTTTTTTGTTTTTTTTTTCAATGTAAGAGCGGTGAAGAGGAGGAACATTAAGCTGCATTATGTCGATACACGGTTCACAGCTTAGAATCAAAACGGGGAAGACAAGTCCAGATATACAATGTTATAGTAGAGTCAGTCCAATGGAATAAAATTTGCATTCACAACCTTTTTTGTTCTCATATAACTTCAAGAACATGAAAACAAATTTACCACGGAGATTATTTTTCTTTTGTAGGGGGCATGTAGTAACTCATTAGCCCATATTCACAACTGCAATCCATGGAAAACTCTGTTGCACCTCTCATATACCCAGTCCATAATTCAGCACTCCATGAATTGATTTCTTTCTCCCCATTTCAAGCGTATGTCAAAGTCTCAAATTTGTTTTATAAGCTTTCAGTTAATTGATATAGAGGAAAGATATATTTACTATGTTAATCGGGGTCATTTTGATTATTAAAGACTGAATATCAATGTATCCTGAACAGGGGGCTGGAAGAGGGGGTGGAGTGAAAAGTATTTACTGCTCTTACACCTGGGAAGTTCCAGGTTTGACTCTAGATGGAATCAAACACGGCTGGATCAGCACCTCAAAGACTGTATCGCCGCTCCTCTGGCTCTGACTTACAACAAGGCAGGCCCTCCATCTGCAAGATGACTGTGCAGCCCAAGGTGACAGACATTTCATCAGTATTGTCAGAAAAATCTCACCTTTTTCCTTGATAACTCCTGCAACTGTGGACTGGAGCTGGGTGCCATTTGATCCCCAAATGATTACTGTAGCCAAAAGGAAGTGATGCTGTCATTTTCCAGACCAGTCATCCCTAGAACACATAATAGCCTCAGCTTCTCCTGAAGATAAAGATTGAAGTCAGTGGTTCAGCAAATGGAAGCCCTGTTGCTTTTTCCAGAATCAAGGTAACAATCATATCAGATGCTCTCCATAGGTTCTCACAATGAAGGAGTCATTGCTTTATCTCTGATTTCCTTGTTCTGCAGTCTGCCTGAATGGAAATCAACACAAAATGGTCCTGCAGTCAAAAAACCCTTAGAATCATGGGATTGGAACAGAACCGATTCTAGTTTAATTCTTTCTATTGCATATGATAGGATTGACTCCAACAGAGCATAAATGACTTGCCCAAAGTTACAGAGTTAATTTCTCAGATCAGCATCAACACCTTTTGACCTCCTATCCTCACTCTTTATCTTCACATTCTATGCTGTTGGCACAGAGGGATAAAATCTGTTACTCAGGGTCACCTGCTTGTAAAATAAAGGATGGTTTGAGGGGATGTATCAGAATGGCACCTGGGCTGGCGCCGCGGCTCACTAGGCTAATCCTCCGCCTTGCGGCGCCGGCACACCAGGTTCTAGTCCTGGTCGGGGCGCCGGATTCTGTCCCGGTTGCCCCTCTTCCAGGCCAGCTCTCTGCTGTGGCCAGGGAGTGCAGTGGAGGATGGCCCAAGTGCTTGGGCCCTGCACCCCATGGGAGACCAGGAGGAAGCACCTGGCTCCTGCCTTCGGATCAGTGCGGTGCGCCGGCCGCAGCGCGCCAGCCGCGGCGGCCATTGGAGGGTGAACCAATGGCAAAGGAAGACCTTTCTCTCTGTCTCTCTCTGTCCACTCTGCCTGTCAAAAAAATAAAATAAAAAATAAAAATAAAAAAAAAGAATGGCAGCTGACAACTGATGAAACTTTCCTAGAATTGATAAGAGATCAGAAGACTAGATGTGGGAGTGGGTGGGACCTGGGTGGTTCTAGAAGACAAGGCAGTAGGAAACATATAAATGGCAAGAATAGTCTGGCCTATACATGGACACTGAAATAAAAGTATATATCAAATACTTTTAAGTTCTCTTATCACTCACTCTACATTTACAATTCTGGAAAAAAGTTTCTAGTTGAGCAAAATTAAACTATTTTCCCACCCCTGGTTGTATTAGGGAATTGGAGAAAGAATCATGGCTCTCAATTTCCAAGGGTTGCATCTGGATTTCACATTCTAGACCATCTAGACACTAGGAGTAGTTCTGCAAAGGAAACTGATGCAGCAAAGACACAGGGGTGGGGTGCGGGCTCAATCCAAGATGTAAATGTCCCATAATAGAACAAGTTTGAAGAAGTAATAAATTTGGTATTATTACAGATCAAGAAATCAAGACTATTAAAATAAATAAGGAAGTAGCTCTTCATTAAGTGACAACCTACATGAGATGAGCCTGCTTTGAATGCTTTCTCAAATTCTTTTCACTGGAATTCTAGGTGTGGCATCCAGCAATTCAAGTCTAAGCAAAGAGAAACAGGCAAAAGTGAAGCTTAATTCAAACCACCCTAGGCACACTTTTTTTTTTTTAAATGTCTTCAAATGTTTTCCTTTGACTGCTAAAAAATTTTGCTGAGCCACAATTTTAGTCATGCACATGCAGAGAGAGATACAGAATTGATTGCATAAACACTGAGCAAAATTATAATCAGACTGATAACACAGCAGCCTCATGTAATAAACAGTGAACTAACGCACATTATCAATCATTTGTTTTCTTTTTGTTTTGCATGGAGAAGACAGCACAGATCAGGATTATACTCACTTCATTATAGGGGAATAAATCTTTTCCTGTCTTGGATAGTTGCCATTTCAAGATTTTTTAAAGTTTTTTTTTTTCCATTTTGGATGTGAGAGTGTGTAGGTGCATGTGTGTATGCATGTAAGAATTAAAAGAGCCAAATAATCCAGCAACCACAAAATTAGAGAAAAAGGAATAGAACATTGTTAAGCCATATCATAAAACTCACAGCTGATTATATTTCTTGAGTTACATCATAAGAAAATAACACAATCATACATTTCTACATTTCTGCTGCATCACAGAAAGTAGCATTTTGATGAGGCTCTGCACAGCCCACACTATTATGTTCCCATGGCATCTGCTAGCTTACAATGCCATAACTGCCTGGTGATGATAACCTAAGCCAATCTTTAGAGGCTTCATTGCCTGCCTGTCAGCTGCCCTCCTCGGCAACAGGCAGTGTCCAGCACCCAAGCAGCAGAAGTGGATCTGTCAGACTCAGCAGGTGCAATATGCAGAGGGCTCTGCCACAGCCTATGCACACATATTGTTCTTTCAGAGTTCTCTGCTCGAGGCCTTCGATTGCTTGAAGGTACCACAGTTCCAATCATTACCAGACAAATGACTCAGGGAATGAACAGAGCCTTCTGGAAATGCAGATATCTAGCAGAATTAATATGCCTCCAGAGAAATGCTTTCTGAAATGACAGGATAAAACCCAAAGTCTGAGTATTTCGCTGAAAATGAGTATGATTCGTGGCCTTTTAATCATCAGGAATGCTCCTTTTTATTCTGCTAAAATACAAGTGTTCTAAAACAGGAGAATGTTCAGTGACATCTATATATTAGGGATTTATCATCTATGAGATGTTCTAAGAAGAAATTCCCAAAGTCCTTGGGGGAATCTAAAGGCTAGCATGCACTGAGGAAACGTGGCCAGGAACAGACCTACTGCAGGAGTAAATATCTGTCTTAAATATTTTCAACTTTTAGAGAGCAGATGAATAACTATTCAGTTTGACACTGGCTTACCAGTATATTTGACACAGAGAGACTGATCATCATTTTTCTTCTTTTAAAATAATACAACCCGGGGCCGGCATTGTGGTGTAGTGGGTAAAGCCACCGTCTACAATACCAGCATCCCATATGGGTGCCTGTTTGTATTGAGATTGCTCCACTTCTGATCCAAGTCCCTGTTAACAGCCTGGTAAAAACAATAGTAGATACTCAAGTGTGTGGGCCCTGTCACCCAGGTGGAACATGTCTGGCTTTGGCTTGGCATAGTGTGGCAATGGCTTGGCTATTGGGGCCATCTGGGAGTGAACCAGTAGATAAGAGATCTCCATCTTTCTCTGTCTCTCCCTCTAACTCTGACTTTCAAATAAACAAATAAAACTTTAAAAATCTGAAACCAACAAACAAAAAGTATTTCTTTCCTATTCCCAAAAAACCTCTCTTCCTGTTTGTGTATGAAATCACTATTACTAAGTCATCCAAATGGGGAATCTCAAGTCTAGAAAGTCATTAATAGCACATTATCTTCCATCTCTCTTTAAATACGGTCATCAAGTTTTGTCAATTCTACCTCCTTTGACTTTTTTTTCTCTCTCTCCATATGTCACTGTCAGTGCTTTAATACCAGCCCCTCTCCTGGATTATAATATCCCCATTCAAAAAAATTATCACCTTACCTCCAGTTTCTCCTTTCTACAATCATTCATCTTCCATCATGCTTTCAGAGTTACTCTTTCATTTTTTAAATTTATTTTCTGGGACCAGCGCTGTGGTGCAGTGAGTTAATGCTCTGGCCTGAAGCACCGGCATCCCATATGGGTGCCGGTTCGAGACCTAGCTGCTCCTCTTCTGATCCAGTTCTTAGCTATGGCCTGGGAAAGCAGTAGAAGATGGCCCATGTCCTTGGGCTTCTGTCCCCACGTGGGAGACCTGGAAGAAACTCCTGGCTCCTGGCTTCGGACCGGTGCAGCTCCGGTTGCTGTAGCCAATTGGGGAATGAACCATCGGATGGAAGACCTCTCTCTCTCTCTGCCTCTCCTCTCTCTGTGTAACTCTGACTTTCCAATAAATAAATAAATAAATCTTTAAAAAAATTATTTCATCTACTTGAAAGGCAGAGCCACAGAGAGAAACAGAGAGCAATCTCCTTCATCCACTGATTCATACCCAAATGCCCATAATAGTCAAGACTGAGTTGGGCCAAAACTAGGAGTTATAAACCCCATCCAAGTCTCCCCACTGGATGGCAGTGGCCCAAGCACTTGAGCCATCATCCATTGCCTCCCAGGATGCAGAAGCAGGAATATGGAATGGAAGTAGAAGAGCTGTGTTCAAAAGGCACTCTATGGGATGTGGGCATCACAAGCAACACCTGAACCTGCTGTGCCACAACACCCACAGAGTGACTCCCTCTAAGGCACAGAAGCAAACTTGTCACTCCCAGCTTGAAATCCTTGAAACAGCAGCAAACACAGCTCTTCATTCCTCAGCCTCAGACTGCCTACCCAGGATCAAATCCTGCCTTTCTCCCACCACCATCTGCATTTCACGAGATGTACTCTTCCCTCTTTCCTAAATATCTTGTGTGTTCAGGCTTTGTTGGACAGGGCTCAATGATGAAAGTCCTGTCGTGTCATGATGGAAGAAATGGGGGAAAGTCACTCTTGAGACCTTGCTGGAGAAGCTGTTCTTAGGAAGGTGTCCCACGAGAGGCACTCTGCTACGAAAGGACCCAAAGGCAATGGCTGCAGGATAGCTTTTGCTTCTGGGTGCTGCTGTTTTTTCTGTACTACATAGAAGCCCAAAGATGGAGAAGCCATGAGGAGCTCCTATTCATCAAGCACCCCAGAACTGGGTCACAAAACCTTTTCCTCTTGCAACCTTTCTCCAGCTCCTATCACTGATAAAACCTAGCATCCTTCCAGCTGGCAAAGGAACATTACTAAAAGACCTATCTCCACTATGACAGGCACTGAAGAGAGTAAATAGGCACTGAAGGGAGAATTTGGATCAAAGAGGTAATGAGTCAGTACCTGGCACAAGTCCCTACCTTTCCTCAGCACAGAACAACCATTTCTTATGGGCCACTTCAAGTGTTGCTTCCTCTCTAAATCCTTTCCCCACTATCATATGCTGATCCCACAAAAAAATTAAATAGTTCTTTGGAAAATTGCCACATCATGACAGCAAACAACTCTGCATCACAATTCATTTCCATGACTCTCTCATCCCATTTCTTTCTTTCTGTGAGATATTCATGGACCATGACTTATTCATCCCAGATAGAACTTAACACAAGACTTAAAAGCTGAGCCAGCACACAATAATGGAGAATTTGGGAATTAAAAAGAAAGCAGAGGTTAGAATTTTTCAGAGGATGTAGCTGTTTTGATTTTGACATACCTATAGACTCATGTACTTTTGCTTTTACCAGTAGAGGCCTGGAGCGGTTAAGTAACTTAAGAAGTAGTGCATAACTAGTCAGTGGCAAATCAAAGACTACAACCCAGCTGGCAGGTACAACTTCAATTCCAGTGCTTTCAACAACTTTTCATACTACTTCCTCTTAGGAAACATAATTCACTCAATATGTTATATTTTAATTTCCATTTTTCATAATACATAAGCAGATTTTTCATAATAAACAGATTTCTATCAATATTAATTTTCTTAGTATTCAAAAACAGACTCATAAAATAAAAAATGTACAGATATCTCTACATAAACTATGCTCTCTTCTACACATTGACTTGTTATTTTTTCCTTTATAATTTCTGTCCTCACCTTTTCATCTGTTTTGTTTTGGTTTTTTTTTTTTTTTTTTTTTTTTTTTTGACAGGCAGAGTTAGACAGTGAGAGAGAGATAGACAGAGAGAAAGGTCTTCCTTCCGTTGGTTTACCCCCAAATGGCCACTATGGCCGGCGCTGCACAGATCTGAAGCCAGGAGCCAGGTGCTTCCTCCTGATCTCCCATGCGGGTGCAGGGCCCAAGGACTTGGGCCATCCTCCACTGCCCTCCCGGGCCACAGCAGAGAGCTGGCCTGGAAGAGGAGCAACCAGGACAGAACCAGCGCCCCAACCGGAACTAGAACCTGGGGTGCTGGTGCTGCAGGCAGAGGATTAGCCTAGTGAGCCGCAGCCAGTGCAGGCCTTCATCTGTCTTCATTAGGGCTTTCTACAGTTAAAAATAATAGACACACATCCAATCTAGCTTAAACAAAGGAGATAAAGTTGGTCTGACAGATGCTGAGAATGGAATCTAGAAAACCATAACAACCCCTCTCACCACCCGCCATCTATATCTCCATCTGTATCCTTTTCTCTCCATCTATACTTCTTACATCCTTATGTTCTCCATTCTTTTCTTTATACCTAGTCAGCTTTCCCTGTCTCTCCACTCTCATGCCAGAATAGAAAACAAAGAGAATTTTAAAAGCTGATGTAAAAAATGGGATTAAATGTGGGGGACGCTGAATCCTGAGAGGCCTAGAGGAAATTCCTGAGCCTGCCTGGAATTTGAAAACCTGTCTTTAAGTTTCAGATCCCTGGTAGCAAACACCCCAGCCCCAGGGCACTTCTGCCTAAGGATCCTTAAGGTGGTATAATAGGAGTGGCTAAGACCCTTTTGCATCACAACACCACACCCCTTGCCCACATCCGATCATCTGCTCTGTACCAGCCGCTGCTCTGTACCTCAGCTATATATACATCTCCCTTTTACAATAAAGTGAGACCCTACTTCAACTGGGCTCTACACCACGCCTGATTGTCCCCTGGGTTTGGGGAAGGCTGAGTGGCAGGTGGCGCACTTCCCCTCCTAGGTCAAGGCAAGCTGCGGGCAGCCTGCCTAATTCTCCGGTGGTGGGGAGGAACAGTCACCGCAATTAAAAGATGTTTATTTTGGTGCAAAACCTGCTTTTAAATTTACACAGTTCTTTCATGATACACATTTTCCATGCATGAACTTTTGAAGACCTTTTGAATGGTCATGTTAAACTCCAAGTTAACACATCCTAAGAGATCTACCACCTGCCACTGATCATCTAGAATTTGAAGTCAAAAATACCAATCCCATAAAGACAGAGGTGGATCAGACTATCTTGGGTCAGGGTGTAAATTTAAATCCAGTCATCTGTGGTTAGTGAGCTGAAACATATGTTTTGCTTCCCTTGCTCCTCCCCAACAAGTATATCATAGATGGAATAGAAGGGAAATCAGTTTAAAAGGTGGAGGCTACGATCTAAGTCAAAAATTCAGTGTTTAGAACACTGTACTGCTGACCTCCTAGTTAGGTTTCAGACCCAGTTTAAGTGCATCCCCAGTGATCAGTCTTGCCTAGATGTAGGAACCAAAACCAGTTGCTTATGGTTGTACTGCCTCAATTACACTGGTCAATTCATTTTGCCAATTATTACATATTTTTGATGTATCTTTTCCAATCATGTACTTTGTCTTTGTGTCTTCCAAAGCACTTACAACAATAACATTAACTAGTATGTGTGGCATAGAAGTGGCACACTAAAAATTTTTAATGAGGAAAAATCATCTCTATTCTTTTATCTTAATTTTGTGGGTCTCTGAACACCTATAATACACTCATTTGTTACTTCAAGAACTACTTATTGAGCATATACTGTATTCTAGCACTTCATTAGATGATGAACAAAACAGGCTGCCCGTAAGAAGCACAATACTGTAGAATTTAAATAATATAAAGTTATGACTAATGTTACCAAGAAAATGTAGGGAACCGTGTCAGAATAACAACGACACATAATTTAGCACAGATGGTCAGAGAAATCCTCCTTGAGTAATGACATATCATCTGTGATACACGAGATGACCAGAATGTACAGGCTCAATAGTGGTAGCAGAGAAAGTAGACAGAAACTAGGGGAGAGTTTTCCAGACAAATAAAAACATACATGAAGATCCCAGATAGGAAGGAATTTGTTGTGTCCCAATAAGGACAAAAGGTCAGTGTACATACAAAGCAATAAGCAATCAGCAATCAGATTAGTGGAGCAAAGTTCTACTGGACAGAGTTCTGCCAGAATCAGCTTATATAAGACAATGCTTGTTATCTGATCCTAGGAGACAAAGCAGTATTACCGGGCTACTATATAGAGGGCAGAATCATAATTCACTTTGAATCAGATTAGAAAATGGGTTAGAGACTGGAACCAGTGCAAAAAAGGAATCAAAATATGAGATTCTATAAGGGAGGTAGCAGATATATTTTAACCCTGCAGAGATCTTCGTCTATTCACACTGCTAAATTTGTCTTTTTACTTTCACTTTCAGGACTCCTATTATTACTCTCAATAACTTCTTTTCTACTTCTCCTTGTGACTGAATCATGGATTCCTCTTCTTGACATTCATCCCTCCCTCTCTGATCTTCTCTTAAGCCTAACCTCTCTCTTAAATGATGACTTCTATACAGTATTTAACTCCTTGGCTTTGGAATTTCAGTCAATCTCAATTTAGTCAAAAACTTTGTTACTAATTCATGTACTTATAGGTATGACTGGTCATTGGATCCAGGTAGGAAAATCTTTCAATATAGAAGTTTTTTGCTTTATGTTCAAAGATTCTCAACTATCAGGGCTGTGGTGGGTCTTAGACATGAATGGGATTTTCTGTGTTTCTTTTATGTTTAAAGATTTTATTTACTTATTTGAAAGAGTTACAAAGAGTGAAAGAAAGACAGAGACAGAGAGAGAGAGAAAGAGAGAGAGAGAGGGTTTTCATCTGCTAGATCACTCCCGCAAGTGCAAGCAACCGCAAAGGCCAGGAGCTTCATCCAGGTCTCCCACATGGGTGGCAGGGGCCCAAGTACTTGGATCATTTTCTGCTGCTTTTCTCAGACCATTAGCAGGGAGCTGGATCAGAAGTGAGCAGCCAGGACACAATTTGCCACCCATACGGGATGTTGGCATCCCAGGCAGCAGCTTTACCCACTATACCATGACACCAGCCCTGACGTTTATGTTTTAAAATAGTTACCCCAAATAGAAGAGATAATAATCTATGTTGAGAACATTGTTATTAGATTACTATCAGATTTCATGTCATAATAATTCAGTTCTGAAGTTTTCCAATCTCTTAGGTTTCTAAAAGCCACTTAAGAGGTACATGGCAGGTGCACATTTGGAAATCTCAATCCAAAAATTTTTCAACGATATGTTCAAGTCTATCAACATCCTTTCCAACAGTAATGACAGCTTTCCAGCTATACACCTGTCCTCAGTGAATGAAACTATCTAAAATTACATTGTGGAATTTTCTAGATCCTGCAGCCACATGCTATTAACAATTTCATACCAATTTCACACAACATTAGTAGTAGAAACCCATATTTTGATGCTGTTTCATAGTAAGAAAAATGTTTGCCTGATTTCTTGTTACTCTCTTACAAGATTAAGGTATCGAGTCATGTGAGAGAAATGAAGGACAGAAGCTTATTCAATCTGCCTACAAGCACAAAACAAGAGCAAATGCAAAATCTCCAAGCTCCCAAATTTCCAGTCTTCTGTTTCTTGCCCAGAGCTATACTACCTCCCACACTGCACATGTTGTAAACTTTATGTGGCCCATCTGTTAAGGAGTTTGTTTTCCAAATTTGAAGGGGCTTGGTACTTCTGGATTGAGTACCAGAACTAAATGTGACACAGATTTTTACCTTTTTAATAATTTTGAATTGCAAGAGCACTGATGTTAGAGAGGGTCATGGGAATAGAACAAAAAAACAGAAATGGTACAGCAATGATTTCAATAGCACGGCTTGAACAAGCATGCACTTACCATCCGCCATGATGCCAGTAGTAGCAATGCTTAGGGTATCCTGAGTTTTCAGGTTTGGTTGTGGGCTGAATGTGGGCACAGCTTGGCATTTGAAATGAGGCAGATTCAGACCATGGTGTTTTCTCACAGTTAATACAGAGACCATAGATAATAATTATGTTGCTGAGCCTACAAAGAATCTTTCCGACTGATCCTCTATTAAACTGGCAAAACAAGAGAATAATGTCTCCAGCACTAACAAGTTGGCAGGGAAGTAGCTGGCAACTCCTCCCACTAATGTTCCATCTGGGCGAACCTTCAGTATGATCTGGGATATTGTTTCCCCACACAGGTTGTGCCTGCAGTATAATCAAGAGAGAAAAAAAGACACCAAACGTAGATTTCTTTATTGTTTTTGAAAAATCACTGCCGTTAGATGGTGAGCAGTGCCAGGGACTAGCACTGATGCCATTATGTCATTCCAAGGAGAAGTGTCCATGCAGTGACGTCGACAGGCAAATAAGCATTTCTCAGCACCAAAGTGTCCAAGTGACATGAAAGTCACAGAACGAGAACAGCTCCTCACCAAGACTCATTTTAGAGAAGTCTATTGTTGCTTTTCATGGATGCCTGGGAAATTGTTTGTGTTTAAAAATATCTTTTCTGTTGACGGCACCCAGTGTAGGGGACTTTCTCAGCCCTGACTCTGATCCAGCATCCCAGAGAGTTGGCTCAGATTTTCCTGTAAAAGCACAGAGAGAGGGGAAGAACAGTTGTAAATGCAAAGGGGCTGCTCAGACCAGCAAAGACAAATCCTGACTCCAGTCCCTGAGGGACGTCTGTCAATACACCCTTCCACAGCTTGCCGGGAAGCAGACACTTCGAACTACTCTGAATTCCCATTCATTTGCTATTTAAACCTACCCCATGGATTGGAATTATTGTACTATATATTTCTCAGAACCTGGAAGACAGTCTTGTGATACTTACATATTGTGACTAAATGAGTGGATTCTAAGCCACTCCTGTGGAATGCTCTGGACAGGAAAGCACCTCCAAGTTACTCACCAATAAACAATCACATCACCATTTCCTCTCCTGGGCAGAAACCACTCTATGGAAATACAGGTATCAACAGCTAACTCTTTGATGATATTTTATACCAGGCTGGTTCTAACCACTCTATGCATTTAGTAAGTTTAATTCTCACATCAGGAAGTAATTGTTGTTATTATTTCCTTTCTACAGATGAGAAGACAAAATCCCCCCAAAAATATTTAACATTTTTTAAGATCTTACAACTAGGGACAAGCATTTAGCACAGCAGTTAAGCTGTTGCTCAGGATGCCCACATCCCATAACAGAGTGCCTAAGTTTGAGCTCTGTCTCCACTCCTGGTCCCTGCTTCTGGCTAACATCCACTCTACGAGGCAGCAGGTGATGGATCATGCCGTTTGGTCCCTATCACCCAAGTGGGAGATCAGGACTGAATTCCAGGCTTCCACCTTCAGCCTAGGCCATCCCTACGCATCAAGGGCATTTAAAAGGGGAACCAATAGAGGAGAGTGCTGTGTCTCATTCTCTGTCTCTGCCTTTCAAATCAATAAAACAACTTTTAAAAATGATACAAATAACATTATTTTGTGCACAGTCTTAAAATTCGTGTATAGTTTTTTTCATAAAATGTATTTTTCATGAACTTTTTGAAGACCCTTCCTATATGTGAACTTCAAATTATCTTTTATTTTCCAGAAACCTTTTTGAAATACCTTCATATTATACTATCTTTGCTGCCTTTCTAAGACCTTGTGCAAGACAGAAACAGAGGAGGCAAAGGAGGTTTTCATTGTGTGCTTTTTCATGTGTTCTCCTTCACAGAATTCATTTTGAATAGATTTTAGGGGCTTGAAGAAGCCCAGGAAATTACTTCTTTCTATCTTATCTTCATTAAGTCATCCCCACACTCCTACCCTACATTTGTTCACTCCCTTCCTCCTCCTCCAAACAAAACAAAGAAAAATGTCAATGCCACACAAGACATAGGCAAAAAGATCTCTACAATTCTTTCCTCTCTGGAAAGTTCCATCATTACCTGATTCACCCAGCAACTCCTATTCATCCAAGCATGGTCTCAGTGGGATTTTCCCTTACCTATCGTCAGCTTAGTTGTCTCCCATTGTCCTTGGTTCAGAGCCACCATTGTGATTATTCTTTAGAAGACTGCTGTTTATGTGCATAGCCATCTCTCCTCCTAGGCTGTAAATTCCTTGTGAACAACAACCACATCTTTTATTTATTTGCTATTCCTAGTCCTGTGCATTATAGTGGGCACTTAAAATGTGTGTTTTGAATGAATTAATGAATCTAACACAAAGCGATCATTTGACAGCGGTGGAAACTGCAGTGGAGGTAGCATGTGACTTTAATGGTCACATCACACAAGGAGTCAGTGGAAAAGCTGACCTCAAGTTGGCCATATTACAATAGCCCAGCACTAATTACTCTCTCCTTTGAATCTCACAGTGTTTATGATCTATGCTGTTCATTTAGATTTAGGTACATAGGTGTATATTTTACATCTCTCTACCAAGCTTATGATTATTTTAAAATTAAGAATGTATTCTTTTTTCTTTTCTGCTCATTATGCTTTCATTGTTTGAGGTCTGAACTTGGGAACATTTTTACCATATCCATCATTACCTCTAAGTACAGCCTAAAGCACATTACATTTGTCCAAAAACCTTAAGTGCCAAATTTTCATTTCTAGACATTTGCATATCCCCACCCTACTAGGTCCCCTAAGAACCTCCAAACCTCTTCAGGACTACTAACAACTGTCACAAAACTGAAATCAGGCCATTCAGAGATTAAGTGAACTTGCTCTTTTTCCACAGAAGAACTTCATGGGATAACTATCCTGAATAAAGAGGCTTTCTGTCGTGTGAGTTAAAAGATGCCTCAGAGTGTCTTCGGTGGGGGCAGGCATTCCATACTGGAGTGCTTGAGCTGCAGTGCCAGCTCCACTTCCAGTTCTACCTCCCTGCTAATGCACAGCCTGGGGGCCAGCATGTGATGGTTCAAGTAGTTGCATATCTGCCACTTCCCTGCCACTCACATGGGAGACTCAGAATGAATTCCTGGCTCTTGGCTTTTGCATGGCCCAGCCCAAGAAGTTGTAGGCATTTGGGGAGTGAATCAGCAAATGGAAGATCTCTATCTCTCTGCCTTTCAAATACAAATTTAAAGAAATTTTTAAAAAATGTTTTTAAAAAATCTTTGATGAGTATGTCTTGAAGTGCAGAAGACCTGAAACCAAATCAGAAAAGCTGTCAAAGCAAAGTAGCTACTCTGTCAGTCTCTCGTTCATGTTCATATTCATCTTCTCTGTGTACGTCTCTCAGGATAAACCCATACAAATAGTCTATATTATATATGGCTTCTATCTCATTTTCTTATTCCAAACCTATTGCCTTTTCCTAAGTAAATATTGCACAAAATGTTAATACTAGTCTCATAGTAAGGTTCCATATCTGTATTATATTTTTACAATAAAGGAAAACAAGTAATGTTATCGCTATTTGGTCAGAAAAATTGAAGAAAGGCTACCATTTTCTCCTTAAATATTTCACCATTCTCCATACCTCAAAACTTTTATTGATGTTCTCTCCTCTAATCTACTAATTCCTTTACTTAGGATACAGGAACACGGAGAAATGTAGCACTTCTGTAAGGTACTGGCAATGCTAGAACATGGTCTACAGATTGTAGGGCCCAAAATAATTGCCAAAGAACATAATCAACATTCGCAACAGATAGGTGAATTAAAAAAGTAAGAAGAAATGATTCTTCTTTTCTAAGAGTCCTTAATGGAGGTACTACTCAAAAATAATTCTTTATCTAGTTGGTTAGAACTACTCACATAGCCAAACCAAGATGCAAAAGAGGTGGGAATTTATAATTCTTTAACTTGGTAACAATGTATATAGTCAAAAATCATCAATTCATTTGCTTCAATTCATTGCATTCATCAATGACAGAATAAATAACTTTATATTAGCTCATTATTAGTCTCTGCCATAATCTTCAGTTTTTGTACTCAATCTATTTCACTTGGCCATAGCTTTTAATCCTGGTAAAAACATTTCCTTCCTCCTTTAAACCTTATCCACGTTCCCATGTTTACTGAAGCAAAATTTAGAATAACTAAGAAGTTAAAACAGCCTAAATGTCCATCAATTGACAGATTAGTAGAGAAACTATGACATATATACAAAGTGGAATACTATTCAGCTATAAAAAAGTTGAAAGTTTGTCATGTGTGACATCTGGGATGGAACTGCAGGTCATTATGTTGAGTGAAATAAGCCAAGCACTGAAATATAAGGACCACATGATCTCACTCATATGTGGAATCTAAACAACGGTGACTTTGCCAAAGTTGAGGGTAGAATGGTGTTTATCAAAGACTATGGTGCAGAAAGTAGAATGAGAGGGAGTAGGGGAGGGACCATCAGGCTAGGAGAAAACAAGTTCTGGTGTTCTATTTTACAGTAGGGTGAGTACAAATAAAGACAATGTGTCATATATATATATAATTTAAACATTAGCAAAAAAGGATTTTGAATGTTTTCTCAATAAAGAAAGGAAAACTGTTCAAGATCACGTATGTCTTTACCCTGATTTAAGTATTATGCAATGCATATATGTGTTGAATATCACATGGTTCCCTAGAAATATGTATAATTTTATATATCAATTCACAATATTTTTAAATCTTCCTGTCTTAAATACTGTGATTCTAAATTTTGCTAGCACTCCCTCAATTTTATTATTTTTTATCTTTCTTCAATTTCTTAATTTCCTCCTGCCTTTTTAGTATAGATGTCTCAAAGTATGTTTTTACATCTTTCTATCTGCACTCAGCCACCACATCAGCACTCCTTCCTAGCTTACTCACTCTCTCTCCCAACTCCCAGAAACTTACTTTAGACTACTTGCTGGTGGTCATTTTCAACTAATGCCACCAATTAAAAACCAACATCTCCAAAAACAATCTATTGAGGTCTAAGAACAGAATTAGTACTCAAAAGGTAATGAAACTATGTATCAACAGGGAAATTCTCTGATTCCCCACATCAAATAAGGCCACTTAATCCATGCCTCCATCATGCCCTGCAGTTCTTTATAGCGCTTAGAACAATAGCAAAAGTTAATTATTTGTACAATGGTTTGTTCTAAGTCTCTATTTCTTTAAAGTATACCAAGTGTTTAGGACAAAAAATTTGTCTTGCAGCACTACATCTCTAATGACTGATCGAGTGCCAGTCTGGTATATACATCATGAAGAATAAAAAGATAAGCAAATGAACAATGGTATCACTTGGTTGCCCCCTAAAATTCTCATGGGATGCCACTGCTTTGGCTCCCACTATGTTACATGATTTTAATTTATTTTATTACTTTTTAAAGTACTTATTTATTAAGTTGAAAGGTAGAATTACAGACATAAAGGGGGAGAGAGAGAGAGAGAGAGAGAGAGAGAGAGAGAGAATGAATGAATGAGAATCTTCCACATGCTGGTTCACTCCCCAAATGGCTACAATGACCAGGGTTTAAACAGGCTGAAGGCAAAAGCTAGGAGCTTCATTCAGGTTCCCACATGGGTACAGGGACCAAGGACTTGGGCCAGTTTTCACTGCTTTCCCAGGCACATTTGCAGGGAGCTGGAATGTAAGTGGAATAGCCGAACATTGACACAGTGCTAATATGGGTTGCCAGTGTTGCAGGCAGTGGCTTAACCCACTATGCCACAACACCAGCCCCTGATTTTCAAACCAACTAAAAATGAGTTTGTATTCACTAATGGAGTCAACTTCAGCTTCCATAAACTCAATGTCTGCATTCCAAGAAATTTATAAGTAAGGATATAAACTATAATGTACAGAAGAGTTATGTTGCCCTGCCTACTAGTAGGATACCTACATGAGAAACAAAATTGTATTCAGGAGGTTGCCTGGTGACCACAGAATCCTAAAAATGGGGCATGATCATATTTTTGAATATTCAGTGTATTTAGACTTATATATGTTGGCAATTATATCTTCATAATAAGGATAATTTTGATTATGGGACCATGAAATATGTGACTTACACTTCCTGTCATTGACATAGACCTTAAGAGTATGATAAATCTGAGTTTGAACTTCAGCTCTGAATGACCTTGAATATCTGAGTTTGAATTTCAGCTCTGAGTGACCTTTCTTTTCTTCCTAGTCTATTTTCTCACATAAAAAATACAAAAGGAATATCCATAATTGCTCCAAGGATTAATAAGATGATTATGTGAAACATTTATCATGGTTCCTGGCATTTAGCAGTCTTTCAATAAATGAAGGTTATTAGTTCTACCCTCCAGGTTTCCATGGATAAATAATCTGTTTTTAATTAGCATATTTCTTTAGGTATGTCCAAATTACATTGAGTTCTATTGGTCAGAATCCATTTTATTTTATTTAAAGTTTTAAATTTCTGTTCTGACACATTTTGTGTTGTTTACATTTTGTATAGTTTATCTTTCGGATGTCCTTGTTATTTACCAGCCTACTGTACCAAAAATCAACCACATTAATAGCAGTAATAATAATTTACCTGTACTGGTTCTTGTCTCCATCCACTACTAGAAGACCACCTGCTCTAAAGAGAGCTTCTTTCACTCCCTAAAATATTACTGAGTTTCCAGTAATGGGCTGAACACTCTAACTGCAATGAAAGTTCATCACTTGTTCTTTTTCCTGCTTCTCTTCGAGGATGGGTTTTGCATGCCCTCTCACCAAAAATCAGCTTAGTCCCAGCGGCAAGACTGAAGAACGAACTCCATCTTTCCTCCATTTCTCCTCTCTGAGTGTACCTTCAGTAATCTCTCCACCCTCTTCAGCCCTGCCAGAGCCCACATGCTTATTAATACATGTTCTTGACCTTGAGTTGGCAGAGACTGAGGTCCCTGGCCCCACAATCACAATCTCTGCTTAGATTCACCAGGATGCTTTGCTGACTTCTTTCCCTTACTTTTAAGTGGTCGGGTCACACAGCTCTGTACTACCTATATGCTTGCAATCTATTCTCAAATATCTATTCCTTCTGCAGTGCATATTTCTGTTAAGGGTACCAAGCTCCAAAAATCTCAGAGTATGCTCCACTCCTCCCTCTCCTTTGTTCATCATAATCCATTGCCACGACTGCAAATTTTACATTCATAATCTCTCATTTCTATCCCCTTTCGCAATTTTCACAGCTACTAATCAAAGTGAGTCATGAACCATTCTTACCTAGATTGATGGAATTTACCAATCTGTCCTTTGTCTGTTACTTTCTATCTATGAAACAGTTTTCTTTATCTACAGAATTAGGACACTGGACTAAATCTTGAAGCACTCAACACCACTGAACCTGAGAAAGTAAAGTTGAACTGGTCATTTTCCTACCAATGTATATCACCATTTCCTCTCATTTTAGGTAAATTTGATCAACTAGGTCACTTTTTTCTAGTTCAGGCTGAAAACAAGTTGTTAGAAGTCAAGCTGCATTCTTTTTGAAAACCCAAATAAATGTCCTAGATTTCAAGTTAGGAGAGGTCCACCCAAAGAAGGGGTTGCTACAAGAAATACTTTTAACTAAGGAAAAAATTAAGTCTGAGAAATAGTCAGAATTGCCCACAGGCTATTATGAGTAGCTCCTGTAATACAGAGACACAAGTATTATTAACAGGGCATGTCCCATGAGGACAAGGTGGTATCTACCTTCAATTCTCAGTTCTTAGTGCAGAACCTGATACACAGCTGATATCAGATAATTACTCACTGAATATAGTACGGAAAGAAGACTTCTAAAGTACAATTTTTTTTTTTTTTTTTTTTTTTTTTTTTGACAGAGTTAGACAGTGAGAGAGAGAGAGACAGAGAGAAAGGTCTTCCTTCCTTTGGTTCACCCCCGCCAAATGGCCACTACGGCCGGCGCTGTGCCAATCCAAAGTCAGGAGCCAGGTACCTCCTCCTGGTTTCCCACGCGGGTGTAGGAGCCCAAGCACTTGGGCCATCCTCCACTGCACTCCCGGGCCACAGCAGAGAGCTACACTGGAAGAGGAGCAGCCGGGACTAGAACCTGGCGCCCATATCGGATGCTGGCACCACAGGTGGAGGATTAACCAAGTGAGCCATGGCGCCGGCCCCTAAAGTACAATTTCAACATTCAATGGTATCAGGGAAGATATCTTGCTCATTTTTTACTCCCTGCAGGACTCAGTACAGATGAAGCATTTAAACATATTTTAAATGATTCATTTTTATTTGTAGGTACATTCACATGTGTCACCACAGGAAGTAATACTCAGCATGGAAATGCAAAACAAAATCTATGGAAGGAAAAAAAAAAACTTGTCAATTAATTCCTTTGCATATGGGGCCAGTTTGTGGTACAGTGGGTAAATCTGCCACCTGTGATGCCAGCACCTCGTGTGGGTATGTTAGTTTGAGTCCAGGCTGCTCCACTTCCGATCCAGCTTCCTGCTAATTGATGGTCCATGTGTTTGGACCTCTGCCAGCCATGTGAGAGACGCAGAATAAATTCCTAGCTCCTGGCTTCAGCCTGGCCTTGTCCCTGCTGTTGCAGTCATCTGGGAAGTAGAACAGCAGATGGAAGATCTGTCTCTCTCTCTCTCTCCTGTGTAACTGGTTCAAAATAAATAAATAAATAAATTTTAAAAACTTTCTTGGGGCCGGCACTGTGGTGTAGTGGGTAAAGCTGCTGCCTGCAGTGCTGGCATCCCATAGGAGCGCCGGTTCAGGTCCTGGCTGCTCCATGCCCAATCCAGCTCCCTGCTATGGCCTGGGAAAGCAGTAGAAGATGGCCTAAGCTCTTGGGCCCCTGCAACCGTGTGGGAGACCCAAAAGAAGCTCCTGGCTCCTGGCTTTGGATCGGTGCAGCTCCGGCTGCTGCAGCCAATTGGGAAGTGAACCAGCAGATGGAAGACCTCTCTGCCTCTCCTTCTCTCTCTGTGTAACTGACTTTCAAGTAAAATTAATATTATATCTTAAAAAAAAATACTTTCTTTGCCTATGGCCAGAAAACTTTTAGAGTATGAGATTATTCAAGGGAAAGGGAATGATTTGCCTCCCCAAGAATTAACATTAAGAAGGGACGTAGGTGCCTCCTCTCCAGTTCTGTGCACACCATCTTTAAATTCCATTATGACTTTGGAACAAAGAAAGGCAGCTTTTTCTTCTCTCCACGAGAGTAGGGAGCTGTTTTTTTAAGATTTATTTATTTGAAAGGTAGAGTTATAGAGAGAGAAGGAGAGGAAAAGAGATATCTTCCATTCACTGGTTCACTCACTCTCCAGCTAGGCCAAAGCCAGGAACAAGAGCTTGTTCCAGTCTCCCACATGGTAGCAGGGTCCAGGGACTTGGGTCATCTTCTTCTGCTTTCCAAGGTGCACTAATAGGGAGCTAGATTGGAACTGGAGCAGCCAGGATTCGAACTGGCACCAATGTGGGATGCTGGCACTGCAGGCAGTAGCTTTACTCACTACATCATGGCGCCAGTCCAAATAGAGAGGATCTTAATAGAAGGTTATCTGCCAGAATTGCAGTCTGATGACTGGGTCCTCTATGAAAAATTTAGATACATTTCAAGAGTTTAATGCCATATCCGTCAAATGGGTAGATGGTTTGAAAGCCCTGTCTTTCAAACATTGTTGTCCAAAGAACAAAAGAAGATCATGTACCTTAAAGTGCTTTCTAAACCATGAAATGGGATATGCATAATGTATCATTGTTGTTGCTGTTATTTTATACATTGGTAACCCTGATTTGAATTCTGGCAATATCTGAACATCAATAAAAACCTGAATGCATATCACTAAGGTATGGCTACCCAATATGAGTTTTGTGATAAAATTCCCTAAATAAATTTTTTGTTTGGAGTACATTATATCCACATGATTCCAGATGTAAGTTCAAAAGTATCTCAAGGGAGAAAAGGCAGTTAGAACCACTTTAACTGGGGATGGGTGTTTGGCCTAGCAGTTAAGGCGCTGCTTGGGATGCCTGCATCCCATTTCAGAGTGCTTGGCTTTAAGTCCCAGCTCCACTTTCAATTCTAGCTTTCTAGTAATACACACTGTGGGAGGCAGCAGGTGGTGGTTCAAGTAGTTGAGTCCATGATACCCACGTGGGAAACCTAGAGTGAGTTCCACACTCCTGGCCTCATTTTGGCCAAGATCTAGCTGCTGAAGGCTTTTGGGAAGTGAACCTGCAGACAGGAGATTCTCTCTATCTCTCTCTCTCTCTCTCATAAACAAATTTTCAAAAACAAAAACTACTTACATGAAGCAAGGAAAAAGATCAAAAAGATTACTGGTATTACATAAGAGGAGAAAAATGGCAAGGATACTGAGTTGCCATATGTAAGCTATGGGACAGTTTTGATAATATTATACAGAAACAAATAACATAACACCCTGATTTTATTATTTAAAACAAAACCTCAAACCCTCTCCCACAGGACTCGTTTCTTAGCTTGTCCACTTACTTTCATCTTTCTTTATCTCTACTGGTGTTTTCTCTCTGCCTTTTTATGTTTGGTGATTTCACAACTCCACAAATAGTTCAAAGTTTTGTCTTCTACTCTTGCTTTAAAAGAAACAAAAATGCTTTTTTTCCTTTATGCTGTCTCCTCTCCTCTTTGCAACACTTTTTTTTTCATTTTCTCTTTTACCAGTCATTTTTAATTTTCACCACTGCTGATCTTTTCACTTCTCTCCATCAGTCACTTACACGACTGTTCTGCTGTTTTCTGCCTTGTGGTGATGTCTCCTTTGTGTTCACCTTCTATTTCCCAGTTCTACTTGCTTTCTTGTATTGTCATTTTTTAAAACATGGTTAGGTGACCTTAAAATGATGCAAGAATAATTTGTTACTAGGATATCTGGGTGAGGGAATGAAGTCAGAGCAAAGGTCCTCTATTCTCACCAACATGTGTCTGTGAAGGTGTGGGGGCAGATGGCTGACTCAAACCACTAGGTGGCAGTGTTCCAGATTTGATTCTGATCAGATAGCTGTGCCCCTCCCCTGTTTTCTTCATTGTCCCAAAATACGGGTTTTCAGTCTTCTGCAGCATCTACTTTTGAAATCTAGGCCATTTCATATCAGTTCTCAAAAATAATATTATTTCACATAGATTTATGACTGTCAATTAGAGCCTAAATTGAGGAGGAAATAATTTGGCTGATTTTTTCCTTGAATGGAAGAAAAAAAAAGCCAAGCTAAAGGACTTTATATATAAGATACTAAGGGATGAAATTCCAAATATCAGCACAAACATCCAGTTCATGAAGTATAATTATTAATGAACATTTCTTAGAAACATATCTTTCAAACCTTCCAAATCATCATCAGATAATCTGGGTAATCTCTTCTATTGAATATGTACTGCACACCTGTTATTTTTACCTACTTTGTACCCTTTCCTTTTAGAAATTGATCCTACTCTTCTATTTTCCAACCATGAGACTTCTAACACATTACTAAACTTCATTGTGCCTTATTTTTACATCTATAAAGTGAGAATATTAACAATATATACATTATAGGTTACTGTAAAGTTTAAAGGAATTAATATGTGTGCAACATTAAGAATGGTGGATGGCATATCATAAGTTCTCAATGTTAACTACTATCTGTGTGAGATGTCCTGAGACTATCCATTAACTTGAACCATTTGACTGGGGATGATGAGTAAAAGCAATCGTCTCCCATATAAATTATAAAGTAAGGATGCAGATAGGAATCTAGGTCACTACAAGGCCATACAGTAAGTATTAGAGGAGAGGAGGAACCCAGAATCCTAAGATGAAATAAGATCAACTAAGACAGTATAGGGATGTGTGGAGGAGCAAATGAAACCTTCCCAATTACAGTTATGCCTCAATTGAAAAGTGAAATCAAGAAACTTTGAATGGATGAATTGGGTGGGAAGAAGATTGCAAAAAGTGATTCTGGAAGAGGGATGAGAACTCTTTCATGCAGGTGTGTTTCATAAGGCAACCGGCACTGTTCAAGAATTGGGCCCTTTTTTCTTAATGCTCACAGATATTTGTGAATAAGTCATCTTCAGTCTTTGTAAAGCAGAAGTAAAGGAGACATTCCAAGGGCCAAGAAGAAGCTAATTATAGCCTGACCTACTGAAGTGTGACTGCTAAATAATGAAACAGAATTTTAAACAAAACGTGGCATGAATCTTTTTTCAGGTAATATGCCAATCTCCTTTCTATAAAAATGCTACTAAATATTTTTTAATAGAAATGGATCCATGAATTATATTTTCCAGGAGTGGTGATGAGTTTATCCCGAGTCATCAATAATGCCCTCCTTGGGTCCAATTGTGTGAATTTGCAAATCAGCTTGATATGGGATAGGAGAAAGGCACACTCTGGAGCCAGTCATAAAATGAAGCCACCTAACACAACAGCAATAAAATCCTGGGTTACAGTTTGTTTTAATCTATTTACAATTCACTGACCTTAGGTTTTACTCACTGGAATGAGATCACCAGGGGTTGGAATTGTGGAGAATGAGTTCTCCACAACCTCTAGTCCCCATAAAGATATAATGTTGATTTCCCAAATGGATAAAACAAACTTCCTGCAGTATACAAAACTTAAGCTGACCTTTTCCTTCTTAAAAGCAGATAGCAGAAATCAAGAACCATGAACTTAACAATCCAGAAATTGAGTAGAAAAGGCACCTACAAGCCCTTGCAGGAAGCCTATTTCTTCAAGGCAAACACTTTGTGTAATGGAATATATAAGAGAAGCCCCATGGGCCCATGTGTATGGATGCAAAGTGATTAAGTTGAGCACTTACTGTAATTGCTTTCTACCATTTAGTAAAGTAGTGATTAAAATGCCAGCCATGTGGTTTGGGTGGCAAAAGGGTCAAGTGTATTCCTAGCTATGGTGTGTCAGCTTTCAATTCCCTTTTTATATGCTCCTTCTTATATGTATCTCTCTTTCTGTATTAACACTATCAGACTCCAGAATTACCATCATTAGTTATAAGAATTCCTACTTCCCTCAGCCCCATCTCTCTGACCTTCACCCTCATATTTAAGGGTTAAGGGTAGTCAGGATTTCTATATCACTCCACTCTGACCAGGAGTAATGAAGAGCTTCAGTAACTGTGAGATATCTGAGATGAACATGAGAGTAATCTCTCTCCACACCCTGCCTGCCAACAGGTTTATGGTTCCCACAACACACTTCATATCCTGAGGGTTAGCCACTGACAACCACTTAAATTTTTTTCCTTATATGGAGTCTTCCAACCAAGGGTCTCACTCTTAAGGACAGCCTCATTTTTTAACTGATCTGAATCCAATAATTACTTCCATACTTCCTTTTGCTAGTTGGATTGAGGAAAACCCTTTCATGTCTTTTGAGCAACTTGTGCCATCTGGTTTTTCAGGGATTTCCTAGAAAGGAGAGCAAGGAGCTAATGATGCAGAGCTTTTATTGTCATGGTTGTTTTTAATCTCTCTTCAGATAATGTAAAGTCATGATAAAGATTCTAGTACAGTCAGTGCAGCTGTCTTCTCTCATTTCATAAACCTCATCACAGTATCTACTTTAAAGAGAAGCCTATCAACAACAACCCTACTCCTTATGACAGGTTTTCTTCTTTATTTACAATTAGCTGCATAACCACATGCCTTTACCATAAAATCCCATAAGACTCACTTAGTATTAAAAATTCTTCAGTGCCCACCTGCAGCACACTGATATGTATATATTGTTTCATCATTCATTTTTTCCTACTCCTACCCATTCTACTATTACTATTTAATTATATCCTTACTATTTAAAATAAATCCACTCAACTACTCCTAGTCTCTTTCCTTCTCAGGTTACTATCTTAAGAAACATAGGAGCACCTCCCTTTCCCATAACCTGCCACACACTTTGCTTTTTCAACTATTTTAGTCCTGTTTTCCCTGGACCTGTTGTCATCCCTTACTCCCAACTCTCCTGCTTTCTCTAATTGGTGACGCCAGTGGTGATTTCCTTCAGGTCAGACCTTCAGCAAGTTCCCATCCACTGCAGCTCCACCCCAAAGCCTTTTGGAAAAAACTTCCCCACTATGGAAAGAACTCAGGGGAAATTCCAAATTATTGGAGTTCATTAAAAAAAAATAAAAATTGTATTGCGTGAGGACATTACAACGTAATCTAAGAAGCTTTAAAACATCAACTATCACAGTTGGGACATGGAAATTCAGAAATAAGTGACTAAAGCTAATGTGCATTTGTGGGATATGTGTGTGGATGTTGTACTATGTATCAGGTCTTCAAGAGTAACCCATCTACAACTAATATACTGAAGGTTCTCAGTAGTATCAACCTGCTATCTATAACATGCTTTTCCACCTGGGAAAATCAATGTCCACTCTCCAGGAGCTTGCTGCCCTGGCAATGTAGTTCTGATCCAAAGCAGAACAGAACTACACAGTTGATTATTCTGTCTCATGCTAGTTCTTCAGAAATGGTACATTTTGTAACCATACGTTTTCCCTTAATTCTCTTTTATCATGTCACTTAAGAATATGAGACTTTTACTACCTGGACAGCAGATACAGTAACTTAGTGAACTGCAATTTTTTCCTAGTCAGATCCTAAACTTGCTCTGTAACATGAGACTGAGAACAAGACAATAACACTGATCACTGAGTCACCCTGAGCTCTGAGGAAACATGTCAATGTGCTTTCGGAGAATGATACTGTACTTTCTTAACATCCCAGATCCTAAGTGAACTAAAACGAAAATTTCCCCTCATCCAAAACCACCAGTCTACTTCAGTTCAAGACTTCAGGGTAAATATTATTCTTCAGTGTCTCCATATTTCCTGGTAGCAAAGGATACACGAGAAGAGTCACCAGGCATCATCAAATATAAAGTGGGCTTCCAGGAAGTCAATCGGATTCAGGAGAAAGCTAAATTGGGCAGCGGTTTTAGGGCTGAATTCCAAGAGCCGCACAGTCATCCTTCTCTTTGCCCCGTCTTCTCCTGCTCTCTTGCAATCAGCATGAAGGATTCTAAAACCTGATCTAACAGTTCCGGTCAGTATTGACTCCATAATGATGAGAGGACACACTCAACCTCTTCCGGCTTTTGCCCTATGGCATTTGCCTGGCAGCAGAATTTCCAAGAATAGCTATTTTCTGTGGTTTACTCAAATCCCTATTCCCTAGGGAAACCAGAGAGTGTAAACTTTTTTGGTCCCAAGGTTGTTTCAAGCATCAGCAAAATGTTTGCCTTGGTTTCAGCTAACATCTCATTTTACCCAAATGAACTCCCGTCTCTCAATTACACAAACTAAAATGCCCAACAAACAGATCAGTAAGTTTCTATTCTGAAACATGAATGAAAATGGAAAAAAAAAATACCTCTAGGAAGACTGTTCTGGTTGAGTGGCAGGTACGGCAAGTCAATCTCTAAAATGTGAGGCTTCTTCAAAAAGTTCATGGAAAATGTAATGAAAAGTGTGTTTTGCTGCAAAATAATCTTGAAATCCATACAGTTCTTTCATAATATCTATTTTCCATGAAATTACTGAAGATCCCTTATACTATTCTAAGTCATAATTGATGTTGCTTACTATCAAAGGCAGTCCTTTCAACATTTTTGTTGGGCTAATTTTACAAAAAAATTTAAGAAGGAAAACAGAGAATCTCTGATAATTCATTTGTAATGAGAAATGAAAATCACAGCAGGGCACTAAGCCAAAACTTCATAGCTTCCTTCAGTCCAAACACATAATCTTTTTGAGAGAATAGTTTTTGCTTCTTGATTCAAAATTAGAGTTACAAATGGAATACTCAGGAATATTTCCATGAACATACAGTACAAATAAGACATACAACTTTTAAATCTTGAATCTTCAGTCTTTTTGAAATTAAAAAGAAAAATTGGGGAGGGGAGGGAGAGTAGAAGGGAGGATGAGGAAAGAGAGCATGTTCCTATCAGTGGTTCATTCTCTAAATGCTCACAATGGCTTATATTGGGCCAGGTCAAAGCTGTGAGTTGAGAACTCAGTCCAGGTCTCCTATGTGTGGAACAGGGACTCAAGTATTTGGTCAATCATCTGCCACCTCCCAGGGTCTACATTAGCAGATAGCTAGAAACAGGAGTTGGAACTGGAAATGAACCCAGGCACTCCAGTGTGGAACCTGGGCAAATTAACAGGTATCTTAACTGCTAAGCCAAACACCCAGCTCAACTTTTGTTTCTTAATTTACCAACTTAAGTTTCCACCTTTCATATTAATATGAATTTCACCAGAAAGCCAGCATAGTGTAGCAAGAAAGTGCACAGACATTAGAATCAAAGTGTCCCTCATGCTCCTTACAAGTTGTGTCATCTCTAGATGGTGGGATGGTTAGCTACCTTTCCCAAGATCACACAGTGATAATTCACATGGAATGGTCCAAACAGTCAGGACACAGGTATGATTGACTCACTGAATATCACCTTTCTTTACTACCCAGTACAGCTGTGGACAGGTAGCCCTATAAAGAGGACAGATGAGGCCACTGATAAGTAATCCTATCAAAGTGACAAATAAAGCAAGTCTCCTCTGCAGATAAGGGTGGCTAAGCAGGTCACCTGGGGTTCTCTTCTCACTCCGAAGCTTCCCTTTTGCTAGAAAAGGTATATTAGTTCCCTGTGGGTGCTGTAACAGATGACCATAGCCTTGGTACCTTCATAACATAAAATTATTTTCAGGGCCAGCGCTGTGGCATAGCAGGTAAAGCTGCTGCCCGCAGTGCCGGATTCCCATATGGTGCTGGTTTGAGTCCCAGCTGCTCCACTTCCAATCCAGCTCTCTGCTGTGGCCTGGGAAAGCAGTGGAAGATGGCCTAAGCTCTTGGGCTCCTGCACCCGTGTGGGACACCTGGAATAAGCTCCTGGCTTTGCATTGGTGCAGCTCCAGCTCTTGTGGCCATTTGGGGAGTGAAGACCTCTCTCTCTCTCTCTCTCTCTCTGCCTCTCCTTCTCTCTGTGTGTAACTCTATCAAGTAAAATAAATAAATCTTAAAAAAAGAAAAAAATTATTTTCTTATTTTTCTCAAAACCAGAAGTCTAAAACCAGTTTCTCTAGACTGAAATCAAGGTGTCTGTATGTGTGTGCTCCCTCCAGGGATTTTAGGGGAGAATCCATTTCCTGTTTGCTCCAGCTTGTGGTGGCTGTGAGCACACCAGCTCGTGTCTGCTTCAGTCCAGCCCCTACGACTGCAGTCATATGTCCTCTCCTATGGTAGGGTGCATGAAACCTCCCAGAAACTTGTCAGTGATGGCATCAAAGGCCTACTTGGATGACCCAGGATGATGCCCCTATCTCAAGATCCTTTATCACATCCACAGAGCCTCTGTTTTTCCTCCACATAATTTCATATTCATAAGGCCCAGAGATCAGGAAAATCCTTTAGGGGGAACGTTTCCCACCTGCCACCTGCCACAGTGGGTAAATTTTCTTTGGGGACCTGAATCATGATCCCCATCCCCTCCTTCAATGATCTACACACTAACAGAGGCCAAAAATTTTTACTCTTAAAACTTAAATAGCAAGGTGTTTAGGTTTTTTTTTAATTATACCCTTTTTCTGAGGGGAAAAAGAAATACTACTATCTGACAGACTTAGGATAGCTATTGCCTGTACAGTCCCAGGCCCTCAAACACAGAAGGCACAAAATCATTATTTACTTTCCCAAAGATAGACCTACCTGACTGTTTTACTAACCACAGACACAACACTTACATCTCAGGGAAAATCAACATCCCCCTGTACCCCTGTCTTGGGAAAATGGGAGGATTTTCCATTGTTTCAAGTATTGTTAATCCATCTAAGGACATCCAAGGTCACTTTCCAGCTTCTCTCTCACCAAAGCAATGCAATTCAAAGGCACCTTTGTGCAATGCAGAGAAAAGCAAAGCCATTCCACTGTGTGACTGAGGTGATGTGAAAGCCAGAAAACTCACTATGCAGACAGTTCATCCTTTCACTACCATACTATAAGGATATTTTGCTCTTGCTTCAAGTTGCAATTTACAAAAGCTGAATCTCTTGTGTTCATGGTCACTAATTTTTTTCCTGTAGTCTTGTCAACTCAGCTTACATCATGGTGGATATGTTCGGTTGTTCAGGTTGTGGACCCAGCCCCACAAGGCTGGAGTTTGAGGCCATGCTCAGCCATTGCCTAGCTGTGTAGTCACCGATGGGTTCTTCAACCTTCCCCCTACTCCCATGCCCACTTCTGATCTGTAAAATAAAAGTATCCGATGCTCACTGTCGACTATGAAGATTAAGTTAGTTTGCCGGTGCCACGGCTCAATAGGCTAATCCTCCACCTGCGCACCAGCACACCAGGTTCTAGTCCTGGTTGGGGCGCCAGATTCTGTCCTGGTTGCCCCTCTTCCAGGCCAGCTCTCTGCTGTGGCCAGGGAAGGCAGTGGAGGATGGCCCAAGTCCTTGGGCCCTGTACCCCATGGGAGACCAGGAGGAAGCACCTGGCTCCTGGCTTTGGATCAGTGCAGTGAGCCGGCCGCAGCATGCCAGCCACAGCGGCCATTGGAGGGTGAACCAATGGCAAAAGGAAGACCTTTCTCTCTCTCTCTCTCACTGTCCACTCTGCTTGTGAAAAAAAAAAAAAAAAGATTACGTTAGTTAATCAAATGTATAGAATGCTACCTGACATAAACTCTGCAAGAAGTAAATGTTACTATCATGACCTTCTTCCTCTCCCTTGTTGTTTCTGTGAAGAGAGCCCACACTGGTTGATTCCCCCCAGGCACAGAAGACTCTGGAACATGGCTCACAGCTTCCTTTCTTCTTTACAGACTGGCATGATGACAGGTGATGTGGGCATCCTCAAAAATGATTTCTTTTTGAGGTCTGAATCTCCAGGACAAATTTTAAAATTCATAAAGCTTCATGATCACCCCCACTTACAGATATGTTTTTCCCAAGGTCTTGGGAGTTACCTTTGTCATTTGCATTTATAATTTTGTATTCTGTGTTTAAAAGATCCCTGCCCCAGTGATGTAAGCTTCAGATCTCACAACATTTGAATCCACATCTGCCCCTTTCAAGTGATTTTCGGTTCCTCAGCCACATTCTTCAGGGACCATTCTGGAAACTGGCAGCAGCCTAACCTACTTTTGCAATGAAATCACCTAATCCTGGCCATGGCTCCCCAGTTGTCCCCAGTTCCTCTTTAGAATTCATAAGGAATCGGTTCTTTGACCCCATTTAATCTCCATAAATAAATTAAATAATCTTAGAAATTATAGAACTTATGTGATTGAGTATACTTTAATCCACCAAGAATTAAAAACAGTCAGTTAGTATCATGTGTAAGATGCCCAGAAACACTTCCACCCTGAACAAAGAGTCCTTCTGCTCAGCAAATTGGGAAAATTTGCACTGGAGCTACTAGCCAAGTCACACCATAAACCAAGCAGTCATGTCGCAATGCAAATCCAACTTCCCTATTTTACACAACAGGATTTTCTCCCCTCCCCATCCCCCCATGGAGATATTCAGTAATATTATTTCCTTTTTTTTTTTTTTTTTTTTTTTTTGACAGGCAGAGTGGATAGTGAGAGAGAGAGACAGAGAGAAAGGTCTTCCTTTTGCTGTTGGTTCACCCTCCAATGGCCACCACGGCTGAGCGCTGTGGCCGGCGCACCGCGCTGATCCGAAGGCAGGAGCCAGGTGCTTCTCCTGGTCTCCCATGGGGTGCAGGGCTCAAGTACTTGGGCCATCCTCCACTGCCTTCCCTGGCCACAGCAGAGAGCTGGCCTGGAAGAGGGGCAACGGGACAGAATCTGGTGCCCCGACCGGGACTAGAACCCGGTGTGCCTGTGCCGCTAGGTGGAAGATTAGCCTATTGAGCAGCGGTGCCGGCCTCAGTGATATTATTTCAAGGACATCTCTCACCTGTCACTAAGAGCTTTGACTCAGAGAACTGAAAAAGTAACATAAATACTTTTATGTGTTCCTGCCACAGTCCCAAACCTAATATTTCAGTATCCAAACCCTCAAAAATCTAAATTCAAATGTTAATGAGTTAAATCAAAAGCAATCAATGTTTAATGATCTTCAGAGATATGACTGCTTTGTTTTTTTTTTTTTTCCTTTTTCTCATTGTTCTGGAATAATGTCATAATGAGGAGGTAGGGTATACTGTAGTGCAGAATTCAGATAGCTGCATTTCAATCCCTGGCTGCCAATTACCAGTTGTAAGACCACAGTCAAATTAATCAATCTCTCCAAGCTTCAATTTTCACATCTACAAAGTAGGAATAATGTAGTATCTATATAATAGGGTTGTTTTGAGCTTTAAATAAGTTAAAACGTGAAATAGTACCTGGTTCAGAGTAAATAATAAATGTTAGACATTTTTATTACCAACTATTACTTTAAATAAGGTCATTTCTTGGATAATATAAATATTTTTGATCATACTAAAATTTACTTAGATTTTCAAAATGATACTTTAATGTAAGATTTTTTCTTCATCATTGGCTAGAGTAGAACTGTCTCCTGAAATACAGATCTACATGGGAGGGATCATGTGAACTTGACATCCATTATAACTGAAGGAATGGAATTTTAGAGGAAATGTTCTTAAAATGTGCATTTACATGTAGGATATAAATCAGACACTTCAAAGACTACAAGTACATCCAAGACTGTGTCTTGCCCCAGAAGAGTATTTAGGAGTAATTCCCTTATCAAATGTTTGTTAAGGATAGCACAGTGATATAATTAGGAGAACAAAGTACTAAAAAGATACATACTCTCATGAGTTTACAACCTAGTAGTGAAAAAAGACAACTAAGCATACCTTTATAACCTTACAGAAAGTACTATGATAGTTGGGTAAGTAGAATTTTTGGAGTGTTTAAGCTGAAGTTTTCACTTAATTATAAATGATCCATTCTCCATAAGAAGATATGAACTATACTGAGCAATTATTTGATGTATTTTCATGATTATCTTTATTTTAGACCCTTCATTTTCTATTGTGTTTATCTTTCTGCCATCACTACTCGAGACCACAAAAATGTGCTTTGCTCTATTCTCTTGATAAAATTTTGGTGTAAAAAACACAAATGTTACTGGTTTATCTGTTCCTTTACAGAAATTAAATGCAGAGCCATTCATTATTACTCCATACAGGTATATAATTTAGGGTCCCTTTAGACAGGAATTAATGAAGTCCCTTCATCCTGTTTACCAAATCAGTGCCCAGGACAAGAAGAGATCCCAGGAGAGGATCAGAGTGAATTTAAATCAGATATACAGCTAATCCAGCACCCAAGCTGAGGTTTGCATTGCAATCAATCAAGCACTGGGACTTGCACTTTGGCACCAAATACAGAAAGTCAGAGAGCTACAGTTAGACCTTTGAAGGCTACTGATAAAATTGAAATATCTCTTGTGAGTCATTCCATTCGTGTTGTAAAGCAATCGAGGACTTCTCCCAAAGTGCGATGAGATGTGGAAGTCATTCTCCTACCCACTAGATGTGGGTGCAATTGCTCATGAATCCATGAGTGCAGGTGAGTTCTGATGTAGCATCAACAAAGTCCTACCAACGCAATTGTTTGGAGTGGACCAAATTCTGTCTCATTTCAGGATCACAGCACAATGATGTCTCTTTCCACCTCTCAGCTACAGAAACAAAAGTGATCAAAAGAAGGAGTAGGAGTGGGGTTAGGAAGGAAGGAAGGAGAGCAGAGGTCTAGAACACAGAAGAATATGAAATGAATTATACATCTCAACCTCTTCACTCTTATCTGGATAGAATAGACTGCTTTGTCGTACAGCTGCCTGAGGCTAATCCTCCACACTCCCACAATCTTCTCAGTCTACTGCCTGCCTGAGTACCTTTGAAGCCAGGATTTAAAACTCTAAAAATAGAAGCAGGATTACTGTTTGCAGACTGCTGAAAAACTTTAAATGCTCCCTGGAAAGAGCCGAGAAGGATATACAGTGGCATAAGAAGGAGTGAATGAGGAAGAAGAATGTCAATTTTAAAGAGAAATTGTAAACTCCAATATAGTACAGCATTTCAATAAACCTGAGTTCTCTTTTCCTGGCTCTCAGAGATGATACAGATTTTCACAATTAGAAATTCTATCCAGTCTACTTGAGTCTTTAAGAAATGTCCTATTTTCCTCCACTTTTTAAAATTCATTTTCTGTAATTTCTGCATCATTACTGATACGTCCACCAATTCTGCTAGCTCTTTTCTTACCTGCCTGGGTTTCCTGGTTGGAAGCACTACTCTGTTCAAATTTCCATGATTATATCATAGATAAGGATAATCAATGCCCTGGAAAGAGGGTCCAGTGACAGGTCATCTCCTGATCAGGTCTTACGCAGACCTGCCAGTTGAACAGCCAAGCCTCAAATATACTTTTACAAATCAAAATCTTCTGAGTTAAAACACAGTAAGGACCAGCAAATACATTTAAAAGTACATTTGATACTAGATTTGAAACTGATAGTGAGTGACACTCTTCTGGGCATCTGGAAATGTGGGAATATCCACTGATGTTTATTTCAATATTCCTTATATTATTTTAAGATGTCAATGCTACATCCTGATGAACTCTGGCATACCATGTGATTTTCTTTGGCCAATGAACACATGTTATGAGTGTTATTTCTAAACAAAAGTTTTAGGAGACACTGTACATGTTGTCACATGCTCTTCTGCCTTCCCCAATGTAACAGTTACGTTGTGGAGAGTGGCTGAATTGCCAAGTAATGACAACAGTGGTGTGGAAACAGAGACCATAGTCAACTTCCAGTGAATAGCAATGCATCTTTGTGGGTTTTTTTGTTTGTTTTTTAAGATTTATTTATTTGAAAGTTAGAGTTACACATACAGAAGAGGAGATAGGGGGCCAGTGCTGTGACATAGCAGGTAAAGCCACTGCCTGCAGTCCTGGCATCCTATATGGGTGCCAGTTCAAGTCCTGGCTACTCCACTTCCGATCCAGCTCTCTGTTATGGCCTGGGAAAGCAGAAGATAGCCTAAATCCTTGGGACCCTGCACCCATGTGGGAAAGCCAGGAGAAACTCTTGTCTCCTGGCTTCAGATCGACACAGCTCCAGCTGTTGCAGCCAATTGGAGAGTGAACCAGCAGATGGAAGACCTCTCTCTCTGCCTTTTCTTCTCTCTCTGTATAATTCTGACTTTAAAATAAATAAATAAATATTTAAAAAAGAGAGAGAAGAAGAGATACACACACACATACACACACACACACACAGAGAGAGAGAGAGAGAGAGAGAGAGAGAGAGAATATTCTATCCAGTAGTTCACTCCCCAAGTGGCTCCAACAGCAGGGTCCAGGCCAGGCTGAAGCCAGGAGTCCGGGACTTCCTCCAGATACCCCACATTGGTGCAGAGGCCCAAGCACTTGGCTGATGTTCTGCCTCTTTCCCAGGTGCATTAGCAGGGAGCTGATTGGAAGAGAAACAGCCAGGACTCAAACTGTAGCAGATATGGGATGCCACTGTCACAGGTGCCGGCTTTCCCCACTCCACCACAATGTCAGCCCCACATCTCTGTTTTTTCAAGTGGATGACATCTGAGGGTTGTTTATTACTTCAGCATAACCTAGCATGTATGATAAAATGCTCCTCTGTTCAATAGTTTATTGAATACCATGATACTCCACTTTTAATTTTTACTTATTTTTATTTTAAAGGCAAATTAAGAGAGAGAGAGAGAGGGAGGGAGGGAGGGAAAGAGAGAGATCTTCCATCTGCTGGTTCAGTCTCTAAATGATCGCAACATGCTACGGCAGGCCAGGCTGAATCCAGTAACCAGGAATCCATCCAGGTCTCCTATGTGAGTGGCAGGGATCCAAGCACATGAGCCATACCAAAGCCTCCCAGGGTGCACAGCAGGAAGCTGGAACTGGAAGTGAAGCCACAACTTGAACCCAGGCACTCTGATATAAGAGGTAGGCATCCAAAGTGCTGTCCGAAACACTGTACCCAATGCCTGCCCTGGCATTCCACTTCTAAACACAGCTTTTAAGGAGCCTTGCTTTTATTGACTATCTTCATAGCAATTTTACACATCTTAAAAGAAGTCAAGGGAAACGAAATCTAAGTCTAAATCTCATGAAATTCTAGAAAGGAGAGCAAAGAACTCAAAATCTGTGCTATCCTTTAGCTTCTAGTCTATGAATATTTTTATTGGAAAAATGCTTTGTGGACAAAACTAAGTACATTCTTCCCTCCAATTCTTCACTAGAGCAAAAGCAAATTTTCATTATCTGTCAAGTGATAGATACTACATTTATTCTTAGTTCCTCAGCACTAGCCTAAAGAATATTATTGACAAACACATGTTTTTGAAAAAATAAAATAAAATAAAATAAAGGAAAGGGCCAGTGTTTTGATACAGCCGGTAAAGCCATCCTCTGCAATGCTGGCATCCACAAGCGCTCTGATCCAGCTCCCTGCTAATGTGCTTGGGAAAGCAGCAAAGTCCTTGGGATCCTGCACCCACGTGGGAGACCCTGAAGAAATTCCTGGCTTGCAGTTTTGATCTAGCCCAGCACTAGCTGTTGCAACCATTTGGGTAGTAAACCAGCAGATGCAAGATCTCTGTCTCTCCCTCTCTCTCTCTGTAACTATACTTTTCAAATAAATTATAAAAAAAGGAAAAAAGTAAAGGTAAATAGGTAGAGATTTCCAGCTCTACATTAATGGGGCTGTATTTCACAAACAAGTCAGCACTCCAAGGCATTTTAATATGTCAACATCTTAATATTTAATAAATATTCTTTTAATCCTGGTATGATTATTACTGTAATCATTTCCCTTGTCATTAATTTAAACATTTGTAACCCTTGTCCAATTTTTCCTGAGTCTATTTTATTTAAAAACTCATCATATTACAATTTCTTTCTCAAGGTTTTAGTAGTGTAAAGCAAAATGTCATCTGTTAATTTGCCAGGAATAAATTAAAATTTAAGATTGGTAAAGGGCAAAAGTGTTTATTTCTCCAGAAACCAAAGATTAACACCAAAAACCTCCTTAGAAATTGCATGATTTAACTGCCAGCATTTGACCTTCATTCACTTTGAAAAGAATGGCTTTTCACCTAATCAGGGTCTCCTTAGTAATAGGACCATGTGTGACAGATAAAAACTTGAGTGCAGCAGAAATTTCTGCCTCTTGCTTGGAATAGCAATTCTCTCAAAAATTTCCCCTTAGTAGTTCAGACTAGAGTCAACTATTTGTAACTGTAGAGACAACATTGAGGGCTCTATTTCTCACACACAGCAGTTCCCTTGTCTTTGTGGAACATATCAGTCACACATCTGGACAATAATGGGGACTTCGCTGTATGTAGATGTAAAGGGAACTAGCAAGATCTACTTATGATTTTTTCAGCAAAGCTTGCTATTAAAAATTGATGCAACACTATTCTTAGCTTTCTACAACTTTTTTCATTTTCCAAATATGTGCCCATGTCACCTATATGACAGGCTCCATAACAATCTTCAAGAATCTAGCAGAAGTGATGAGCAGAATCTACATTAGCATTGTTCTAGGACAGCATATGTTGTAGTAAGGAAGTCAGATAATCAAACCACAACAACAGACAATATTGTTGTGGAGAGTGTTCTAGCATGACAAGAACATGTGACGGAAGCAAATATCTAGTACAAGAATAGGAAGAGATGGGATGCTAAAAGACTTCTGACATATCACCATTTGAAATGAAAGTAGTCATGCAAAAACAGAAAATATTTCTCAGGGTGGTATAAGATAGAGACAGTACCTCTGAGCTCAAAATCCTACCCAGAATATTCCAAAAACTAAGGTGAGCTTACACTGTACACAACTGCAAAGTTTTATCACATTTTTGCCTTTGTAGCTCTTAGAGCACAAGACATGAAGTCAAGAAATGGAGAGATGCAAAGAGATGACCATTTGGTCAGAAAGCAAATGATCAAAAAGAACTGTGGAAGCAACATAAAAGTACACTACCCTAGAAGTCAGAATTGGCCAAATTTTGATTCTTGTCATCAGCTCTCCACATGCATAATATTCCATTCAGCTAACATTGTAGAGTTGGAATGTAGATATCATATTACCCCATATTAAAAAGTAAAATGAGGCTTAAGGAGGAAAAGCAAACTAGATTTTCCTAACTTATAGTCTTGAGTTATAATAACTGGATTACTGCCCCTTACAATTGTCCATTACAATCACATAACAAGGGGAGGGGCACTGGGGCACAGAGGGTTAGGCTGCCAATCGGGACACCCACATTCCATACTGAAGAGCCCATTTTAGTCCTGCCCACTCTGCTTCCAATCCAGCACCTTGCTAATATGCCTGAGAAACGGCAGATGATGCCTCAAGTATTTGAGTTCCTGCTACCCACAAGAAAACCAGGTTGGAGTTCCTGCCTCTGGTTGCAGTATGGCAATCCCAGCTGTTGTACTGATTTGGAGAATTAACCAATGGATGGTAGATTTCTGTGTGTGTGTGTGTGTGTGTGTATACTTGTGTATATGTGTGCATGCATTTATGTGTGTTACCCTGTCTTTCAAATAAATAAATACATCTTTAAAAAAAGAAGATTCACATAACAAAATGTATTTTAAATTCCCAATGTCCAGGGACTCCCTAGGCCAATTACATCAAATTCTCTGGTGTAGGGCTGAAATATGATCATTTAAAAAATATTTGCAGGTAATACCCAAGATCCCTTCCAGGTTAGACACTGTACAATCTATTAAAGAAATCTCTTGAAACTAATGGTTCCTGGGCTGGCACTGTGGTGCAGCACACTAAGCCACAGCCTGCAGTACCAGCATCCCACTGCAATCCCGGATGCTCCACTTTTGATCCAGCTCCCTGCTAATGCACCTGGGAAAGCAGCAGAGGATGGCCCAAGTGCCTGTGCCCTTGCACTCATGTGAGAGACCTGGAAGAAGCTCCCAGCTTCAGCCTGGCCCAGCCTTAGTCGTTGTGGTCATCTGGGGAGTCAAAGCAGACAAAAGATCTCTCTGTGTCTCTTGTTCTCTAACTCTGCCTTTCAAAGAAGTAAATCAATCTTTAAAAACAAACAAACAAACAGCCAGCACTTCGGCTCAATAGGCTAATCCTCCACCTGCGGCACCAGCACCCCTGGTTCTAGTCCCAGTCAGGGCGCCTGATTCTGTCCTGGTTGCTCCTCTTCCAGTCTAGCTCTCTGCTGTGGTCCAGGAGGGCAGTGGAGGATGGCCCAAGTGCTTGGGCCCTGCACTCACATGGGAGACCAGGAGAGGCACCTGGCTCCTGGCTTTGGATTGGCGCAGTATGACAGCTGCAGCAGCCATTGGGGGTGAACCAACGGAAAAGGAAGAACTTTGTCTCTGTCTCTCTCTCTCACTGTCCACTCTGCCTGTCAAAAACAAAAACAAAAACAAAACAAAACAAAACAAAAAAGGAATGAATGCTTCCAAAACATTTGAAAATAGCTAAGGGAATATATACCTAAATAGTTCATTAATTATATAGATCTCATCTTGTCAAAGTTAGAATGTATATTTTTATGAATAATCAAAATTTATGTCCTCTAATAGTATAAGTCTGTGATTAGAATCCACTAAGTAGGGCCGGCGCCGCGGCTCACTAGGCTAATCCTCCGCCTTGCAGCGCCGGCACCCTGGGGTTCTAGTCCCGGTCCGGGGCGCCAGATTCTGTCCCAGTTGCCCCTCTTCCAGGCCAGCTCTCTGCTGTGGCCAGGGAAGTGCAGTGAAGGATGGCCCAAGTACTTGGGCCCTGCACCCTATGGGAGACCAGGAGAAGCACCTGGCTCCTGCCTTTGGATCAGCGCAGTGCACAGGCCGCGGCGGCCATTGGAGGGTGAACCAACGGAACCAAGGAAGACCTTTCTCTCTGTCTCTCTCTCTCACTGTCCACTCTGCCTGTCAAAAAAAAAAAAAGAATCCACTAAGTAAATGAGATAGTCATTCCAGCACTATCTTACATAATGAACAGAAAAGAGAGGGAGAACTGAAAGTCATTTCCAGTTAGTGATCATGCATGATATATAAGACATTGCAATAAAAATTCATATAAAACTATGATGCTTTGTATCTTTATAATTACTATGTAGCCTATATTCTTTTTATTCCCACAAGACTTCTTTTGTTTCAGAAAATTGCTAAATTGATGTGGCTATAAAATGGAGTTGGATGTTAAGGAGAGAGAAACAGGCACTGAGACTTTGTGATAAGAAGAGGTCTTCTAAGACCAACATAATATTTTCTGGGTTTAGTGGAGCAGTCCAAAGAAGATGGAAATGGAAAAAGAGCAGTTAAACTAACCATCAGTGAGCCAGAAATCCACATGGACTTAATACATTAATGCTTCCAGGAGAACTGATTGAGACTATAGAATAGTGAAAGAAAGAAAAATGATTTTGTTTTTAAGAATTGAAGAAGAGACAAAAAAGGCTGAGAGGGTTGGGACATTTTTAAGTTTTCAAATTTACTGCAAACTTGAGAGCCAGAACAGAGTTCAAAACTCAGTTATATTACGATGGTGCAGAACTGTTCATAAAGAAATTCAGATTGGATTTTAGGTATAATTAGATAAGATCTTACTAGTTAAAAAATAGTCACAACTGTCCATGGTACCTATTCATACAGAATGGGTTAAAGGCAACCTGGATTCTGGAAGAGCTGTACCTTATTCATGGGCATAAGACTGAATTGCTAGTAAAAAGCATCTGGTGCTCTGAAATTCTCTTGTGAATATCACTTTCTCAATCAGGACTTAAACACTGAAAGGCATTAAAGAATCCACTATGTATCTCAATACCTTTGCCCAAGTATGATGGTCATTACAACTATTTCTTCTAAACGTTATACAAAATGGGTGAGTCCTGAAATAAGATTTAACTTATCTCACTTCAGATTAACTTTATAACTTGACAGAGTGAAATTTGTCTACAAGATTTCACCAATGCTTCAAGATAACAAGCAAATAGAAAAGGCATGGGAAAGAATTTACATAAAAGTGAAAGAGCAGAAAACAGGGAAAGGTGAACAGGAAAGAAAGAAAAAGTAAAAAATACACAGAAATAAAAAAGAAGGACATAATAAAACGGCAATTTTGATGAGATACAAACAGGTCTAAACCAAACTTGATAAGAATCTATTTGAATTCAACAAATACATGTTGAGTACCAACCGAAGTGTTAGAGAATGTTGGAAGAGCTAAGACTAAAACAGCATATAGTCCATGGAACTTGTACTCAAATATTCAATTGACTATTTTTTATGAGTATACTATGTCCCAGGCATCATCACAGGGACCCAGCATTCAAAATCAATATGTCAAAATCAATAGTGTTGTGCTAGTGGTGAGAGTACAATGCCATGGAACTACAGAGAAGAGAGTGATGGCTTGCATGAGGAGGTCATGGAAGGCTTCTGTAAAGGTTAACAAGGATCTAGATACCAACACAGGATCACATTTACCAGCTGTGTGACTTTGTACAAGTTTCAAAATCGCCATCACCCACTGCAGTATTGTAAAAAGACACAGATTTTTTCTAATCCTATGACAATTCTAATAAGGTTTGCACATCCAAATTCATAGATTAAAACCATTGAAGAAACAATCCTTCCCATTTTACTACCCACAAGGATGACTCAATCAGATTTTCCAAATTTAAGACAGTCTGCAATTGAGCAATGACTCTACACTGATCACAGTTCTAGATAAACAGGGTTGAGGCCCAAAGGAACATGTAAAAGAAATCAAAGACCTGCTCTCTGCTCATCAACTACAGCAATGATTAGCCAAACATAATTATGTTGGACATGGTACCTTAAAGGATACTCCCACAGTCATCACTCCCACAACTGTTTATAGTACACTGAAGTGAGTGAATTCACAATTTATCATTTTGTAGAGGGCATCCAATGCATAAACTATTTAAATATTATCTAATCTAATGCCTTCATTCAAACTGAGAGAAAAGGAATCTTAATGATATTTCCAAGTCATAGAACTAATTAATACAGTATATAATATAAACGGTTCCTCTGGCAAGTGAGAGATTAGGTTTTGACAGCAGGAGGTAAAAAAAGATGTTGTTTCATGGATATGCCTATGTTTCTGTTCTAAAGAAAAATGGTGCAATGATACTGGAATAAGGGGGAGGTGGAAAGGGTCTCTGAGAAGAAAGAAAATAATGAAAAAAACTAGTAGACACACATTTAGTTTTTTTATTTTTTCTAAAGATTTATTTTATTTATTTGAAAGAGTTACAGAGAGAGGGAGAGGCAGAGAGAGAGGTCTTCCATCTGCTGGTTCACTCCCCAATGGCTGCAACGGCCGGAGCTGCGCCAATCCAAAGCCAGGAGCCAGGAGCTTCTTCCAGGTCTCCCATGTGGGTGAAGGGGCCCAAGGAATTAGCCATCTTCTACTGCTTTCCCAGGCTATAACAGAGAGCTGGATTGGAAGAGGAGCAGCCGGGACTAGAACTGGCAGCCATATGGGATCCCAGGCTTCAGGCCAGGGCCTTAACCTGCTGTGCCTCAGCACTGGCCCCTCCAAACATTTAGTTTTGAACCTCAATAACCCACCAGTTCCTTAAATAATTTAAATGAAATATTGAGTCCAGAGAAATAGTTCCCATATTTATGCCTTTACATTTAACAGAAAGTTGGTTTTTCTACCTTAGTAGGAAAATAACTCACTTTTTCCCTCTATGTCTGACATATTACAAGTTCCTGACTAAATAGCTAATAAATAGCTGTAGACAAGTCGATCTCAAGGGACTCCCAAGGTACAGCTTGCATGTTTGTGTTAACAAGTCTAGTGTCAAAGTAGAACTGGCAATCTCAAAGGGAAATTGTTCTAAGCAATTCACATCTCCACCCATTGCAGCAGGCACCCCTCCCAAGTGTTTTGCTCATTCTAAATGCCATTATATAATGTAAAATTAGATATGAGCATGTCTATATATTTGTTAAATGTTTAAAAGAATGGCTAAATGTGGGTTTGTGATGCTGTATTTTATCTGCAAGAGTTCATTCTAATCCTATCAGCTCTTTAACAAAACTATTCTTAGAAAATCTTTTTGGCCGGCACCGTGGCTCAATAGGCTAATCCTCCGCCTGTGGCGCCGGCACCCCGGGGTTCTAGTCCCGGTCAGGGCGCCAGATTCTGTCCCGGTTGCTCCTCTTCCACTCCAGTTCTCTGCTGTGGCCCAGGAGTGCAGTGGAGGATGGCCCAAGTGCTTGGGCCCTGCACCTGCATGGGAGACCAGGAGAAGCACCTGGCTCCTGGCTTCGAATCAGCGAGGTGTGCCAGCTGCAGCAGCCATTGGGGGGTGAACCAATGGAAAAAGGAAGACCTTTCTTTCTGTCTCTCTCTCTGTCTACTCTGCCTGTCAAAAAATAAATAAAATATTTTATTAGTGACCCTTCCATCAAGTTTTGTCACCTACTGGCAACTCCTTTTGAAGACTTTGGCTTATTCTATATGTGACAGCAAGTCAGAACCCATGGACAGTTAAGGAAAATGTAATTTTCATTGAGATTCAATACAGCACATATGCAAATTTTCCAATAAATCACCTATTGTATCCAGGGATTGTTCACTTATCCCCTCACATGATATTCAAATACAAGGGGTGTGTGTGTGTGTGTGTGTGTGTATGTTGGGATCTGAAGGCCAGGAGGAGAAAATTTAACAATAAACAAGTAGTATTGGTAGAACTTAAAAGTGGTATCTTGAAGGATAAGTCTCAAATCATAGAAGTGATTTACAGAAAATGATAAAGCTTGGCCACATCACACCAGTTTATAAATGGATTGAATGAAGTCCAGAAACCTCAACGACTTTCTCCACACAAAACAAAACAAAAAAGAACCAGGGAAGGCTAACATTTATTACCTCCAAGATTACCAGTCCTCCTTATAACTAATGCTTATAGATCTGTATTTACCCAGTGACTTTAGAAACATTCTTGATTTACATTAGCAAATATTTTATTATTCCAACTAGATGATAAGCTATTCCAGCTATAGTCTATCTCCTATTTTTGTTACCTCTGCCACACTTCCTATTACCAATTCACCTTTATCTCCCTCTCACACTACTCATTTAGAGCACCAAGAACAAGAGCACACTGAACAACATTCATGACTTGAGCCTAAGAGGTGGCACTTTTTCTATTTTTTTTAACTTTATGTTTCACAGTCTCAGAGTTTTTAATGCAAATTCTGCTTTCTCAACAAAAAACTAGTATGATTCACTCCTATTTTATCAAAGTATGCAATCAGAAAATTGTTTACCAATCATCTCTAATGAAACTGTAAAATACTCTATATTTCTAAACTTTTCTCATTCTTTTTTCTCCCCAGCCTTAGGGAATTTTCATTATTGTGAATACCATGAAAAAACATTGGAATAGGAGATGTCAGTTAAGTCTCTTTTATAACTATCCCGAATGCTGTGATCATCATGGTAAGCATGTGCCGTATTCATGGACTAATGGGTGAATTTGCAACCCAGTGAATAAATGTCATAATTTAGAATCAACTTTGGGCAGACCACTTGGTCTTTTTAACTTGGTTCTGTCATTTGTGTAACAATGTTTTTGTAATCTATACTCTTAAAACAAAGAGATATGTGTACTTTAATGTGGTATTTTAAATAAAGCTATAATGCTGTAAATATATTATGATATAATTTAGTCACTATGACAACCACCGTTAATCCCATTTTATATCAGAGGAAGATTACAGTTTACTAAGACTATGTCACTGGCCCAAAGTCACACAGTGCAAATGTGGCAGAACTGATTCACAATCTCAGGTCCATCAGTGTCCATCAATACTCTGACCTCCCTTATAATACATCTTATTATCCCTCTTATTACCTTTCTAGCAATTTCTCTCCATACAAACTTCATATTACCAATCTACTTGGTTTATGTAAAGAGTGCATGAAATCTTGACCGTTTCAAATACTTTTCAAAGTCTTCACAGAAAGTATGCAGAATTCAAGAGGTAGGGACTGTTTCTTATCATTAACAGACCAAAGGTATGATTGGGTTACAGGGACACAGATAGATACCTCAATTTAAAATCTCTCTCTCTCTTTTGTGTGTGTGTGTGTGTGTAGAGAGAGACAGATATGGATGTAGATATCAGCACAGTACACGTTAGTGATGCCTTGTAGAAGGGCATGTACAACCCTGTATAGAGTTACATACCATGTTTCAAAACAGCTTTCCCTCTTTCCCTTTTTCTCTTCCTGTTTAACTGAAGGTTTAATTATTCTAGGAGTTTGACATATATTTGGATTTACAAGTAATGTCTTAATAGTGCCCTGCATACATTTTGCTATTTCCTAAAGCTATCCATTTCTGCTACTGAAAGAGTACAGTTCAGAAGCTACGTTTATTTTAATGCTTCTTTTGACCTACAAACCAAAGGTTAGTGACAAAAGGGTTACTTGAAATGAAGATTTCTTAGTCTTTTCTGATTGCACCCAGCAAAATGTGGTTTTAAGAAATGGTGGCATTGGGGCCGGCGCCATGGCGCAGGTTAGTCCTCCACCTGTGGTGTCAGTATCCCATATGGGTGCCTCTTCTAGTCCCGGCTACTCCTTTTCCAATCCAGCTCTCTGCTGTAGCCTGGGAAAGCAGTAGAAGCTGGCCCAACTTCTTGGGCCTTGAACCCACATGGGAGACTGGGAAGAAGTGCCTGGTTCCTGGCTTCAGATAGGCGCAGCTCCAGCCATGGCAGCCTTTTGGGGAGTGAACCAACGGAAAGAAGACCTTTCTCTGTCTCTCCCTCTCACTGTCTGTAACTCTACCTCTCAAATAAAATAAATAAAATCCTTAAAAAAAAAAAGAAGTAGTGGTGGCATGTTCTACTTTGAGGAAAGTGATATAATGTCCCAGACATAACAGTGACATAATCATTTTCCAGGCTTTTTTCACTTAGCATATGATTTCTTTTTACCTAAATGTATTTAGAAACAGAAAGACTTTATTCTACTTTTTAAAGGGATAAACTTGTGAAAAAATATGGCAGATTCCTTAGAGGTAGTCATTAAAAAGCAGTAGAACAAAAATGGATAAATTTTTGAAAGCTTTGGCTCACTTATCTAGAATTTTCCCTGCAGTATAATCCCAGTTCATTCAAGCTAGATTGGCCATGCCAACCCATTTGCTTCCATCCTAGTCCTAAGCAACTAGCCTTGTCTTCCTTCTATATTTATGCTATTATTTTCTTATACTGATGTTTGGAATGACAACCCAGACACAGAAGTATCAGGATCACCGAGGAAGGTCAAGTAGCATTTAATAACCATAATTCCGATGACAACAAAGTTAATGCATTTTGGAATTCCTACTCAGTAGCAAAGTTTGAAATTAAAAACTATTCATGAAATTCACTCTTAAATAACAAGAAATCCAACAAACAGAACAACCCATTTACCAAGAAATCTGGTTAATCTAGTGCATTTCATACTTGAATTCGCAAGTTCAGGAATAGCCTGCTGTCCCTGAAGTTAATTTTGGGTTGATTCATGTATACACAGGTATTACAGGGAAACCAGGCCAAGTCTTCCTGCAGAAAGCAGGTGGATTTTTATGGTTGTTCTGCCCACATGGTGGGAGGCAGGAGGAGACAAGAGGATAAAAAGAGGTATAAAGGCCTCTGGGGTCAAATGCCAAGTTCTATCGAGGTTCAGTTCACACTGCTCCACTTATTCAATCTGACTAAAACATGGCAGAGAGCACGGTGCCATGAGCCAGATGTAAATATTCCCTTTTGGAGCTGTCAGACTTTTTGGGTGGTTTACTAGCCTGACCTTCAAAATCGTGTTCATGACATTTATCTCAAGCCTAAAAGTTCCACGCCAGAGAATTTAAACTGTGTAAGCACAGAAATGGCAAGCTCTAACATCAAAGTTCAAACCATATTTTAAAAAATAAACTTTGTCTTACCACTTAATTTTAAATCGTGTCATTTTATAATCATAAGAGAAAGGTAGAATAAAAGAAAAAAATTGTCATTTCATGATATCAAATTTTAACAATTGAAATTTAAAATTGGGGGTAGGCATTTGGTCAGGCAGTTAAGACACTCATATCCCATATCTTAGTGTGTACATCTAAGTCTCAGCTCTGCTCCCAAGTCCAGCTTCTTGCTAATGTGCACCCTGGTAGCAGGTGATAGCTCAACTTCTTGTGCCACTGCCTCCTACGTAGGAGACCTGGATTGCATTCCTGGCTCCCAGCTTCAGTCCTGGTCTAGCCCCAGCTGTTGGAAAGAGGTAGTGATCCAGTGATGGGAGCTTGTGCATAAGAACACAGACCATTCTCTCAATCTCTACTCCCCTACACCCTTCTACCTCCCTCCCATCCTCCCTCTTTTTCTCTCTCTTTCCCACCTCCCTCAATGTTTATCCAAAAGCAAGTATACAAAAAAAGTAAATATGTTTTAAAAGATTCATTCTAAAACATTAAAAATGAATAATAAAATAAAACTGAATCTGGGGCACTAAATATCTTTTTATATATAAATAGATTTTCAAGAAAAACCTTTTAAAGTTGACTATTCCACATAAAGCAGGTCTTTTTCTTCCTGTATATGTTTTCTATTTATTTTTTGTCCTTAAATGCATCTAAAAACTCAGTCATAGGCCAGCGCTGCGGCTCACTAGGCTAATCCTCCACCTTGCGGCATCGGCACACCAGGTTCTAGTCCTGGTCGGGGCGCCGGATTCTGTCCCGGTTGCCCCTCTTCCAGGCCAGCTCTCTGCTGTGACCAGGGAGTGCAGTGGAGGATGGCCCAAGTGCTTGGGCCCTGCACCCCCTGGGAGACCAGGATAAGTACCTGGCTCCTGCCATCGGATCAGCGTGGTGCGCCAGCCGCAGCGCTGGCCACGGCGGCCATTGGAGGGTGAACCAATGGCAAAGGAAGACCTTTCTCTCTGTCTCTCTCTCTCACTGTCCACTCTGCCTGTCAAAAAACAAACAAACAAACAAACAAAAAAAACTCAGTCATAAAAGTAGACTATTTTCTTCATTCTTTCCTAGATATTGCAAGTGTTTTGACAGCCAAAGCTGTCTGCTACCTTTACTGTGTGGAACCATGAACCCTGAGCTACCCTCTAAACAAGGAAGAGGAATTTATCTTCAATGGTGCCATCCTGGGACAAGAGATTACATTTTGTTAAAATAAATCAATATACTTGCAGAACCAAAAAAATGAGTGCACCTATACCACAAGTCATGATGGGTAAGTCTTCCTGTACATTTCTATTTTGCCCTTCCCTGATTTGTTCTTCTAATACTACTTAAACTTCCAAACAGGTCAACAATAAACAGGTAGCTACTTTCTTATGGTGCACCCGTGCAAATCTCCCTAAGTAGCCATCTCTGGACCAAGAATTATTGCCTTTATCTCATTTTATATCTTCCACAGTGTTTGGCCAGTAGTAAGTATTTAAGAAGCTCTTGATCTAGTGTTTCTAATGTGATATACACATGTGTGACCAAAAATAAATTAAGGGGATTTTTTTTTTTACCCTTTGACCAAGATGACCATTTAAAAGAAGCAAAGTCAGAAAAAGGCAGAAAGTAAATCTAAGGTAAAGGTCTCCAGGCAATAAGAAGCAATCACACGGTTTTCCATATAGTGGAAGACAGAGTCCTCCTTGACACTTGCACTTAGCACCTCCTGGCCCACCGCACAAAGTGGGCCAACCAAGTAAGGCAATTATCCAGGTGACTCATGGAAACAAGCCATTTTTAGCTGGCATATCTAAGCAGCTCAAGCTAAAGTAGGTTGTTACCTGGGTCATTCAGGCAAAAGCTGTTGTTTTGTTTAAATTTTTCTGGTAGTAGGGGGAAGCTAGCAGGTCAATTGTACAAAAATGTCTGCAAGAAACTGTCTCACAATCCTGGAATTACTGCTTATGGTTTGACATTTGGGTTTCATGAACTACAGAAAATAGACCATTTAGTTGTGTCTTTTGTTTCTACATGTGCACACAAACACAGCTTAATCTGAAAGCAGGGGCTTTTGGTCTTAAGAAATTACCTGTGACCATCAGTGATCAAAGGGGAGAACTCTTGGTTACAGAATTCCTGATTGTTCAAGCACTGAAAGTCATTTCAATGGACATCAGTTGAGCTAAGAATAGATCCTGGCACCAAAAACTCTACCAAACTGATGGCTGCTGACTGCCATTGTGAGAGCAGAGGGCTGGCACACTGCTTCCCCGTCTCATGGTCTACCCAAGGGCTTTTTTGAAAATCTGCTTGTCTACATGTCCTGAGAGGGCCAGGAACTACTTTGCATTGTTGGCTCTGTGCAGCAGCATTGCTTAGACTTGTGTCTCAGTAGGATGTCCCATCTTTGATCTGCATACCTTACTCACCTTTAGCTCTAACACCACATGCTCTGTCAGAGAAACCATTGTATAAACCACTGTGCTTTTCCAGACCACAGCAAGCTCACTTTCAACAAAAGGGAGCAGAGAGTGATACCATAGGATTGTACAGAATGGAGAAGATTCTCCAAGCAGTAAGACATTTATACAATCCTCAGGGACATCTTTTGCCTACATATAGACTTTGGAGTCAGCCTAGACAGAATTCTGGTTCCTCTGTTTATTAGTAAAATGACTTTAGAAAACTTTTTTTAACCTCTCTAAGCCCCAATTTCCTTATCTGTAATGTTGGAATAAATATGAATACAGTATTACACCGCTGCCGAGAAGATTAAATGCGATAATGTCTGTGAAGCACTTAGCATAGGCATGGTATGTAATAAGCTTTCTAAAACGGTAGCTATTCGATGACTATCACCATTTTCTTACTAGTGCCTGAGGGATTCTCCAGCTTATTGCTCCTCGTGAGTGACATTTCTTCCCTGCAACGTCACAAAAGGAAACACGGATTAATAGGTTTTCCCCTTTCTTATGTAACCCTAAACCAGATAGAGGGCATTGATTGACATTTTCTAAGATACCGAACAAGCAGTAATATTAAGAAATCCAGGAATAAAATTCCTTTAGCCTATGGACAGATCTTCATCTTTTTGGTGTTTCTGATACTTAGACACAATCAAAGCCATTCTAGACTTTGTACAGCAGAGTTTAGAATAACTAAGAGACTAAGTAAAGCATCATTTTCAAAAACAGAATCAACAGCAAATGCAAGTTGTATGGTACATGTACTTCATGAATCAAGGTCTGAGGATTTGAGTTCAGGTTTTCAAGATGAATAAGAGGAGGAGAAAATTCTAGGTGGTGATAGCAAAGAAAGAGTCTTGATGATACTTGACACAATGACTATTAATTAAAACAAGGGGGATTTATTAAATTGCTATTTATTAAATAATAATTACTAATAAATGACTATTTATTAAAACGGGAAAACATGTGATTGCCAAAAAACAACCATGTGCCCAAAACGTAAGGGAATATTTTAGGCCGGCGCCGTGGCTCAATAGGCTAATCCTCTACCTAGCGGTGCCGGCACACCAGGTTCTAGTCCTGGTCGGGGCGCCGGATTCTTTCCTGGTTGCCCCTCTTCCAGGCCAGCTCTCTGCTGAGGCCCGGGAAGGCAGTGGAGGATGGCCCAAGTGCTTGGGCCCTGCACCCCATGGGAGACCAGGAGGAAGCATCTGGCTCCTGCCTTCGGATCAGTGCAGTGCGCCAGCCGTGGTGGCCATTGGAGGGTGAACCAACAGCAAAAGGAAGACCTTTCTCTGTGTCTCTCTCTCTCACTATCCACTCTGCCTGTCAAAAAATAAAGGGGGGGGGATATTTTATAACAAGACTTTTCTAGAAAATCTGGACTTTGCCGTACCTACAAGTGAGGACCATAAACCCGGTATATCTCTCCACACATATTAGAGCTTGAACTGTCTGTATTTAGTATGAAGCCTCTTTATATGAGACCACCCTTTCCAAAGATTAAGTCCCCATCTATATTAGAATGAACCAGGTATTCAGGCAATCTGAGTAGTTTCTGACAATGTTTAAAAATATGTATTATATGTTTCTGATTTTTGTAGGTATTTGCAGACAAGTTTTAAAATTCACCTCAGTTATATCACAGGTACATATCTCCTTTTTTAATTAAAAATTTATCTGGCAACATTTCCATTATTTGGCATTTGGTCACTGATAAGAGATCTGCCATTTCCAAATCCCAAAATGGAAGATAAATAAATCCAGCAGATTTGCTAATTATAAATCTTATCTATCACAATGACTTCAAGCTAAGAAGAATGTGGTCCTTCAATTACATAAAAATGATCTTGTCTAATGTCTGCAAAAATAAATTAGAATAAAATTAACTGAAAATATATGTTTTCAGTTAAAAAGCTAAAGGAAAATTACTTCCATAAACAATAGAATATTTTATTAAAATGCCATGAAGTCACAGCATTCATGACTATTGCTTTTCTGCTTAAAACCTTCCAAGGATTCCTTTCTATTCTGTCAAGTCCATGATGGCCAGGGTCATTTATCCCTTGTTCTCTCCAAATTTACCTTTTGCTACTTACCCCTTTGCTTTTTTTTTTTTTTTCCAGCCACATAGTACTTCATTTGATTTTATTAAAGGGTTAAATTCCTTTCTACCACAGGCCCTTTGCATGTGTAGATATTTTCACTTAGATATTCTGGCTTCTCACCCCCACCACCTCCCCCTACTTTTCCATTATTTTGTTAAACATACTCTTAGAACTTTGTGCTTATCCTTTATAGTGGATGTTCACAATCATAACTGATTTATTATATGAGTGCTATCTTTCTCCCTGGTTGATGCAGGTTTTCATACTTTTTTTTTTTTTTTTCGGACAGGCAGAGTGGACAGTGAGAGAGAGAGACAGAGAGAAAGGTCTTTCTTTTGCCGTTGGTTCACCCTCCAGTGGCCGCCGCGGCCATCATGCTGCGGCCGGCACATCGCACTGATCTGAAGCCAGCAGCCAGGTGCTTCTCCTGGTCTCCCATGAGGGTGCAGGACCCAAGGACTTGGGCCATCCTCCACTGCACTCCCAGGCCACAGCAGAGGGCTGGCCTGGAAGAGGGGCAACCGGGACAGAATCCGGCACCCCGACCAGGACTAGAACCGGGTGTGCCAGTGCCACAGGTGGAGGATTAGCCTATTGAGCCGTGGTGCCGGCTGGTTTTCATACTCTTAAATACTCTGAGTTCACTTCAAAGTCTGCTTATAGGAAACAGCACTAAAAGATTATTTCGGGGCAAAAAAGTTTTAAAATACCTGCATGTAAAGAGTCTCCAAAATGTTCATGGGGGCCAGCATTGTGGCATAGGGGGTTAAGCTGCTACTTATAATCTCAGTACCCCATATCAGAGTGTCAGTTCAAAACCTAGCTCCTCTGCTCCTAATCCAGCTTCCTGCTAATATGCCTAGGAAGGCAGCAGAGGATGGCCCAGGTACTTCAGGCCCCTGCAACTGATGTAAGAGACCAGGATAGAGTTCCTGGCTCCTAGCTTCAGCCTGGCTGAGACCTGGCTACTGTGGCCATCTGGGAAGTCAACCAGTAAATGGAAGATCTGTGTGTGTGTGTGTGTGTGTGTGTGTGTCTTCCTCTGTGTCTATCTTCCCTTCTCTCTCACTCTGCCTTTCAAATAAATAAATCTTAAAAAAAAAAAGTCTATGGAAAACACATCCTGTAAAAGAACTGCATGGATTTCAAAAAATTTTACATCAAAATAAACTTACCTTTTAATTATATTTTTATATGAACTTTTTGAATGACTCTTGTATTATTATTCATTGCTGTATCCTTTGCTCTTAACAAATAATTTCAGTATGTACTCACTACAAATTGATTGGCTAGTGGAATAAATACTAGAGATTTGAGTGAAAATCTACAAAATTATCATATTCCCCATAATGCAACTTCTTCCCTGCTTCACTAAAAGTATTATAATTGCTCCAAGAAGTTAGAACTCCTTCATAGGTACTCAGAGCAATTGATGTCAATAATCATTTTTTAAGTCATGAAAGAAAAGATTACTGTAACAGTTTTTAGTGGACAGAACTGCCTTGACTTAGATCTGTATACTATGAAAGCACCCAATCTTTTCATTAAAATTCCTTGTCTTTCTTAGTCAGTTTCAACTGGAATTCTGTCTTCCCTACCTAACCAAGCCTGTGGAAATAAAATACTCTTTCCAAAGTTGAATGTTAGTATCTTTCTTTGAAAAAGCAAATACTATCAACTGAAAAACTGATTTCTTATCAATTCTTATCCATTTTATCTCTTTCATCCTTTTTAGATGGTTATGATGTCACAAATTCAATGCTAGTGTCCCACCAAATGCTGAAGACCAAGAACTGAAACTACTCTGCAATTGTCCAAATTATAGTGAACATCAGATAAAAGGTTTGCTATCTCCTGTTCTCTATTTTCAGGAGCCATAAATAACCAAGCACAAGCAGAGCTATCAACTGAAGGCAACACAATGCATTCCAGAAGTCTGAATGGGAGAGAACAGTCTTGCAGTTTCAGTAATATATGTGGTAGTCACATGAATTATCTTCTTAACAATCCAAGCTGACCAGAACATCATGACCAGCCAAGCCTCCTCTCCTGCACACCACATTTTCCCACCAAAATGTCTACTATATAGTGCCACTATTATTTGCTCTCTCTGTGTGGTTAGCACTAAGAGAGAGTGGTGAACCAATCCTTTCTGTGAGATTTTTAAAAATAACCTGCACAATCATCAGATAATTCTCAAACTAGCTTGTCCTGAGACTCAAGACACAAGACCTTTTCAAATAAGTAAAACAGAAACATTATTTCCAACAGCCCAAAGAGAAGTGTGCTGATACTGGTTTCCTTAAGCTGTACTGTGTTCAAATGGAGTCAGTAGCACAAGCATCCCTCTGGCCCCAGAGAAGGTTAGCTCAGGGAACAGCAGCGTTTACACAGGATCAACTGCCAAAATGTGAGGTTGGACTTGGCCCCCTTCCCTTTCAAAAGAGTGGAAAGGCTTGTCATATTGGAGATTCAGTTAGACTTGATTCAACTATTTATTTATTTTTAAAGATTTGTTTATTTGAAAGATACCAAGAGAGATCTTCCATATGCTGGGTCACTCCCCAAATGGCTGCAACAGCCAGGGCTGGGCTAGGCCAAAGCCAGGAGATAGGAGCTTCTTCCAGGTCTCACACATGGATGCAGGGGTCCAACGACTTGAGCCATCTTCCACTGCTTCTCTAGGTGCATTAGCAGGGAGGTGGATCGGTGGAAGAGCAGCCAGGGCTCAAACTGGTGCCCAAATGGGGTGCCATCCTAAATGGGATGCCCAAATGCAGACAGTGGCTTCACCCACTGCACTACGGCACCAGCTCCTTGATTGAACTATTTAGGCTGTGATTAACCAAGATAAAGTGGAATTGAAATAACTAACTTTATTTATGGTTTTCTGGACTTCAATCCTATCCTCTTCCAAGCATGTATGTGCACATGTGTGCACACAAACACATTCAGAAATTCATCACATTAACTTATTTGAAGACATGCCTCAGATCTCTTTTAACATTGAAGTTTTTTGTCACCTTACCTCATACCCACAACTCTGGTTAGATTAGATGCTCCTCCCCTGTGTTCCACGGAACCTATGCTTGCCTCTTATCATATGACTTCTAATCGATTTTTAATTACCCATTTGGTTGCCTTTAAAAGACTATGAACTGTTAAATGACAGGAATATTATTTTACTCATCCTTGTATCCCAGCACCTAGTTTGTTTATGGTCAATAAGTATTTGATAAAGGAATGAGTTAAGAATTACACTTAGAGATTCACTTTGGAGTCTCAAAACAGCTGACAAGGTCACTCTTCTGAAGATGATGTGTCCTTTATTGTTATCCTGAAATCTACAGCCAGGGAGTACAAACCGAAAGCCCCAGGACTGCCCTTGGAGATAGTGCATCACCAGTGGACTCTCGCAGTTGGATTTCTGCAGTGGAAACTTAGAAATGCAGTGGGAAATGTTTTGTTCAGAACACTGACATTACCTCGATTGAACATTTTGCAGAGTCTATCATTTTCCTCTAACCCTCCCGTGGTGATGGGAGGGTGCTGCACCCTCATAACAAGGAGGCAGAGCAATCTTCCTGCTTCCCCACAGCATGGGGCATGGTTGCATGCCCCAATCCATATTTTGGTGTTTCTTTCAAATCCCCAACTCCCTGTCCACTGAGATTGCTCTTACCCACTCCATCCATCACCTACCAAAATCTAGTTCACCCTCCAACATTCTTGGAGGACACCTAAAGTACCTGATCTATAAATTTTCCCTTCTGGTAATCTGCAACCATCTCCCTAGCCAACTCCACTGCCAACACTGAAATATCATCTACTCCTTCAATTCCTTGACTGATTCCGCTCCAGTGTCTAACACCCATGCACCAGAGTCTTGATTCTATGGCTTGCTGCTTTCCCCTCCATGAGGATGCCGATTCAAAAAGCAGGAAGTAGGAATGAGACAGGGATTTGACTGAGTCTAGGAATGCTATACAAAACAGAAATTGGCTGTGAGTCATGTAAGAAAGAGAAATCAGTAACTCTTCCTGGACAAGGAAAACCAAGAAAGTAAGGATGGGCCCAAACTATCAAGTACAATGAAAGAAAGTAGAATTAGTCTGACAAATGAAATCTAGAAAAATGCTAAGATAGAATGAGTCACCATTTTTAGCATTTAGTTGCTTAAAAGAACTCTGGCAGCTCAAGGTCTCCTCTCATTCCCCCCTTTTACCCTCAATTATGCCTTTGGAGATAAACTTGAGTCTGATTGATCCTTTTTTTAGATTTCATGATGCTAATTGGAGAGAGGAGTCTAATGAATCAGGGTGGGAAAAAAAAGAAGTTAATCTATTTAGTCAAGGGCTTGGGAAAACTAGTTAGAAGAATATGAATGGGCTAAGTCATCTTTAGTGACAGAAGGGAGTGGTGGGTGGGAAATAAGAAGCTCCAGCAGTAGTTAGGAGAATGGCAAATGAAATGGAAAAAGAATTCAAAATAGGGTCCTCTTTACACCTTCTAAGGAATGCAAATGGAATTCCTCATTGTGTGTGTGTGTTTATCTGTGCTTTACTTGGGCTTAACTCATTCAGCCTCAACTGAATTACTTGGAAAGCAATGTGGACATTTGATATTAGACAGTGGATGAACCTGAGCAAGGACATTTAAGGTACAAAATAATCCTTAGAGTGCTAGTGCCGAGCTCCTGGGTGAGCAGAGAGCTGAGGAGGCACAGAACCAAGCTGGGCAGCCCCAACCTCCCATTGTTACTGGTTTGCAGAGTCCCAGTCCCTAACCTGGATCAACCCAACCATCTGTTTCTGTGGGACTGCTCCCAAGTTACCAAATGCAGTTGGAGAAAATTGGCTCCAAAACAAATTTATGATTTTCAAGCTCAGCTGGACCATCAGTGCTGCTCAGTGATTCTTTTACTTACCCATGATTGGTTCCCTTTCCCATTCTTAATAACAGCTGTGCCAATAATTTATCCTTAGTATTCAGGACTCCAACCCACTCTCTCCATTCATGCATTCATTCAACCATTCATGGAGCCCTGAGAATATTTCAAACACTTTTGCAGGAACTTGTCAAAGATTTTTTTTTTTTTTTTTTTTTTTTTTGGACAGGCAGAGTGGACAGGGAGGGAGGGAGGGAGGGAGAGAGAGAGAGAGAGAGAAAGGTCTTCCTTTGCCATTGGTTCACCCTCCAATGGCCGCCACGGCAGGCGCACTGCGGCAGGCGCACCGCGCTGATCCGATGGCAGGAGCCAGGTACTTCTCCTGGTCTCCCATGGGGTGCAGGGGCCCAAGTACTTGGGCCATCCTCCACTGCACTCCCTGGCCACAGCAGAGGGCTGGCCTGGAAGAGGGGCAACCGGGACAGAATCCGGCGCCCTGACCGGGACTAGAACCCGGTGTGCTGGCGCCGCAAGGCGGAGGATTAGCCTAGTGAGCCGCGGTGCCAGCCCAAAGATTGTTTTTAAAGTTTCAAATTCTTTAAATCACCTCTCGTCAAAAAGGAAAAGTCTATTTTCCTGACCACTGGATCTGTTCTGTCTGTTTGATTTCCTTTGGCCAGTAAATGTCACAGACATTATGTTACACTACTTTTAAGCAAGGTTTCAAGAGTCTCTACAGCTTTCTCTTGCATTCTTGGAAACTTGAGACCACCAAGCTCTGAAAGCCCAGATCTAGCCTCTTTGAAAGTGAAAAGCAAAATGAATGGAGACAGTCAAGTCATCCATTACAGCTTAGCCTAGCCAGCAGCCTACTCACCAGCTGAATGCAGACACCTTCGGCCAGTCCACAGAATTAACTATTATTGGTTATACAGCACTTTACTCTGGCTTGTGAATTGCTTTCCTGGTTCATTGTACCTGAGCTCACAGATCTATGTACTAGTCAAGTATCTTCTATTATCATAAAAAAAAAAACATTAAAATCTTAATGGCTTAGCATAATAGAGACTCTTTTTTTTCTAAATATTATTAGTTGCTGATTGGCTTTTTCAGGTTGTTGTTCAACATAGTTTATCATTTAGGGACCCAGATCTCTTTCACTTTCCATCTCCATTTTCCCTGAGTTCTCAGACTCCCTTTTATTGAGCCAGCAAATGGAGGAAGGAGGCAATGAAGAGGAGACGGGAAAAGAAGATGGTGGGCAATTGTTAAGAATCAAAAGTGAGGGGCCAGCACCATGGCTCACTTGGTTGATCCTCCGCCTGCGGCGCAGGCATCCCACATGGGCGCCAGGTTCTGAGACTGGTTGCTCCTCTTCCAGTCCAGCTCTCTGCTGTGGCCCCGGAGGGCAGTGGAGGATGGCCCAGGTGCTGGAGCACCTGCACCCATGTGGGAGATCAGGGTGGGGCACCTGGCTCCTTGCTTTGGATCGGCATAGCTCCGCCGTGGCAGGTGTTTAGGGGGTGAACCAGCGGAGGAAGGACCTTTCTCTCTGTCTCTCTCTCTCTATCTGTCAAAAAAAAAAAAAAAAAAAAAGAAGTGGAAAAAAAAGTGAAATACAATACTTCTGCCCTCATTGTACTGCCTTGAATTCAATTATATGGCCACATTTAACTGCAAGCATGCCTAGGAAATAGTCCACGTACCTAAGAAGGAAAGAAAATGGGCTTCAGTGAACATAGTCTCTGCAACTGTGCATCCTTCTGGTCACTCTTTTTTCCAGGCATTAATGCTCTCCCCAGAAATGGCAACCCAGCAAGTCTAGCTCAACTAAGATCCTTAGGCATGTGCAGTCCTTTCCTGTGGGTCTCAGAGAGGTTTCATAGAGCAGTAATTTATGTGCTGTGAGTGGCAGAAAAGGAAGAGGAATATTGCGATAAAAATTGGCATTTAGGGAAAGATTGGAAGACACCCATTATTCATCAGTCTATAGCAATTCTGAAATTCTACTGAGTCAGCGGAATTTCCCCTTACACTGCACTGGAGGAATGTCCCAGATCAGACCTATTCTCTTCTCCAAGAAGGACTCTCTTGTCCACTGACCCTTGCTCCACCCTCCCTGGAAGGGCCTTTCGTCTTCATTATTCTCCGTGGCTACATAGTAAATGGGGTTTTGGAAATACCTCTCTGAGGACTTTATAGTTTTGCTAAGACATTTCTGCTGGGGCAAACTTTGAACATTAAACTTGTATTAAAGTTAGAAGTGAGATACACAGCAGACCCATACAATGGCAGATGTCCTAAACAGCACTCTGGCCTCAGAATAAGCCCTTAAGGCATGCGGATCCGGCTGAAAAGCCCATGAGAGTATTTCAGGCATGGAAAGCCAAGACACTCTGGCAAAAAAAAAAAAAAAAAACACCTAAATGAAAGATCTCTGTGAGTGAGATCCCAGTGGAAAGAACGGGTCATCAAAGAAGGAGGTACCTTTCTCTGAAGGGAGGAGAGAACTTCCACTTTGACCATGGCCTTGTCTAAATATGATCAGAGTCGGTGAACTCAGGGGGCTTCCATAGCCTTGGCAGCTCATGACAAGAGCCTAGGGTGATTACTGATGCCATAAACAAGAGTGTCAATTTGTTAAGTCAACAACAGGAGTCACTGTGCACTTACTCCTCATGTAGGATCTCTGTCCTTAGTGTGCTGTACATTGAGATTTAATGCTATAACTAGTACTCAAACAGTATTTTTCACTTTATGTTTCTGTGTTGGAGCAAACTGTTGAAATCTTTACTTAATGTATGCTAAACTGATCTTCTGTATATAAAGAGAATCGAAAATGAATCTTGATGTGAATGGAAGGGGAGAGGGAGTGGGAAAGGGGAGGGTTGCGGGTGGGAGGGACGTTATGGGGGGGAAGTCATTGTAATCCATAAGCTGTACTTTGGAAATTTATATTCATTAAATAAAAGTTAAAAAAAAAGTTTGAAAAATCAAAGACTTTCTATTTTTATGTCAATCTCACAGGTTTTTGTCGGGCATCACAATTTTTACCCAACATTAGATGACTTATGATCTATTTGCATCCAGTCAGTCTCGATACTAGTAATCCAACAGTGTTTCCTCCATGTCATCATCCAGCCAGCATATTTCTTTGCATCTGTGCATTTCCTCAGTACCTTGCTTTTATATAATTTGTTACACGTTAGTGGCAGCTACCTTGAGACTATAGAAATAAGAATTTCCTTAAGCAGAATGTTAGTATAAGTCCGAGTCTCTTATTGAAATGCCAAATCTTACTGGACCTCTGCTGCTCAAACTCTTAGTTTTGTCAGTCACTATTTGAGAAACAAAAGGACTCAACTTTCCCAATTACCGTAAGATCACTGCTCTTCCTCCTTTGCCTTTTTACCTGTGCTTGAAAATCAGCCAATTCTGGCCTGATCTCCATTTTTTCATGTAGTACTTAAGATGGCAAATAGTGGTCAACACACCCTCTCCCTTTGTCTTGTTTAAAGAATTTCCCCAACCAACAAAGTCATGATCCTTCAGAATCTAATTCCAAAACCCTTCTCCATATCACACACTCCACTACTTACCACATCCATCAATCCCATCTATGGTCCAGGCCTCTGAACTACTCCCATTTCTCAGGCATGCCATGAACTTTGACACCAGGCCATTGCTTTGTATATCACTGGTCATTAGAAATGATGATATAATATTAAGGTTCAGTTTAAATATATCTTTGTAGTTATCCACAACCTTACCCTATATCTAGTAACTTATAGCAAAATGAATGTCTTTTTCCTCTACTGTCCCACAGCAATTTGCTTTTAATTCTAGAATATAAAATCATACTATGGTTAGAGTGTTAATATCTCTTTCTGTTCATTAATCCACTTCTTTACTATTAGTTACTAAAGAACAAGCATTTGGGAGCCCAGATCTTCGTATTTCTGGTGCACAATATAAAACATCTTTAAAGTTTATAAAAATTAAATATATACATACAAAGCTAACATTAGTCTAGTCAATTAAATCATTCTGCCCACCAACATCTCACCAATCACCATGGCTAAAGCAAGTATGCCACAACTTATCTTGACAGCTAATTCAACCAAAATGACCAAGCCAGCATGGGACAGTCTAATCATTTTGTACTGAGAGAATCATTCTAGTTTTTTTCAGAGTATTAAAAGACAAAAGTTCCTAAGAATACACAGATTGCCTTAAAAAGCTAATGCACTCACCCTGTCCCCAGAGAGCAGGCACTTTATTTTATTCTTGCCACCAAGACAAGACTCACTATCTAATTGTATGCATCTGTCTTGAAATTATTTATAAATATAGACTATTACTTTAAAAGGACAATTTTTGGTAGCTGTTTAAAACTAACTCATTTAAATGCATTAAATCCTGAAAATGTAATGCAATTTCAATGCATGAAATCATTGAAAAATGCAGAGAAGCATAGAAAAATGGATATCTTTAGAATATTCTAGTTCACATTGCTTTGGATTTCTGCCCATGACACCGAGTTCTTGAAGAACATATAATCTTGTAAAGTCAAAGATATGTATGTAAAAGACTTTACTTTTGTAAAGTCATAGATATGTGTATGACACTCTATGACACATCCTCTATTTTCTCCTCATATTTTTTTTTAATAGTATCCTGAATTTTAGTGGAGTTCTGTGTGCTTTCTGGATGTGTTTTTCTACTTTTTTAGATCCAGAAGGAACCTAAAAATCATACAGCCCAATTCGTTTACTTTAATGATATTCCAAAAGGTCAAGCAACTTGCTGAAGATTAAGCAATATGAAAATAGCAAGATTAACAACCAGGTTTCCTGAACGCACTAAAAATGGAACATAGTAAAACTAACATTTACCAAAGAGGTGCTAGAATCTGAGTTCCATGCTCAACACAGTATGAATAAATAATTCTACCACATACGGAATTGAGAAAATAATATGTGCCCAACAATTCCAGTTCTTACAACAGAAATGTCTTACAACTCCACATTATTTTTTAAAAAAAGTTTATAAATACATCTATGTATTTGATAGGTCATTTAAAAGTTCATGGAAAGTGAGCATTATTTTTAATTCCATTTTTCAACAGATGCTGGACATTAACTAGTGGATGCCTAAGTTAAGTGAAATATGACTCCTTAACTAATGTTCATGCCTAACTATCAATAATGAAAATTTTGCCATGCCTGACTCCCTCAGATGCAGCAGTTACTTTTTTCTTGGTGATTTCACCACTTCCTTCCATTTAATTACTTTGAGGATTAACTGTGGGCAAATGTATTCCAATAATAGGCCAATCTACAAAGAACAGGAAGCTTTCCTTGTGGTCCCAAGGGAAATTTAGTGCTTCCGACTGTAACTCTGCATTACAGCTCTCATGTTTCTTTTAGCCCTTAAGCCATGTGTGTCACCTTGCCTGTCTGAGTGTAAAAAAATATGTCACGGTTGCACTGTTTACATGCTAGCATTTGTACACAATTTCTGGCAGGAGTCAAGATGACTCTTCTTAATCCAGGCCATACAGGAAGCTATTTCTTTCCAAATCAAGTCATTAATGCTTAAACAAGCAAACACTGCAGCCAAGACAAAAATCAATTTGCAAAAAGGGGAGGCTTTTTTCCAAACACTCCAGCGGTCACTGGGGAAAGATGCTTTTACAAATCTGATGCTTGAGAGTATTACAGTATTAGGCTAGGTTGATCCTATTTTTCTAGTTGGATTTATTTTATTTGAGAGTCAAGGTGATTAATAGTGTTAAATACTATCAGCACTGTTTTCACTACCAGAAGAAATACTTTTTCTTATAACAAGCATAGGAATCTATCAGTGACCTTCATTTGACCTCTTGGCCACATGTGTCTGGTTATCTTCCAACAGCTGAATTCTCTATGACAGTGGTGTCCAAACACTGCTGCACATTAGAGTCATCTAGGGAACTTCTTAAAGCCCAGTGACCAAAACACACCCATCCCAATTAGATCAGCATATCTGTGGGGTGGGAACTGAATACCAGTATTTTTTAATCATCCCCAAGTGACTGCAATGTGCAGAAATATTGGGAACCACTGTTCCACAACATTTCTGATTCATGTAACTTTTGGGTTATGGACTCTCAAAAGGAAGGATAAGAAGGGATTATCTTTCTCTACTGTGACTTTTAGATTTGTAAAATCAAGAAATATTAAAGATATATGTATTATTTCAGGGATATATTTACTAAAATACAGAGAAAATATATCAAGGGTCATGAAACAGTCTATATCCTTTGATGTGCCCATTTTAATGTATTAGGGCATAATCAAAAATGCAAAGACATATATAGAAGTGTTGATTAAATTTTAAAATTATAGTGTCAAAATACCATATATTAATATATATTATATACTTATATCTGAATATATATTATATATTTATATTATATATGAATATATATTATATACTTATATAATATATGAATACTTATATAATTATATGTTACATATAATTATATAATATATTCATTAAATTATATTAATTAAATTTAAAATTTATGAATTTAAATTTAAATTGAATATGAATATATTATATACTTATATTAAATATTATATATTATATACTTATATTAGTATATAATGTATATTATTTATATAATATTTATATATATTAAATATATATAAGCATATTATATACTTATATTAAAATTTAATTATGTACTTATATAATATATATTCATATAATGTAATGAATTATAAAACAACTATGAAGAACTATGCTTTAAGCGTTTTTCATAACACAATAAAGTACTGTTCATATAATATTAAGTACAAAAACATCACATGTTATGTATACACTATGAACATATATAATATATATGGGTATATGTCCATATATTTGCACCAAATATATGTATATTTTATACATGATTTATGGTACATTTAAATATATATACACATATATATGAAACAAACATATCAATGCCTACATGCAAAAGATAGCCCTATAAATTAACACTTTAAGTTAGAAACAGTATTTACTCTGGACAGGGTAGCAGGGATGAGCAAAAGGAAGGGAGATTTTCTTTTTTTGCATATATTTTGTTTAAAAATGTTATTGTATATTTTACTAAAATATAAAATAAATAATTAAAACAAACTAAAAAGTAAAAACTTATACATACAGCAAGAAAGGTTCACCAAAATATAAATGGAACTTCTAATTTATTAGAGTGTATTTTTTTGTATTTTCTGTTCTGTTACACTTTTTTCTGTTTTTTTTAACCACTTTTTTTACTAAGCATCTATTATTTTATAATCTAGAAATAAAAACATTTGCTCTAAGAATAGATTATTAGACAAATACATCCTCAGGCTTGAAAGCATTGATTTACATTACAGAGACATTCCTGCCTCACTGGCTAGGCCAAGAAAGTAGGTTTCTCATTCAGTTGTTTCCACCAAGGAGTCTACATGCATTTTGAGAATACTATTCAAATCTTGCTAATTCCAATACCATCTTGCCTTTAACCTATTTCAAGAGTGCCTTTCCCAAAGCAATCAACCTGCATAATTTGCAAGTTTAAAAAAGGAAAATTCAAACTGAAGAGACATCTGAACATTTTAGACAGTCGAAATACTCCCACAGCTGAAAAATCAACATATTCTTCACATGGAGCAAATCATGATAAGCACCTACCAAATGAGTAAAGTATAAATTATAGCACAATTGTGTCACATTGAAACTCAAATGGAAAGCAATTCCTACACATTTTGGAGGGGGAAATAGGGAAGCGCAACACATAAAGGGGGGAACTGAAGATGACCACAAAAAAAAAAAAAAAAAAAAAAGGTCAGGAAACGTCCAAAGAAATCCCACAGGAGCTAACTGGCGTAACTTCTATCAAGGATACGGAACTGCAAGGATTTCTAATAGAACACAATTTAAGGAGATGAAAATTCTTTTTGCTTGTGGATTTACTTAAAATGTGAAAATGAGGAACTAATAAAATCAGTCAAGAGGTCAAATCCACCACTCTGAAGCAGAGGTTCAGAACCTCCATAAGTTACTTCAGTGAAGGATGAGGTTTGTTGAGAAAAATGTGAACAAATGAACCACGTTATTGTAGAAAGGAGTGTTACACAAAAAGACAGGTGGATTCTTCAGGGGTTAAAAAAATTCATTTCAAAACACACCAGGATGTTTTTGCTCTACTAGAAATCCCAAGAAATTACATCCCGAATCTTGAATTCAAAGAAAAATCAGTACATTAAAAAAGATTTACTGGGGGCCAGCACTGTGGCACAGTAAGTTAATCCTCCCATATAGGTGCCAGTTCTAGTCCCAGCTGCTCCTCTTCTGATCCAGCTCTCTGCTATGGCCTGGGAAAGCAGTAGAATAAGTCCTTGGGCCCCTGCACCCACATGGGAGACCAGGAAGAAGCTCCTGCCTCCTGGCTTCGGATTAGCTCAGCTCTGTAACCGCCATCTGTGGAATGAACCAGCAGATGGAAGACCTTTCTCTCTCTCCCTCTCACTGTCTGTAACTCTATCTCTCAAATAAATAAATAAAATATTTTTAAAAAATATATACTCTACTGATATAATTGGTGTTGTAATAAAGTTGAAAGTTCTAGAGGGTTAACACTGTAGCAGTGATTTGCAGTTTCATGCAATAGTTCAACACAAGGGTTAGAGGAGTCGCCTACCAGGCAGAGACTCAAGATGCAGGAATCCGCCCATCCAGTGGCCACACTATTTTCTGGTGCCTTGGAATTTCCTACTTCTATCCATTGGTAGGTTAAAGAGAAGGTGAAGATGATCACTGGTAGAAAAAAGAAACCATTTCTTCTGCTTGCTTTCTTCAATGGACTACATGTTCATACCCCTACCTAAAAATATGTTGAAGTTTATATATCTAATGTGAGAATATTAGGGGAGATTAGTAGGTCCTAAGGATGGAAACCTCATGAATGAGATTAGTGCCTTTATAAAAGAGACCCCAAAGAGCTCCCTCACCTCTTCCACCATGTGAAGAGATGAATCAGAAAGTAGTCCTTTACCAGACACAGAATCTGCCTGCACCTCGGTCTTGGATTTCCCAGCCTCCAGAATTGTGAGAAATTTCTGTTGTTTATAAACAGTATTCTGTTATAGCAGACCTAGTGGACTAAGATATATTCCATAGCAAGTGGTTCTACCTAGATGTAGCTCCAGATGCAGACATATCCTAACGATGCCATATTAAGGAAGGGGACCACAAATCTTTGATTTCCAGTGAGCTATCTTTACCACAGATGTTGTAAGTATCAGTGGAAGTTTTATTAGAACTTCACTTCAGGGGCCAGTGGTGTGGCCTGGCACATAAAGCTGCCAACTGCATCCCATATGGGCGCCAGTTTGAGTTCTGGCTGCTCCACTTCCTATCTAGCTCCATGCTAATGTACCTGGGAAAAGCAGCAGAAGATGGCCCAAGGGCATGGGCCCCTGCCACCCACATGGGAGATCTGGAAGAAGTTCTGAGCTTCTGGCCTCAGCCTGGCCTGGCCTTGGCCTTTGGAATCAACTGGGGAATGAACCAGCAGATGGAAGAGCTCTCTCTGTGTCTCTCCATCTCCCTTTGTAACTCTTTCAAATCAATCAATCAATAAAGAAGGTCACTTCATAATGGCCTACACTGAACCTAATTCTAATTGTATCTATTTGCACTAACTGGTAATTGGTCTATAAATAGATTATCTGTAAATGCTTTTAGGTTCAAGCTGGACTTTAACGGTATTGACAACAATTTTCTCTGATTTTTATGAAACTCCTTTTCTACCCAAGATTCTAACAGTACAAAGAGGAACATTTGCCTCTTTCAGTGTTTTGCTCCCCATTTCCTGCCAGAATTTGTGGAAGATTCCCTATTCTTTTTTGTCTTCCTCATACAAACTCATGTCACCTGGACTAGTTTTTACACTTGTATAACTTTTATAACCAATAATACGTGGTTGTCAGACAAGCCATATACTTTGTTTCCAAAGTTCTGTAATGGCTATTATATATTGTATCAGAGTTGTTATCTTAGTAATGGTCACTCACGTTCTCTGTATTTTAATGTATTTATGATTCTCCTTCATTGTAATAATGTCATCAGTCATTCCATACTTGTATAAATAAGCCTCATAACTTCTTTCCTCCCTCAAGTTCTGCTTTGAAAGCAGTCAAATTCCACTTGTTGCAAATCCCTAAAACACACGAATGCCACGAGGGACGGCTGCTGGGCAAGAGTGTAGAAATGGATCCGGTCAGACCCATTACTGCTACTGGAAAAGCACATGTCCTCCTGAGGGTGAGTCACACATTAAGACCGGTCTATTTTTATATCTTGACTTTTATAGCCCAGATGAATCTGGTATAACTTTATTATAATAATTTGAACCCTATTGTCTAAGTCCATTACCATACACTGCTGTTGAGATAGAAGATGTTTGGTGGTATGGAAAATATCTAAAAATATTATCTTTGAATGGTGACCAAAAAAAAACACAAAATATTTTCTATTTCTGTAACACAGGCAACTGTTCTCTATTATAATACCCCCATTTCCTATCAGTGTCTAAGAAAATAGAATACCTAGATGTTTCTTTGATTTGCGTTTGGCTCATGTATTTTTGCAAGAACTGCAAGCATTTCTCAAATCTTTTTGAGAGAGAGAGAGAGGATCTGCTGTGATCTGTGAACAAACTCTTCAGAGGCACAAAGCTCTGATTCTGCTTTAAGTTTATCACAGAGCTCAGTAGGAAGTTTGTTACATCTGTTATTAGGTCTCTATTGCAGGCCATGTTATGGCCATCATTTCCTAAAATATTCTTAAAAGATCATCCTCATTAACAATATATAATAATCCCCCGTGACACTGTGTTATAAAACAAGGTTGCAATGAGGTATGGAGAGGGCTACAAAAAAAAAAAAAAAAAAAAAGTGAAGCCCTTTCATTGTAGCAACCCAAATTTTAGAGTTAACTGCTAAGGTACAATCTAAATATTGCTATGCTGTTAACACAACTGTAAGGAATACTGATTCTCCAGGTCGGAGTCTATTCATTATTACCTCCTTATTATCTGCCATCAATTTTGGTCTCCTTGATTACATCATTTCAGTGTTTGAGGTTGGAATTATCTTTCACTCGAGCCACCTGAACTCAAAAAAACCTCTCAATGTCACCAACTTTCCTTATTTTAGTTTCTAATCATAGGACACTGCATCTATATAATTTTGTCCATGCTGTTATAGGTTTTCCCACTTCAGAATGTACCAAGTGGAGTTCTAGTCTAGCTAAATTATAACAGTGTGAAAATACCATCATCTTTTCTGACCTGTTTATAAAGACTGCAATGGGACAGCTATAGAAGTCTCTATTCTTATCAGCAATAGGGTATTATCTGCTCAATATAATACTAATGATTTTTAAACATAAAATCAGTTCTATCATGCATTTAGAGCCATTGCTTTATAGATTAGTTTGCTGGGTAGAACATTTCCAGGGACCGCTGTTTATTGCTGATAAATATAGCTTGCTTATTTAAGCTCTTTACCTTGCTCTAACCCTGCTGAGAGATCTTCTGAAGCAAGAAGCTTTAGAATGACATAGGCAGGTAATGTGCTGAAAGCATTGGACAACCTCTTATTGGAGGCACCACGATCAGATAATAAAGCAACCACTGTAACTCAAGGTCAAATGATCCTTAATCTAAAAACAATCTCTAAATGACATAAGAAGGGCTTTACCCTTAACATCCACTGCATTTGAGGTCCTATTTCATCTCTGCAGAGTAAAGTCAATAATATGAGAATCATGAACTGAACAGGATTGCAAATCCTCTTATGCTACCTGCTGGAAATTAAGTGAGTGGGAGAAATCATTGTTTCAAAATTTCAGTAATGCAAAGAAATGAGAAAATAGTTCATAAAGTTATGGTTCTAAACAAACAGTGGCCAAATAACGTTGTTTGATAGGAATTGTTTTCTCTGCTTGCTTCCTGAATTCTCCATTTAACATTCTAGAAAGCCATTCTGATGGAAAATATGAAAGATATGCAAGTTAAAATTGCTTATTAATCATGTTTTACAACTGGATAACTAAAATATTTTTATTCAAAGGGAAGCTTCCTAACTCTATCTATACTTTTAACTCCCCAAATTAAATTCAGCAACTCACATTTTTGTATTGAGTTTTATGCCTCATAATACTTTATGCTGATACATTATTTAATTGTAGGAGTAAGTATATAACTATTTGAATAATTTAAGAAAAAATGAGATTTTGACTTTCATTTGCTGGAGAAAACGATTTGCTGGGTTTTGTTTCTCAAACTTTAACAACATCCTTAGGTTTTTGCATGCACATTAAAGTGCAGATTCCAGTTCAGCAGATGTGAAGTGGCACTCAATAGCTTGCATTTCTAACAAGCCACCAGATGATGCTAGTTTTGGTCCCAAAGTCACATCTTTAGTGATAAGATTATAGAATTTTTTCATTATTCCTACAGAATTTCTGAAGAGAAGTGAGAAAATGTATTTTGTAGATTTATTTCCTGATTCTCTATTTTCATTTGAATATACAGCATTTTTTAAAAAGCAATTAAAGAGCATATGATTTTTTCCTTGGAAAATGTAAGATACAAATGCAAAATGATCATCATTATGATTTATACTAAGCTTTGCATCAACAGCCAATACACCACCTATTAACTTATGGACTACTAATTTAATCACCTAGTGAGGTCAGTCAACAAGCAAACTCCCCGGATTGTTGAAGAAATGCAAACTTAAACATAACCAATCAAAACAGTTAGGTTCTACTGAATAATTCAAAAGCAACGGAGTAAAAATCCTGTTTTAAATTGGAAACGCACTCAAAAGGACATTTTTTTCCTTGTTGAGCTCAGAAATCAGTGTATTTACTTAAAATGCTGACTCAGACCTTGGATAGGCCATTGACTTCACCAGCTTTTAATAAAACTCTGAGGGAAATTCCACTGCCATACAATGAAATTCCATTACGTATGACTTATTTTGGGCTCTGCAACTGATAATAAAACATATCAAAGAGAATTCCTCTTCATTTGTTTTTTTAACCGGAGGCTTGGTTTTTGTATGACTTATTGTATTATTCCAGGAGAGTGCTTTTACTGAAAAGTATTTTTAATTGTGTTCTTCAAGAAGTACTAAAAATACATAAATTTTGTTAGAGAAGTTATGTCAATGTTTTAAAATTATATATTTAGCAATTATCAATTAGCTTAATAGCTTCCATAAATATTTTGCTATTTATTTATGGTGTTATGATGCCAAGGAATAACTTTATGGTAGAAAAGACTGATTTTTCCACAGTCCTGCTCAGTTATCATCCAGCGTATATTTCTATGTGAACTGTAAACTAATCTTTCAATGGTTGATCAAGAAACACTGCTAAGAGTCTAGAAGAAATCATATACATTAAAGAAAAAAATTCAAGTTCAATATTTTGGGTTCTATCAGTAGCCATCATGGATGGCTTGATGTTTGTGGCACTGTTTATAAAATTAATTAACATTGGTAATAAGCTTTACAGTTAATGGAAGTTTCTCTTAACAATACCCTATTTGACAGGTAAGAAACACACAGAGCTATGCTACCTAGAGCCCCTTCAAGAATGACCTTTTTTCCCCTGCTGCTGGGAGTGCCAGCAGCAAAAATTCTCTAGCTAGTCACCTCTTCAAGCATCGTGTCAGCTGCATCCTTCCCAGAATGGCTCACATCCAATGACAGAAGCAGGGGTACAGAGGTCTAGGCTTTTCAGAATAGCATAGGACTAACCCAAGCTTGGATTTTCCTTCACCCAATTCTGATTTTGTTCCCCTGGTTTTCATAGGTGTGCCTCCCCTAATGATTCTGCATACTAACACCCTCTAATAGTTTGCTTAACCAAACTTGGCATAATAGGCATTTTCACCTTCATCTTAATGTAGGCAAACAGGCTGCAAGACAGTAAGTGGATTACCAAAGGTTAGGCAATTTGAGTTCCTCTCATTACAAAGCACCACTCCCCTACCATGAGACTTCCATCCCTATGGTCTTTCTGAACCTTGACATTGCTTTTACCTGTACTTCAGGAGATGCACTCAACTTAAGAGAATTTGAGAGGCCTTTACATATTTTTTAAAGATTTATTTTATTTGACAGGGAAAGCCACAGAGAGAGAGGGAAAGACATAGGGAGAAAGAGAGATTTCCCATCTACTGGCTCATTTCCCAAATGGCCGCAATGTCTGGGGCTGGGCAAGGCTGAAGCCAGGAGCCAGGAGCCTCCCCCAGGTCTCCCAAATGGGTGCAGGGGCCGAAGCCCCTGGGCCATCCTCTGATGCCCTCCTAGTCACATCAGAAAGGAGCTGGACTGGAAGTGGGGCAGCCAGAACTCGAACCAGCACCTACATGGGATGCCAGTGCCACAAGCTGTGGCTTAACCCACTAAACCACAACGCTGGCCCCAATAGGCCTTTATTTTCTAAAATATTTTGTGACAGATATTCCTCTCTTATCTTTTTTCACCTCACCGCTACTCTAGGAGCTACAAAGGAAACTAGTAAACACTTAACCCAACCTCTCTCTTAGATAAAATTCAGAATGTCATTGTCCCTAGGTTGCTTGGTTGCAGGGGGAAGGGCGGATGCTGAAGTAGAAGAGCCTGGGGCAGGGACTACAGCAAGTATAAATCGAGACAGGGCCAAGGTTCAAAGTAAAATCAGATTTCAACAGTTTGTACCATACAGAACATAAAGTGTAAAATACTGTTTGAATACTAGTTATAGCATTAATTCACATTGAACAACACATTAAGGACAGAGATCCTACAAGAGGAGTAAGTGCACACTAACTCCTGTTGTTGACTTAACAAATTGACACTCTTGCAAACTGTTGAAATCTTTACTTAATATATACTAAATTGATCTTCTGTATATAAAAAGAATTGAAAATGAATTTTGATGTAATGAATCTTGATGGGAAGGATGCAGCTGACACGATGCTTGAAGAGGTGACTAGCTAGAGAATTTTTGCTGCTGGCACTCCCAGCAGCAGGGGAAAAAAGGTCATTCTTGAAGGGGCTCTAGGTAGCATAGCTCTGTGTGTTTCTTACCTGTCAAATAGGGTATTGTTAAGAGAAACTTCCATTAACTGTAAAGCTTATTACCAATGTTAATTAATTTTATAAACAGTGCCACAAACATCAAGCCATCCATGATGGCTACTGATAGAACCCAAAATATTGAACTTGAGATTAACTCTAGTTAATCATAATTCTGATATTATATTTTATGTGAAAATATTGTTAAGAAATCATTACAAAGATTTGCAATAGCTAAAATTTTAAATGCCAATTATGTTTTGTTCAAAAGTTTTGGAAAATATGGCTTGCATTTAAATATATTTAAATATATTTCCCAAAAGCACATGTTTGTTGATATTGGAATAAACTTTGTGAGAGAAAAGAAAAAAAAAAAAACAAAGTAAAATCAGAAATAAGATAAAGACAAGAAAAATGGAACATGAGTGAGGGTGGTGGCCAGGAGGAAGTAGCAGCAAATGACAGAAGACAAAGGCAAGAGAAAGTAAAAACAGAGAGCCTCCCTTCTGGGTTCCTGCAGCTTCTCCACCTGTGAGCCAACAACCTAGCAAGTACTGGACAAGCTGTGAAGAAGATATGCCCCTAATAAGAGAGCTGTCTGCACCTCAATGTTTATTGCAGCTCAATTCACGATAGCTAAGAACTGGAATCAACCTAAATGCCCATCAACAGTAGACTGGATAAAGAAATTATGGGATATGTACTCTATAGAATACAGCAGTAAAAAAAAATGAAATCTGGTCATTTGCAACAAAATGGAGGAATCTGGAACACATCATGCTGAGTGAATTAAGCCAGTCCCAAAGGGACAAATATCATATATTCTCCCTGATCGGTGACAACTAACTGAGCACCAAAAAGGAAACCTGTTGAAGTGAAAGGGACGCTATGAGAAACAATGAGTTGATCAGCCCTTGTCCTTACTGTCAAGGAACAACTTACTATTTTATTCCTGTTAGTATTTTTTGTTCTACTTAATACCATTGGTTGAACTCTGTAATTAACACACAATTATTCTTAGGTGTTTAAATTTAACTGAAAAGTGATCCCTGTTAAATATAAGAGTGGGAATAAGAGAGGGAGGAAATGCACAATTTGGGACATGCTCAATCAGACTTGCCCCAAACGGTAGAGTTAGAAACGTGCCAGGGGATTCCAAAACAATCCCATAAAGGTGGCATGTACCAATGCCATCTCACTAGTAAAAGTGATCAGTTTCAGTTCACAATTGATCATAAAGAAAGGATTAAGAGTCAAAGGGATCACATAAACAAGACTAGTGTCTGCTAATACTTACTGATAGAATTAAAAAGGAGAGAACAATCCAACATGGGAAGCGAGATACACAGCAGACTCACAGAATGGCAGATGTCCTAAACAGCACTCTGGCCTCGGAATAAGCCCTTAAGGCATTTGGATCTGGCTGAAGAGCCCATGAGAGTATTTTAGGCATGGAAAGCCAAGACACTCTGGCAAACAAACAAACAAACAAACAAAAAAATCCTAAATGAAAGATCTCTGTGAGATCCCAGTAGAAAGATTGGGCCATCAAAGAAGGAGGACCTTTCTCTGAAGGGAGGAGAGAACTTCCACTTTGACTATGACCTTGTCTAAATAAGACTGGAGTTGGTGAACTCATAATGCTTCCATAGCCTTAGCAACTCATGACAAGAGCCTCGGCTAATTACTGATGCCATTACAAGAGTGTCAATTGTTAAGTCAACAACAGGAGTCACTGTGTACTTACTCCCCATGCAGGATCTCTGTCCTTAATGTGTTGTGCTATGTGAATTAACGGTATAACTAGTAATAAACAGTACTTTACATTTTGTGTTTCTGTGTGGGTGCAAACTGTTGAAATCTTAATATATACTAAATTGATCTTCTGTATATAAAGATAATTGAAAATGAATCTTGATGTGAATGGGATGGGAGAAGGAGTGGTAGATGGGAGGGTTGTGGGTGGGAGGGAGGTTATGGGGAGGAAAAAGCAACTGTAATCCAAAACCTTTGGAAATTTATATTTATTAAATAAAAGTTTAAAAAAAGAAAAAAGAAAAAAGAAAAAGATATGCCCCTTAGACTGTAAACTTCTCTGGATACATCACTTTAGCTCTAATGGATAGTAGTGTTATTGAAAGCTCCATAAGGGCAAATTTTGTAGATATAGTTTTGATCTATTGTATGTTGATTCAAGCCAAACACCAGTCAGAGAGATGAACACCCAGGTAAAACCAGTCTCAAATGTACCTAGTAATTTCCAGCAGAAAGTAATTCAGGAGGCAGTAGGCCATAGCACTTAGGTTCCTAGTTTATTCAATACTGATATATCAAACAAATAATTTGATATCCATACAAGAAAATCAGGTACCCTCATAGACTTTATTGCATCTTGGTGAACTAGGATTCAAAAGAGGCATTGTTTGGAATGTACCACTTGTGCGAAGGGAATAGTATTTTGTCAAGAAGGTATACACATACACACACACACACAGAGACACACACAAATACACACACAAACCCCAAACAAGAATGGCAGAATGATAAAGAGAACTGAAGTAGAGATAAAAGGAAAGAGCATCAAAGTGATATTAGTGTTGGTGGGGGAGGAGGGATAGTTAAACAGCCATTCCAGGCAGAAACGACGACTGGATGATCACATCCTAATACTGATCATAAACCTGGCACAGATACAAAGGCAAGATACAGAAGCGATGAAGGATTGTGGCAGATCTACACATCTCCAGGAAGTCACTGTCAGCTAAAAGCAAAGAATCAGAGGCATCTTATTCACAACTTCATTTTTTAGAAAATATAAAATGCAATGAAGGGAATTATTCATAGCACCCAATTCCTAGATTGGGAAAGTACTGATTAGCAAAATAGAAATGCTAGATCGCTTGGGGTGGAGAGAAGACTGGTAGGTAATAGCATCTTACAGTGTGTATTAGTCAAAAATCTCAGTCTAAGCAAAGCTTGATATGTGCTCTAGAAGAAGACAGCTTTCAGAAGTTTGGAGAGCAGTGGGCAAGAACTCATGGCCAGAGAGTGGGAAGCAAAGAACTCTAGTCTTTTAACCACACATTTCTCAGACAAATCATGGAAGGCGAGGGGAAAACATTTAAGAAACAACTCTGAGGCCGGCGCTGTGGCTCAGTAAGTTAATCCTCCGCCTTGCAGCGCCGGCACACCGGGTTCTAGTCCCGGTCGGGGCACTGGATTCTGTCCCAGTTGCCCCTCTTCCAGGCCAGCTCTCTGCCAGGCCAGCTCTCTGCTGTGGCCCGGGAGTGCAGTGGAGGATGGCCCAAGTCCTTGGGCCCTGCACCCGCATGGGAGACCAGGAGAAGCACCTGGCTCCTGGCTTCAGATCAGCGTAGTGCGCTGGCTGCAGTGCGCCAGCCGTGGCGGCCATTGGAGGGTGAACCAACGGCAAAGGAAGACCTTTCTCTCTGTCTCTCTCACTGTCCACTTTGCCTGTCAAAAAAAAAAAAAAAAAAAAAAAAGATAAAAGAAAAGAAAAGTAAAGAACAGAACAGAACTCTGGCAGCTAGGGGCCAGTGCTATGGCTCAGTAGGTTAAGCTGCCTTCTGCAACACTGGGATCCCATATGGGCATCGGCTTGAGTCTCGGCTGCTCCACTTCTGATCCAGCTTCCTGTTAACGCACCTGGGAAAGCAGCAGAAAACGGTCCATATACTCGGGCCCCTGCCACTCACATAGGAGAGTTGGATGGAGCTTCCTGGCCTTTGTGACCATCTAGGGAGTGAACCAGTGAATGGACGATCTCTCTATCTCTCCCTCTCTCTCTCTCCCTCTATATCTGTAACTCTGCCTTTCAAATAAATACTAAATAAATAAATAAATAAATAAAAACTACACTTTGGCCAGCGCCATGGCTCACTAGGCTAATCCTCCACCTGTGATATCAGTACCCCAGTTTCTTTTTCTTTCTTTCTTTTTTTTTTTTTTTTTTTTTTTTTTGACAGGCAGAGTGGACAGTGAGAGAGAGAGACAGAGAGAAAGGTCTTCCTTTTGCCGTTGGTTCACCCTCCAATGGCCGCCGCGGCCAGCGCGCTGCGGCCGGCACACCGCACTGATCCAATGGCAGGAGCCAGGTACTTCTCCTGGTCTCCCATGGGGTGCAGGGCCCAAGCACTTGGGTCATCCTCCACTGCACTCCTGGGCCACAGCAGAGAGCTGGCCTGGAAGAGGGGCAACCGGGACAGAATCCAGCGCCCCGACCGGGACTAGAACCCAGTGTGCTGGCACCACAAGGCAGAGGATTAGCCTAGTGAACCATGACGCCAGCCAGTACCCCAGTTTCTAGTCCCAGTTGGGGCACTGGGTTCTGTCCTGGTTGCTCTTCTTCCAGTCCAGCTCTCTGCTGTGGCCCGGGAAAGCAGTGGAGGATGGCCCAAGTCCTTGGGCCCTGCACCCGCATGGGAGACCAGGAGGAAGCACCTGACTCCTGGCTTCAGATCAGCACAGCGTGCTGGCTGTAGTGGCCATTTGAGAGGTGAACCAACGGAACAAAGACCTTTCTCTGTCTCTCACTGTCTAACTCTGCCTGTCCAAAAAAAAAAAAAAAAAAAAAAAAACTACACTTAGATAAACAGAAACAAGGTATCATTTATAAAGAATAAAAGATTCCAAATGCAACCATAACAAATGAAAACTAATACAAGGGAATAAAGTATATGAAAATTGCCAACAAATATGGCAATATGTTTGCTAAAGGTATACAAGGCACAATAGAAAGATCTGGGACAATAAAGTCTGCAGAATAAGAGCAGAAAACAACTTTTCAGATCTTTCCTCTGTTTTATTTTCTGTCTCACATCCCCTATACCTCATGAGCTTGTGAGAGATAACACCCAGCCTGCCCTGGCCATGGCCTCAAAGACATGATCAAACACAGCCAGTCAGCTATGTCTATGAGACTGGATACATGAATGAGCAGACAGAAAGTGTTCCTTTTTCATTTGGGATGTGAATCCAGTCCAGTAGCTACCTCCCCTATCATACAAAAAGCCTATCAACAGAAGGAATAAGAACAAGAAGTATGGCAAGAAATCTGGGCTGCTGATAATATCCACTGAGTCCCTGACCAGAGCCATAATTGAATCATTGAGTCGTACCAATGAGTCCCTCAATGAGATAACCCAAAATATTCTTTCTATCCTAAGAGTTTAAGTTAGAAACTTTCATTTTTAATCAAGAGTCTTGGTTAGTACATTGGTCAAGAAGGTTAACTGCAATATTAGTAAAGAGAGAGCAAATATTGGGAGGTAGAAATTAAAGTACAAGCTAGGTAAGCAGGTTAAAAAAAAAAAAAACGCACATTTCAAAAGACTTGAGATCTATTTCATAAGACCAAAAGAAGGCTCAGATGACATCAGTGTACTGTAAATAGGCATCTTTGAAGAACTATGGAGAATAGAAGTCTTGCTGGCAGATGGGAAAAGGGCAAATAAATGTTTCCATTTTCAAAAAGGTAAAAGCAGTTCAATTCTTTAAACTATATGCCACAGAGGGTGGATAGATCTCCAGAAAAACTTTAGAGTATAGAAAGTTAGTAAACACTTATGAGGTAAAGAGGCAATCACTGGGAACCAATACAGGTTCATGAAACTCACTTAATTCTGGGATTCTATCATTGTCTTCTTTTATCTCTATTTACCAGAGAGGATGAGGGGAATACTCATTATGCCAGAAACTATTCAAGGAATTGTTCTGATATATACTAGTCTATCCTGTATGATGGCTATAGTCATAATTGGTTTATCTCGTTAATTATAACAATGCCAGCCGGTGCCGTGGCTCAATAGGCTAATCCTCCACCTTGCGGCGCCGGCACACCGGGTTCTAGTCCCGGTCGGGGCGCCGGATTCTGTCCCGGTTGCCCCTCTTCCAGGCCAGCTCTCTGCTATGGCCAGGGAGTGCAGTGGAGGATGGCCCAGGTGCTTGGGCCCTGCACCCCATGGGAGACCAGGAAAAGCACCTGGATCCTGGCTCCTGCCATTGGATCAGTGCGGTGCGCCGGCTGCAGCGGCGGCCATTGGAGGGTGAACCAACAGCAAAGGAAGACCTTTCTCTCTCTGTCTCTCTCTCTCACTGTCCACTCTGCCTATCAAAAAAATAAAAATAAAATAAAAAAAAATAAAAATAAACAATGCCAACTGTGTATTAACAATATATGTTCTAAAATGTACAAGTTACATGCATGAATGTACACATAATCATATACACATCAACACACACACCAACCTGTATACACACCAACATGCACAATATACACATGAACATATGCAATACATGAAATTTAAATGTATGCAAATACACACAGGCAAACATGCCTACACATATACTTCCTATATGTGCACTCATACACATGAACACATTCCTTAAATACACACACAGTGCATGAACACAGGGATACACATACATGTGTGCACACCCATTTATGCATGCATGCAAACTAGAACAATAATTTAATGTGGGCAATAATCAGCCTCATGATACAGAAAACGGGGGTGAGGCAATTTGGTCACACAACTAGTAATGGCAAAAAAAAAGATTTTTTTTTTAAACTTTTATTTAATGCATATAAATTTCCAAAGTACGACTTATGGATTACAATGGCTTCCCCCCCATACCGTCCCTCCCACCCACAACCCTCCCCTTTCCCACTCCCTCTCCCCTTCCATTCACATCAAGATTCATTTTCGATTATCTTAATATACAGAAGATCAGCTTACTATACATCAAGTATGGATTTCAACAGTTTGCTCCCACACAGAAACATAAAGTGAAAAATAATAGATGATTTTTTTAAATGATGATGAAATCAGAGCAGACCTATTGTCATGTTTAATCCCAGTGAGAGTCAAGTTGGGAATTGATAATTTCTTTTTTTTTTTTTTTTTTTTTACAGAGGATCAGTTTAGTATGCATTAAGTAAGGATTTCAACAGTTTGCACCCCCATAGAAACACAAAGTGAAATATATTGTTTGAGTACTCGTTATAGCATTAAATCTCAATGTACAGCACATTAAGGATAGAGATCCTACATGAGGAGTAAGTGCACAGTGACTCTTGTTGTTGACTTTACAAATTGACACTCCTGTCTATGGCATCAGTAATCTCCCTATGCTCCAGTCATGAGTTTCCAAGGCTATGGAAGCCCTCTGAGTTCTCCGACTCTTATCTTGTTTAGACAAGGTCCTAGTCAAAGTGGAGGTTCTCTCCTCCCTTCAGAGAAAGGTACCTCCCTCTTTGAAGACCTGTTCTTTCCACTGGGATCTCACTCGCAGAGATCTTTTGCCAGAGTGTCTTGGCTTTCCATGCCTGAATTACTCTCATGAGCTTTTCAGCCAGCTCCAAATGCCTTTAGGGCTGATTCTGAGGCCAGAGTGCTATTTAGGACATCTGCCATTCTATGAGTCTGCTGAGTATCTCACTTCCCATGTTGGATCACTTTGGATTCTCTAATTCTTCAACGAATATTCCTTGTCAACAAAGGGTATCTCTGTGTACCTTTACACAAAGAGAGACAACTAAAAAGGGATGACAAGCTGGTGGAAGATCTGAAGCCTTTTTGGCCTCTTCAACTTTCAAAACTTTGATAATAGAGAAAGGGTCATATGAAAATCTGAAGATATCTCTAAACTAACTATTATGTTGTTGAAAGAATTGGAATCTAAACTGAATATGGGAAGAAATGTAATAGGGATAAAATGAGTTCTCAGACACAGGCTACTAAAGTACATAACTACATAAAAGAGAACACTACTTTTCAATGTCATAAAATAATTGAGGAAAGATAGTGCTAAAGGAATGCACTCAACTCTAGGCTTTATTAACAGCAAAATAAAGTTAAAAAGGTAGAGAATTACCATTTTAAGAAATTATTAATTTGGGGCCTACATTGCTGTGTAGCAGGTAAAGCTGCCTCCTGCAACGTTGGCATCCCATGGCACCAGTCCAAAACTGGATACTATGCTTCTGATCCAGCTCCCTGCTGATGCATCTGAGAAAGCAGCAGGCTACTGCCCATGGATTTGGGCCTCTGCATCCATGTGGGAGACCCAGAAGATGATTCTGGCTCCTGGCTTCTACCTGGCCCAACCCCAGCTATTGTAGCAAACAGAGGAACTGAACCAACAGATGGAAGAGCTCTTTGTCTCTCCCTCTCTTTGTGGCTCTGCCTTTCAAATAAATAAATCTTTATTAAAAAGTTATTTGTCTATTTGTTTTTTTGTTTTTTTTTCTTTTTTTATTTTATTTTTTATTTAGTAAATATAAATTTTCAAAGTACAGTTAATGGATTACAATGGCTCCCCCCCCATAATTTCCCTCCCACTCACACCCCTCCCATCTCCCACTCCCTCTCCCATTCCATTCACATCAAGATTCATTTTCAATTATCTTTATATACAGAAGATCAATTCAGTATATATTAAGTAAAGATTTCATCAGTTTGCACCCACACAGAAACACAAAGTGTAAAATCTGTTTCAGTACTAGTTATAGCATTACTTCACATTGGACAACACATTAAGGACAGATCCCACATGAGAAGTAAGTACACAGTGACTCCTGTTGTTGACTTAACAATTTGACACTCTTGTTTATGGCTCAGTAATCTCCCTAGGCTCTAGTCATGAGTTGCCACGGCTATGGAAGCCTTTTGAGTTCGCCGACTTCGATCTTATTCTGACAGGGTCATAGTCAAAGTGGAAGTTCTCTCCTCCCTTCAGAGAAAGGTACCTCCTTCTTTGATGGCCCCATTCTTTCCACTGGGAACTCACTCGTAGAGATCTTTCATTTAGGTCTTCTTTTTTTTTTTTTCCACGGTGTCTTGGCTTTCCATGCCTAAAATACTCTCATGGGCTCTTCAGCCAGATCTGAATGCCTTAAGGGCTGATTCTGAGGCCAAAGTGCTGTTTAGAACATCTGACATTCTATGAGTCTACTGTGTATCCCGCTTCCCATGATGGATCATTCTCTCCCTTTTTGATTCTATCAGCTAGTATTAGCAGACACTAGACTTGTCTGTGTGATCCCTTTGACTCTTAGACCAATCAGTGTCATCAATTGTGAACTGAAATTGATCACTTGGAATAGTGAGATGGCATTGGTACATGCCACCTTGATGGGATTGTATTGGGATCCCATGGCATGATTCTAACGCCACCATTTGGGGTAAGTCCGATTGAGCATATCCCAAATTGTACATCTCCTCCCTCTCTTATTCCCACTCTTATATTTAACAGGGATCACTTTTCAGTTAAAATTTAAACACCTAAGAATAATTGTGTGTTAATCACAGAGTTCAACCAATAGTACTAGAACAAAACAAAGAGAAAATACTAAAATGGATAAAGTATAAAACCACAATGAGGTTTCACCTCACCCTGGTTAGAATGGCTCACATTCAGAAATCTACCAACAATAGATGCTGGAGAGGATGGGGGGAAAAAGGGACACTAACCCACTGTTGGTGGGAATGCAAACTGGTTAAGCCACTATGGAAGGCAGTCTGGAGATGCCTCAGAAACCTGAATATAACCCTACCATACAACCCAACCATACCACTCCTTGGAATTTACCCAAAGGAAATTAAATTGGCAAACAAACAAGCTGTCTGCACATCAATGTTTATTGCAGCTCAATTCACAATAGCTAAGAACTGGAACCAACCCAAATGCCCATCAACAGTAGACTGGATAAAGAAATTATGGGATATGTACTCTATAGAATACTATACAGCAGTCAAAAACAACAAAATCCAGTCATTTGCAACAAGATGGAGGAATCTGGAAAACATCATGCTGAGTGAATTAAGCCAGTCCCAAAGGGACAAGTATCATATGTTCTCCCTGATTGTTTGTCTATTTGAAAGAGCAGCACAGAGAATCTTCCATCTGCTGATTCACTTCACAAATGGCCACAGCAACAAGAGCTGGACCAAGCTGGGTTAAAAACCAGGAGCCAGGAATTCCATCCTGGTCTCCCAGATGGGTACCAAGGGTCCAGGCACTTGGACCATCATCTACTGCTTTTCCAGGTGCATTAGCAAGAAGCTGGATGGGAAGCAGAACAGCCGGGGCCTGAATCGATACTCACACATGGGATGCCATTGTCACAAGCAGTGGCATAACCCACTGTGCCACAATGTCAGCCCCAAGAATGATCATTTTTAACTCTACATATGCTAAGTTAACACAGTGGCAGCTGTCCAGAGGGGATGGATCATGATGATGAATAATAAAATCTTGGCCTAAGATAGTTTAGAGGAAGACAAACACTAGATTTGATGACAGAAGCAAAGGCTCACACGGTGGGTGTATTAGAATTTACCACATATTCTGTCTGTCATTCAGAGACTTTAAAAGGCAAAATGGAGTTAATGGAGAGAAGTGACTGTGAGTCATAACTCAACACAACATAAACATGAGAGATTCCTGTTAAGGCAGAGATTAACTGCAGTGATTAAGGAGTGATTAGATGTTTGAGTAAGAGGATGCTTTCCTGACATAAGAAAGTCAGAGTCACCTTGGTCCTCAAAAGAATTAATTGAATAGGCTCATATACGTAAGTGTAGTTAGAACAGTCATCCACCAACTTAACAAGTTTCCCAGACATAACTGGTAAACAATTCCTGTAGAAAGAAGTAGATCTACTGGCATAAGTTCAAGATTTCCTGAGAAATGATTTTAATTTAAATTAAGAAAGAAGAAACTCAGATTCTGACCTGTGTGTGTCTCCCCCAAGATTTGAAATCAGGGAGACAACTAAGTGAGGAATCAGGTCATTGTAACCATATAAGAAGAATTAATCAGGACAAGAGAAGATCTTGTATTGCTGTAAGGCTCAGTCCACAAAAATAAGTGTGGGGAAGGGCTAATTGTGGCACATTGTGCAGCGGAGTCTGAAAGCCCCTTGGGCCGCAGAATAATCCAGAAAAATCTCCCCATTTCAATTCACTGGATGCTGTGTATGAAGAATAATTAAAGAACATATGTGCAACCACCCTGTTATCCAAGCACAACCCATCAATAGGAATTGTACGGGACCAACAAAAGTATAACCAAAATAAGCAAACATCAGTTCATCTGTGCACACCAGTCATCAGCAGGACTCCAGGCAGCAGACAGCAGCAAAGGCAATAGAAAACTGGCCCTCTTCTCCAGGCTGATGTCTTCCCTATCTCAGAAGTTCGGCTATCTTCCCTTCTCTGTTTTGACTCACCTCTGGGATTCCTAGACAATTAGAGTGCAATGTGATCAAGGGCACACATTCTGCTTCTGTTATTAAAACATGGGTGGACGCTTCTCTGTCCAACATTAGAGTAGCCTCCCTATCTACTCAACGTGAAACTTGGGCTTTCCTAATTACCAAAAAACGATTATTAAAGACTAAAGAAATCAGTTCATGGCTTTCACCTACATTTTGTTTCCTTGTTAACTCAATATCCAACCATATCTAATATTATCTATACTGCTTTGAAACCCATGCTTGCTACTGGAAAACTTGAGCATTCCAAATCTCCTATGTCCCACCCAGTCCATTGCTTCCTGCTTACTGGGTAAGGGGACAGTGTTTGCAGCTTTATTCATTGCTGCTGTAAAAAATTACCACAAACTTGATGGCTTAAAACAACACAGATCTACCATCTGAAAGCCCTGGAGGTCAGAATGAGAAACGGGTTTCCATGGGCTAAAGTCAAGGTGTTTGTCGTGCTGCATTCCTCCCAGAGGCTCCAAAGAGAATCCTTTTCCTTGCCCCTTCCCCCTGCTGGACCCTTCCTGCACTTCTTGGCCCATGACTGATTCAAACAATCTCATCACTCTGATGTCTGCTTCTACTGCCACATCTCTCAATTTCTGGCATCTCTTTTTCTCTTGTGTTTTTTCTCTTGGGTTCATCAGAATTACAGGATAATCTCCCATTCCAAAATTTTGATTTTACTCACTGTGAAAAATCCATTTGCCATGTAACATATTCACAAGTCCCTGGTATTAGGGGGTAGACACCAATGGGTGGGGATTAGGGGAGATGGGGAGAATTTTTCTTCCTATCAAAAAAGCCAATGGCTAAATCTTAGCAGGATTCTGAGTTATCACTCCTGGAAGCCACTGAAAGGACTGTCCTTGATTGTTTGTTTATAGCTCTATTAAAGCTAAAAGGTTAGAAGTTTGAGCTTTTAATTCATTAAACATTGGAGAGGAGAAAATTTCAGGAAAATCCTTAAAGACATAAATATCCTAAACTAGATGAGGGAGAAGGGTACAAAAAGCCAACAAGGTTATTTAAAAGAACATTCCCTTCCAACAGTGTGGATATTCAAACACCCCACAGGAAGACAACAATAACTTTTGGATAATCTGTTTTGGAAAGAGTGAATATTTTTCTATCTCCATACAAAATCAAAATCATTATTTCAAAAGGCATAAAGAAGATGAAGTCCTCAAGAGAAAATTTCCCATACCAATGCATAAGAATTGGGAAAACAAACAGGAAAAGGCCTTTTGAAGCCTAACTTGATGAAGTGGGTCACAAAAGCGATCTCAAGAAAAACTTTTCTATTTAGTGCAGTTTCCGACGACATCTGCCTCACTGCCCCACCAATCCTTTTAGCGCCAATACCAGGAGGTAGCCACCCACAGATATTGTTCATTCTTTGATGATGCCCAAAGGCTGGCCAATATTGTCTATTATGTTCTGTGTCTCAACTTCCGTATTAGAAATTGAGGACCAACCAAAGCGTGAAAGTTTGAAGATTCAGCAAAACAAGACATTCAAGGTTTTTAATGTCTAGTCACTTGTATGTGAAGGAAAAGGTTATGTATTCCAACCAGAGAAAGTGAGCCATTCGTTACCCACTTATCAGGAGGCAACTCAGGCTACTCAGTATTACTAGCCAGAGAGAACGAATGCCTAGTAAAGTTGAAATAGACATCCAGGAAAGCCCTGAATACAAATATGTGATATTTTTCTTATTGCTATGTTATCTTCAAATAAGATACAGTACATTTAGTATTACTGATCAAACTAATATATTTCCTAAGAAAAAAATGGCATTAACTTTCAATTTTGGCAATCATAAAATGGGAAAATTGTCCCACATTTCCCAAGAGAAAGGAATAAATCTGTGAATGAAAGAGAGAGAGAGAGAAAGAGAGAGAGAGAGACATCAAATGGCCACAGATGAAATCAATAATGAAAAATTATTCTAGGATTTTTTAATCTTGTGTTATAAGTCTTTTTCATGGAGGTATATAAAATTTTGTACGATGTCAATATAACTTTCCTAGCACATTTTGAACTATTAACTTGAACCTATTTTTATTTAAGAATAACTTAAGAAACTGTAAGAAGAGTGTGGTGGCAAAGTTAAATTAAACCTGTGCAAACCTCTATTTCCATATTGCCTAACTGATTCACATTATAGCATGTCTGTGACTGAACTTATCTGTGGGGAGCAAACCGGACTGGACTGTTACTGGAATTAAGACTTATTCTATGCATCTGCTCTCCCACAATATGGCGCTGGGAGAGAAGTAAACAGCTTCCGCACAGCTGCCTCCAGTTCAACCAATTAACTGTAGGACTTGCTCCTGATTGGAGAGCAGCGTACTCGGCGTGTGGGCAGCCGAGTTGGGATTGGCAGAGAAGGACTATAAAGGAGGAGAGAGACGGCATGCACCGGGAACATCTATGGGGAACATCTAGCTGAAAGAACACCCGTGCAGCCCCCGAGAAAGCCGGCCGGCGGTGTGCCGCTCCCCTGCGGAAGTGGGGAATGCGGCCAGGGGGAACTGCCCTTCCACGGAGGTGGAAGGGATAGTAGCCAACCCGGGAAGAACCAGCAGCAAACCCGGGGAGGGCCGAGCAGACGAAAGAACAGCGCAGGGTCCTGTGTTGCTCCTCCACGAAGACGGGGAGCGACATAATGGTGCCGTGACTCGGATAGGAAACCTAGGACGGATAGCAAACTTAGGAGGGAAGAAACGGGAAGAAGCAGGAAAATACCAGAGAGAGAGACTAGCAAACAGCCTAGGGAAAAGCCGGACGAAAAGGGTGCCGGAAGAAGCTATTGAAAGCCTAGGCATAGACTCGAAACAGCCTAGGGAAAAGCCGGACGAAAAAGGAGCCGGAAGAAGCTATTGAAAGCCTAGGCATAGACTCGGATACGGACTACGGGGGGAAGCTGGGAGAAATCTCTAAGGTCGAAAGCGAAAGTGAAAGCTAGAACAAACAGATTCGGACGCGGACTGTGGGGAGAGGCCAGGAGAAATGAGAGAGGAATATCGTTGGAGGAAAGCTTGGGGAAACATACCGGGTAGAGAAAAATGTTAGGGAAATTGAAGCCGCGGGGGGCAGGCCAAGGCGGAAACGAAAGCCACTTTGGGATTCTCAAGTTAGCCCGGGAATAGGGGGCGAAAAGTTGAAACCAGAAGCTGAGACGCAAGCCAGATTGGGATCCGTCTGATTAGCCCGGGGAGCAAAGGACGGGAAGCCAAATCGTGGGGCGGAGACGTACGCTGGGTTGAATTCGCCAGGCTAGCCCGGGGAACTTAGATTGAATCCTAGTGGCGGAGACGCAAGCTACGCTGTGTTACTCGCGGAAGCCGCCGCGTGCAGAGAGAGCACGGGGCGTGAATAGATAGGGAACGCTGGCGTAGGCCGTGGTTCAGACGCGAAAGGGTTAAGCGTGGAGACCGCGGAGCGCGCGAACCCGAGCCGCACAAAGCCGGGAAGCTGCGCAGATGAGAGAGGCGCGCGGGCTGAAGCGGCGCAGAGCCGGGAACCTGCCGGCGGGGCGAGGTGCCGGAAAGCCGCAGGGATAAGAGAAACAGAAGTTTGGAAGTGAAGTAAAAGAGAAATGGGAATGCTGGAAGATAGAAGTGAAATGGGAGAGGTAGGAATGCCCGGAGATAGAGAAATAGAGAAAAATAAGGCCTCCCCTCAACATGCCAATTAGAAGGCTTGGATTCGGTCTGCCTAATCAAGTGAGGCGATGAGCACCTGCGGGCAGCTAGCAGCTTATGCGCCACAGGTCACCGAAGACAGGCACGAATTAACATCAGTAAGGCTTCCCCACAATACAACAATATTAAGCTTGGATTCGGTCTGCCTGATTTAAGGCGGTAAGCGCCAGCAAAGCTCGACCAGAGTATGAGCTGCAGGTCACCGAAGATAGGCACGAACCAACACTAATAAGTCTCCCCCACAATAAGGCAATGAGAAGGCTTGGATTCGGTTTGCCTGATAGGTTTTGTAAACACCTGCAGGCAGTTCTAGCAGAGCAGGGCATGCGCTGCAGGGCACCGAACACAGGCACGCATCAGCGCCTAAAAACCTCCTCACAACATGGCGAAGAGAGGACCCGGATTCGGTTTTCCTGATTGATAGGACTTGTAAGAGCCTGTGGCAACTCTAGCAAGTAGAGCAGAGTGTGTGCCGTGGGACACCGAAGACAGGCGCGTATCAACGCTAAAAAATAAAAAGAAAGGGGGATCTGTGGGGAGCAAACCGGACTGGACTGTTACTGGAATTAAGACTTATTCTATGCATCTGCTCTCCCACAATATGGCGCTGGGAGAGAAGTAAACAGCTTCCGCACAGCTGCCTCCAGTTCAACCAATTAACTGTAGGACTTGCTCCTGATTGGAGAGCAGCGTACTCGGCGTGTGGGCAGCCGAGTTGGGATTGGCAGAGAAGGACTATAAAGGAGGAGAGAGACGGCATGCACCGGGAACATCTATGGGGAACATCTAGCTGAAAGAACACCCGTGCAGCCCCCGAGAGAGCCGGCCGGCCGTGTGCCGCTCCCCTGCGGAAGTGGGGAATGCGGCCAGGGGGAACTGCCCTTCCACGGAGGTGGAAGGGATAGTAGCCAACCCGGGAAGAACCAGCAGCAAACCCGGGGAGGGCCGAGCAGACGAAAGAACAGCGCAGGGTCCTGTGTTGCTCCTCCACGAAGACGGGGAGCGACACTTATCTGTACTCCCTACCGGAATGTAGACAAGTGAATGAAACCCTGTTCATCATCCTGGAAGTGCACAGCCCCTTCATCTTTGATCACTGAGCTGCATAAGTGGACACTAAGTTGAATAAGTTTTATTTTTTCATTATTCATTTAACAAATATTTGCTAGCTGATAAATATCTGAATCAGAAAATTTAAAATTGTTCATTACTTTTAGTACTTGGAGGATAATGCTTCACTTTTCATAAATAATGCAATATTCTTATCTCTATCTTTCCAATTTATAAACAAAAATTGCACATTATTATACACTGTTTTAAAATAAAAAGATACAGAATCAGATAGTGCATTATCTGCTGTCCCTACTACTATGTTATCTTAGGTAAATGACTTAGCTTATGGTCTCATCCTCTCAATTTATAAAATGGGAAAAACAGTACTTCCTAGGATGCTTTCAGAGCTAAATGAGATTATTCATGCTCTCACAGAGTAGAGTACAGTGAGTCTCATTAAGGTTCTGGTCAGTTTTTTAAGAAAGTTTTTATTTAATAAATATAAATTTCATAGGTACAGCTTTTGGAATATAGTGGTTCTTCCCCCCATACCCACCCTCCCTCCCCCACTCCTGTCCCACTTCCTGCTCCCCCTGTCATCCCATTGTTCATTAAGATTCATTTTTAATTATCTTTATTTACAGAAGATCAACTTTATACTAAGTAAAGATTTCAACAGTTTGCGTTCACACAGATATACAAAGTATAAAGTACTGTTTAAAGACTAGTTTTACTGTAAACTCTTATAGCACAACTCATTAAGGACAGAGGTCCTACATGGGGAGCAAGTGCATAGTGACTTCTGCTGTTGATTTAACAATTGACACTCTTATTTATGACGTCAGTGATCACCCAAGGCTCTTGTCATGAGCTGCCAAGGCTATGGAAGCCTTTTGAGTTCATAAACTCAAACAATATTTAGACAGGGCCATAGTTGAAGTGGAAGTTCTCTCCTCCCTTCAGAGAAAAGTACATCCTTCTTTGAGGTCAGCTTGTTTGAGCTCAAACCTCTCCTTTGCCAGTTACCAACTACGATCTTAGACATTTTACTCTTCTTAACTTTAATATCCTTGTCTTTGCAATAGAAAAATGGTATTTATTCTGCAAGATTTTAATCAGAGTCAAATGAGTTATTATTACAATTCAATTGCAAATGTCCAAAACCCAACTGATATGGGAGAGATAGGATTAGACTGATTAGATTCATGAGCTTGAGACCATGGCTCCCTCCCCCACTTTCCCCTACCTGATCTCACTTGTATATAACCACCTGCCAATCAGACTACATAACCACTTCCCTTTTGGAAGAAAGAGGGGTGGAGTGCCCTGTGCCTCTGTTCTCCTGCACGCCACCCATTTTTGTGGCCACCCCTGCTTGCATGGCTCCTCCTCTAGGCTCCAGTCTGCAGACTCCCTCATGTGGCCCTTGGTCTGCCCTCTGAGATTCTAGTATGGAATTTTCCATTTACCCTTTTGTGCCCCTATCCCTTAATAAAGCCCTTACATTCCTGTGTATTTCTCTCACTTCCCCAAATAAATCCTAAACCTTACCATGGAGCCTGTCTCATTTATGTCTAAGCTTGGCATGCTTCTCTAAGTTTGAGACAAAAAACCAAAATATTAATTTTAGTGTATGCTACCCAATAACACACCTAAAACCTGCGTGAGCCCAAAAGCAACTTATAACTAGAAAATTTAGGAAGTAGTTTTGCCTTTTGACACAGATGGTTCCAACAGCTCAAACGAGGTTTCTGTCTTACCATCTTTTGACTCTGTGTCTTCCTGGCTACATTCTCAGATAGGTTTTTGTCCTAGACTATTTGAAATACAGTGTTTCCCAAAACATCTTTGAGGAAAACCCAAAGAAAGATACTGATTGGATTTCTTTTCTGGATCACAAGTCCATTCTTAATCCAATCACTATGGCTAGAGAAAAGAAGGGGGTACACTGACTCATCATGCTGCCCTTTGACCTCTGGGAAAAAGTCACAACTGGATTCCTTCCAGGAAATAGGATTCCAAATCTAAATGGGGAAAGGTACTGAACAGACAAAAATGACAACAATTTACTATATTTGAGCAATAAATGTTATCTATTCTTTTAATCATAGTGTATCAGCCTGAGTTCTCCAAAGAAGCAAAGCCAGTAGGACCCATATCCATATCTATAGAAAGAGGTTTATTATAAGGATTTGGTCCAAGGGATTATGGAGAATGACAAGTCCCAGGATCCAAAGTACAAGACAACATCCTAAAGACCCAAGAGAGTTGATGACATACTTCCAGTCTGTAGGCCAGCAGATTCAAGACCCACTAAGAATCAAGGTTTTCATTTAAATCAAAATGCTTGAAAAAGTTGATGTCCCAGTTTAAAACCAGCCAGTTAGGAAGAATTCTTTCTTATTTGGGGGAATGTCAACCTTTTTTGTTCTATTTAGACTTTCAAATGATTGGATGAATCCCACCCACATTAGTAGTTACACTAACAATCATTGTAACCACCCACAGTGAAAGCAATCTGCTTTTCTCAGTTTACCAATTGGTATGTTAATTTTATCCAAATTCACCCTCACAAAAACACCCAGAATAATTTTTGATCAGATATCTCAACACCTATAGCCCAGTAGGGTTAACAGGAAATAACAGGAGTGTAAGACAATATTGAGTGTTTTGTTTAACACTAAGCTTTAAGGAAACACAGTAGAAAACTCTTCTGATAAATTCATAGTTGAACAAACCCCGACATGAATTTAAGATGCCCCCTTCCTTTGAAAATCATTATGTAGTCCATGTGTATTAATAACAAATGGCACTCAGTCTCTCTTTGGATAGTTTTCCTATGCCTCTAAGCTTACCAAAAGACCAAATGAGAACCTGGCTGATGCAATGGTTACTCTATTGAGAAAAACACAGATCACACTACCCAGCTAAAAAATTCATCCAGGAAGTAATCAAACATCAACAAATGGATAGCACCATTACTCACAAAAATAAAAATAATTAAGCCAATTGTCAAATCCAGAGAAAATATTTTAGATTGACATCACACTGAAGCAGTAAATGACTCCTTGATGTAAAGATAGTAGGCCCATATATATGGTTCCTGGGTTCAAGAGTCAGCAGGCTAGATTTCAAACATAACTTCTCCAGTACAGACTTGGTGTGCAAACCACCTACTTGTTGTCTTCCAAAAAAGCTCCAAGATGGAAAATATTTCAGTTATACACTTAAGAGAAACTTCTGACTTATTTTAAGCAGTGACAGATGTCTTCAAAACTAACATCCCCAAGAATAGGCATTTCCTCTCAAAATGGTTGACCTGGCTTAATGCCACTGTTGACATGACATATTGGGCTGGATAATTCTTTGTTGTAAGAAACTGTTCTGTGCATTATAGAATGTTTAGCAGAATCCTTTTTATTCCCTAGATGCCAGTAGAAACTCCCCACTTATGACAACAAAAATTATCTCCAGACAATGTCAAATGTTTCCTCGGGGGGGTGGGAGGAGGGTTAAAATCATCAGGTGCCAGTTTACCATCTGGAACACTAGTTTGCAAATAAGTATCAAGATCTTCATGGTTTGTAGAAAAAAAGCAAAGCTTATCATTCAAAAGATTAGATTTAATGATCCAAAAAAATGTCCAAGAGATATTTTCAGTGAAGAATTAAGTCTCCAAGGTATTGTATGTTTAATAAAAAATAATGTGGGCATAAGAATGGTTATACATGTAGAAAGATACAAGCCAAACTGAACTTAGGACAAGAGCTGCAGTACAGTATGGCAGGGAACATAAGCATTTTATTAAAATTTAAATTTGTTCAAAATTAGGACTCAAAATTTTTCATATGTATTTACTATTTATAGGAAATTCATTTAAAGCCAATCATTCCTTCTTTTCCAAATTCATGACTATCAAATCTGCAACAATCCAAATGGTCAAACATTGCTGAATTGGTTTAATAATGTTGGTTATGATAGCATTTAAAATGTGTTCCTCTCTTTGGATTAATAAAATATGCATTTAAAAAGATATTTGAAAAGTATTCTGAAAACCGTTTATAATGAATATCTCTGGTTGAATCATGAATACACTTTATGCTATTTCACTTGTCTACATTTTACTTTTTAATGAATATGTATTGCTTTTATAATGAGGGTCTAAAAATACAGGAAAAGGATTTGGGGAGTGGGATGAAACACTTGACATTCCAGAGCACTGAAAAGTATGTCATAAAATGCTGTGTGAATAAGCGGTCTGAAAATGTGTAAGATCGGTTTTGAAATTTGTCTGAGATACTAGTCAAGAACTGCTGGAGGAACTGAGTCATCCTCTCACAGGAATCGCTTAGTAAAGGAGGTTCCAGGAGATAAATACAGGATGGTGGAAAATGGCTCTTGGTGATTTGTTCTCTTCTGGGTATGCATTTTATTTCAGTACAAGATTTTTTGATTATGTGTGGATTTGGGAGTGTACACTCATATGATTAGAAAGATAATTCACACGTGATTCAATCCAAGAATTTATTTTCCATTTGAATGAATTTCCTAAAATGAGTACCACCTTCTTCTTCACCATGCATAGTCTGGACTGTAAATACACAGGAACAGGGTATAGAGTGTTGTTGTATGTGAGCACAATGAATTGACAAGGCCTTAAATATAATTGGTGCTACAGGGATATTTGCACAGCCCTTGAGATTGTGATCTTGAGATCTGAGTTGATACTTCTCTATCGCGTAGATTCTTGGTGCACAGACTGCAGAGATTATTCCCTCCATGCCTTTTGTTTCTATCTACCCAGAGCTGGCTGACTACTCAGGAAGCCATGATTTTTAAGCATGGATAGAATATGTGAACCCTCAGCCCTTAAAAGGAATTTTAAAATTTAGATCATAAATATAACATGTGCTTAATTCATATTATTTCTTTTTTTTTTATTTTTTATTTTTTGACAGGCAGAGTGGACAGTGAGAGAGAGAGAGACAGAGAGAAAGGGCTTCCTTTTGCCGTTGGTTCATCCTCCAATGGCCGCCGCGGCCGGCGTACTGCGCTGATCCGATGGCAGGAGCCAGGTACTTCTCCTGGTCTCCCATGGGGTGCAGGGCCCAAGCACTTGGGCCATCCTCCACTGCACTCCCTGGCCACAGCAGAGAGCTGGCCTGGAAGAGGGGCAACCGGGACAGAATCCGGCGCCCCGACTGGGACTAGAACCCGGTGTGCCGGTGCCATAAGGCGGAGGATTAGCCTAGTGAGCCGCAGCGCCGGCCAATTCATATTATTTCTAATTTTATATTATCATTTAAAAATTTTATATTATCATTTTAAAATTTAGATCATAAATATAACATGTGCTTAATTCATATTATTTCTAATTTTATATTATCATTTCTTCTGAACATGTTTGGGTTAGACAAAACAGAGAATCATAAAGATAATAACCAAATTTAAGTTGGTCCTGGACTGTTTTCAAAAGAAGTAGGGGGGGGATGTTTGGTGCAATGGTTAAGACACCGTTTGTGACACCTACATCCCATATTGGAGTCACGAAGGTTTGAGTCATTGCTCTGCTCCTGATTACTGCTTCTGGCTAATGCACACCCTGGGAGGCAGGTGATGGCTCATATACCTGTCACCCACATGGGAAGCCTGGATGAAATTCCTGGCTCCTGGTTTTGGCCAGGCCTAACCATGGCTGTTCTGAGCATTTAGGGAGTAAACCATTGGATGAGATCTCTTTCTATCTCTCTATCTACTTATCTCTATCTCTTTCTTTAAAATGAAAACAAATAAAATCTAAAAAGAATAATTATTTATTTGAGAAGCAGAGTTGCAAAGAGAGGAAGAGACAAAGAAAGAGGTCTTCCATCTACTGGTTCACTCCCAAATGGCCAGAGCTGCACTGATCCAAAACCAGGAGCCAGAAGCTTCTTCTGGGTCTCCCTAGCTGGGTGCTAGGGCCCAAGAATTCGAGCCATCTTCCACTGCTTCCCCAGGCCATAAGCAGAGAGCTGGATCAGAAGAGAAGCAGACAGGATATGATGGGTGCCCACATGGAATCTGAGCATCACAGATGGAATCTTGGCCTACCACACCAAGGCACCAACCCCCAAAATAATAAATTTTTTAAAAAGCTTGCAAGAAGCACAAAGGAGGTAAAAATGGAAGTTTCAACTGCAGTAACCATGTAAGAAAAATGTTAAATTTCAAAATGAGTTCTTGTCCCACTGAGCAAAAGTCTCCAATTATGTGACCTGGAGCAGGTTTGAAGGCTCTAAACCTCATAAGACACACACAAAAATGTATGAGAGTAGTAATCGAGTGCAGATTTGTGCAGGGATTCTCCTGCCCTAACCGTCAGAGCAGGAGGTGAGAGCCTTCACTCTCAGCCTCAATCCTGGAGAACAAGTCTTCAGTGGAACCTGTTAAGAATTTCATCTGTATTGCCTGGAGGTGGGAAGCACACTTTTCTGATATCAAAGACTCCCAAGGGTCTAGAGGTGAGAGGTCTGAGGGCAGCACCAGCACAGAGATGCTGTTGCATTAAGATTCACCTGTAGGCCTTGAGTTTTCTTGAAGTAAAGAATAACTGTTGGGGCCAGTACTGTTACACAGCAAATTGCCATGGTCTACAGCGCCAGCATTCCATATGGGTACCAGTTTGAGTCTTGGCTGTTCCACTTCCAACCCAGCTCCCTGCTAATGGGTCTGGAAAAGTACAAGAAGATGGCCTAAGTGCTTGGGCCCCTGCACTCATGCAGGAGACTTAGAAGAAGGTCCCAGCTCCTGGCTTTGGTTTGGGGAGTGAACCAGTAGATGGAAGACATCTCTCTCTCTTTCTCCCTCTCTCTCTGTAACTCTGCTTTTCAAATACATAAATAAATATTTTTTTTAAAAAAGTTATTCTTCATTAAAAAAATAACTATTACTGGAAATGAGGTTTAGGCCATGGACCATGATAGGGACAGACAGATTTTCTGCCAAATTAAATGGGATCCTTCTCAAGAAGCCTCTCTCCAAAGGTAACAAGGCTCCATTGAATATCTACATGCAATCAACCATGGGAAATTCAGAGGCTAAGGTTGGGGTCTGAAGTGGCAGCCAGGAAAGAGCATTGCATCACTTGAATGTTGAGTGATCTGATGAGTCAATCAGGGAGATCTTTGAAGAATCCACTCTGTGTTCAGGAAGGAAAAAGAAAGCTTTGATGTTCTCTGGGAACGGAAGATGGCAAACCACTTTATAAAAGTAACTGTAAAGTGAGGATTTTTCTATTTTTTTTACCTCTTTACCTCATTACTCCTACCTATCTCCATCAGCAAACCTTGCGGACGATGGGGCCAGCGCTGTGGCGCAGCGGGTTAAAGCCCTGGCCTGAAGCGCTGGCATCCCAGTTAGTTAAGAACCACTACACAAATGTTAGTGCAAAATAGGAAAACAAGTATAGCACAAGCATTTAAAAATAAATGTTTTTAACTATTAGATTTTCTTAAATTACAATATATTTCTCATTGGCTGTTCTAAATTGGGCTGGGTGACATTTGTCATGGTTATTATATTAATAATCCATTAATCATTTGGAAGTAGGTCAAACTGCCAATGACCAATTTTTATAAGCCAGTGTGCCAAATGACTAATCCACTGAAATGACCATTCCACTGAAAACCAATTGACCCAACACCAATTTACCACATTTATTTATTTCCTTTAACAAATTCATGTTAGTTGACTAGATTTTATTTTGTTCTCAAGAGAGAACACTGTAAGAAATATTTAATTGTTGTTTTTTTTCTCTGGATATGGCAATTACAATTGTATTTTTAATACTATTGTTTCTGTCCAATATCCTCACTCTTTCTCTTTTTTAAAAAAATAAAAGATGATTTGTTTCAATGGCAGAGTGACAGGGATCGTCCACCTGGTCGTTTATTCCCCTAAATGATCAACAGAGCTGGGCCAGGCCAAAGCCAGGAGTCAGAAATTCCATTTGTGTGCCCAATTTGGGTAGCAGAGACCCAAGTACTTGGGCCATCTTCCAGAGCTTTCCCAGGCCTAATGGCAGGGAGCTGGATTGAAAGCAGAGCAACATGGACTCAAAACAGCACTCCAATATGAGATTCCAGGGATGTGTCACAAAACCACCCCCTTGTCTTTTTCTTTCTACACTGTAGTTTCTAACCACAGCATAGGGCACTAGAGCACAAATAAATGGAACATTAATTGGAAGCAGGGCTGTTAAATACAGCATCTTTTTTCCCCCTTCACATTGGAATCAATTTAGAGATTAGATAAAGGAGTCTTTCAAGTGAAGATCAAAATTCACCTTCATTCCTCATAAGCTATATAGGAAGCTATGGTCCCAGTCTGACCAAATGTAGCATATACATATGCCTCAAGTAGAAATAAAATCTTCCTAGATGGCATTCTTAATCTTCTTGCTCATTTTTCTACATTTGTTAAGCTGTAGATTTTTTCTTCCTTGTTAATTTTGTTGTAGCATTTCATACCTTATTTAGATCACAAAAATGTTCTCCAAATTTAAAATTTGGTTTTAATAACTCATTTCTCTATTCATTCATTTGAAATTCATTTTTTTTCCTTTCTCTCTACTCTTTCCTTAAATGAGTCACTCAAAACTCTGATAGTTTTTTTTAATTAAATAAAATCAAAAATGGAAGCTAATAGTTCTGACTTCTACCACTTCTCACAAAGCTGTTTAAGAGGATAGTAAGTCTATCCTGAGAGCATCATCAACATTTTATAAAAAGCCTGTATATTCATGGAGTTATAGAAAGTTAGCATTGGCATCTTGCAAATCCATCATTCACTTTACATAGAAGCCAACGAGGCCCAGGTAGTTTTATGAATTCCCAAGGTCACACAGCAGATAGAGAAAGCCAGAACTGAAAGCCAGATATCCTAAGGACTCAATATCCTCTTCTAATTCAAGATGCTGTCTTTCTTAACAAAGACAAAATATAATCTCTAAAGTTGAAAGTCGTCTAGGACAGCCCCTTCTCAGAGTCACATTTCAGAAGGAACATATTATCAGGTACTTTCATGGTGCAGATAGGACTTTAGAACATTTGCAATAAAACAGAAACATTTGGGGAACAAAAATCAAAGGTTTCAAGCTATTGTTGCACTATTAGAGTTAAAATGAAAAACGATTTAGTTGAACTAAATACTATAAAATATAATTATAGTCCTTGAAACGACTCAGCAGAACTAGAGCTATATTTTGCTGCCTTAGCTCACCAAAGCCCTGGAAGACAGTCAAAGAGAGATTGTATAACAAGTGGCATACATCATTTCCCTTAGGTCCCAGCTCTGTCATCAGAAAATGTGGCCATTTTGGATTTATTAATAATCAATGTTGCCCGCCAACATTTCATTGAGCATTTGTGAGTGCATATTGACTAAAGCTGGGAGCCAGTTATTTCTCTCTGTATACGGTGAATAAATACTTACGGTTCTGTTACTGTAGCCTATATATTTCTGTCTTAGTGAGATAAAACTACTGCTCTGAATAACTAGCTTTTCCAATTTAATCTGAATCTGACTTTTTGTCATCTTTATTTTTAGGGTATAAACTGCTTTGGAAGGACTTTTTTCTTCCTGATTCCTGGCTGGAGCTGGAGACAAGATTACGGAAATACCTCCAGAGTGGTTATTTCTATCCATACTGAAATGAGAAATTTGGGTATGCTTAGCTAAACATTCAAGTGCTTTAGTTTGCTCCCTTCACTATTGATAATCCCATCATCTGTGTCTCACACAGAAAACTTTAACTTCACACTTCAGAAATTTGGGGTTTTATTTTATTTCCTTATAAAGTCCTCCTGAGGTGAATCCTAACACATTGAGGTCATGTCAGTTGCCTTCTGCTACACAAGAAGATGTTTCACTCCTAAAATGTGCCACTAGACCCACTGACATGTGTGTCAGCCTTGAAATGGGGCCATTTGTGCTCCAAATCCCAAATGACCGATGACTGGGTTCAGAGTCTTCTCCAAACTGCTACTCTCATGTAGGGAAATAAAAACCCTATACAGGAGGAGATGCAGAGTTTCCTTTTAACCTTTGGGTTTGTTCTCTATCTCTATTTTTCATAGTAATTCACTTGAAAGTGATACGTGATAGACACATACAAGAAGCATCCCAATTTCTTTCCCTAATGACTAAATCTCCAAAATTATCTGTTAAAAACCTTTATCCTTTTTTAAAATATTTTATTTATGTATTTGAGAGGTAGAGTAACAGACAGTGAGAGAGAGAGAGAGAGAAAGGTCTTCCTTCCATTGGTTCACTCCCCAAATGGCCGCAACAGCTGCAGCTACACTGATCCAAAGCCAGGAGCCAGGTGCCTCCTCCTGGTCTCCCATGTGGGTACAGGGGCCCAAGCACTTGGGCTATCTTCCACTGCTATCCCAGGCCATAGCAGAGAGCTGGACTGGAAGAGGAGCAACTGGGACTCGAACTGGCACCCACATGGGATGCCGGCACCACAGGTGGAGGATTAACCAAGTGAGCCATGGCACTGGCTCCAAAAACCTTTATCTTTTAATACCAAATAGCATTTCTTTTATTTTAACCAGTATAAGTTATGATTTATACAATGAACTATAAACTTAAATGACATGGTTAATATTGAATTCCTAATACTCTACCAAGGCATTCACTACCCTCCCAGAAAGGGAGGCAGTGTCATTTTCTATGGGGGAAGATGGATTAGGGAAAGGTTTCACAGTTTCAGTTGCATCTTCCATTTAACATAGTCCTTCCACCATGGACATGTCCATATCCCACTGCTATTGTAAATTTCACCATGCCTAGTCATTCCCTGTAATATGATAAACCAAGTTTCCCTACGTTTATTTCCTAATAGAATTCTCATTAAAGTACTATGTCTCTGCTGAAGTTCAGCAATGCATCATTTGTTCTATGATTTTTTTTTTTTTTTTGGACAGGCAGAGTGGACAGTGAGAGAGAGAGACAGAGAGAAAGGTCTTCCTTTGCCGTTGATTCACCCTCCAATGGCCGCTGTGGCCGGCGCGCTGCGGCCGGCGAACCACACTGATCAGATGACAGGAGCCAGGTACTTCTCCTGGTCTCCCATGGGGTGCAGGGCCCAAGCACTTGGGCCATCCTCCACTGCACTCCCTGGCCACAGCAGAGAGCTGGCCTGGAAGAGGGGCAACCGGGACAGAATCCGGCACTCCGACCGGGACTAGAACCCGGTGTGCTGGCGCCGCAAGGTGGAGGATTAGCCTAGTGAGCCGCAGCGCCGGCCTATGTATACATCTCAAATGGAACAAATGCATTCGGTGGTAGCCTCAAATCTGTGAATTTACAGCCCACTTTGACTCTTCTTGTCCATTCTTTCTTTCCTTCACTACTTCCTATTGCAGTCCCAGACACAATTTTCAGCCTGGAATAGACCTTAGAGATTGATCAGCTAGTCTAATCCTTCACATTATAGAAAAGGAAAGCTTAAGCCCAGAGAGTTGAAGCGTTGTTCACAAGGCAACTGAACTAGTTAACAGGCCTGAGATAGATACCAAGATTTTATACTTCATATCTACTATTTAACAGATGCTATCATCTCGTTGGTCACTCTTGCCAGTGTCCTGAGCTTCATATCTTTTGTTTGTTGCCTTATCCACCTAACAAAGCCTAATGTCCAATCTGCTGATAGCGTTGAAGAAAATCACCCACTGGCCCAGTTACTGCTCCTTTAATTTCAGGGCTTCCCCCTTATCTGCCCATGTGTCATCCCTCAGTTCCATGGTTTCCATGATTGCTGATTTTCCATAGTCCACATCATGTTTGGCCCAGCAGTGGTTCCAGATTGTCTCCACTCTGCTCAAACTCTGACCTCCAGGTAACGTTGTATCTTATTTTTTCAGAGAAAATAGAACTTATCCAACTTCTTGCCAACTAACCTGCAAATTTATTCCTTTCTTTCAAAATAGGAAGTAAACGTCTATTGAAATTAATGAGGTATTTCCTGTTTAGGTCAAATCCCTGTGTCCATGCTCTGGATCATCTCTCCCTTGGCATACCCAAAGCATCTGTTCTACTGTCTTCTCTCTTTCTCAAATTTTCACCTCTACAACCTCTACTGCCTTCTTTTCACAGTCATTTAAACATATTCAAGTATGTTATGGGGGTGGGGGAAGAAAGGGAGAGAGGGAGGGAGGGAGAAAAGAGGTGTTTTCCATCCACTGGTTCACACCCAAATGGCTGCAATGACTGGGGCAGGGCCAGGCTGAAGCCAGAAGCCTGGAACTCCATCTGGGTCTCCCACATGGGTACAGGGGTCCAAGGACTTGGGTCACTTCCACTGCTTTCCCAGGCACACCAGCAGGAAGCTGGATAGGTAGTGGAGCAGCTGGGACTTGAACTGCCACCCATGGGAATGTCAACATTACAGAAGTGCCTGAAGTGCCACAATGCCAGCCCCATTATCTTCCTTTTTCTAACAACTTATAATTAGTCTGTCTGTGGGCTCCTCTTCCTTTACCATACCTTTAAATATTGATATTCCTAGGAATATGTCCTGGAAATTCACTTTATTCACTCCCTGAACCATCTCAGTGAACTCCATGGTTCCATGTTTAACATTTTTACATAATATAATTCCTTTATAAAGGCTTGTTTATTCATTTCTTTGAAAAGCAGAGGGACAGAAAGGGAGAGAAAGACAGACAGATATTCTAAGCTGCTCATTCATTCCTCAAATGGTCATAACAAGCAGGGCTGGGCCAGGCTAAAGCAGGAGCCAGGAGCTCAATCCAGGCCTTCCACGTGGGTGGCAAGGACACAAATACACAAATCATCATTTACTGCCTTCTGAGGCATATTTGCATGCAGCTAGATCAGAAGCAATGCAGCTGGACTGAAACTGGCACTCTGAAAGGTGTCTCAAGCCAAGGCTTAACCCGCTGCACCAAAATGCCAACACCACCCTCATGGTTTTTACTTCACATGTTCCCACTGCCCTGTCTATGAATCTTTGGATCTGTTGTGGTTTGGACATGGTTTAAATGTGTTCTCCCCGAAGGTCCATGTGTTGGAGGCTTGGTCTCAAGAGTTCTGGTATTGAGAACTGCTGTGGATCCTTTAAGATGCAGGGACCAGTAGCAAGTCATTAGGCCACTGGGGGTTATTTCTTCTGTACTGCAATGTGATCTTCTCACACACATGGTCCCATCTTCTGTACTGTGGCCCTTACCCATAGTGGAATGTTATTTGGCCTTTTGGCCTTGAAAACCATAAGATAAATAAATCATTTTTAAAAATAAAATTAGTCTGCCTCAATATTTAATATGGCAGTGAAAAGCCGACTAATTTAGCTCCACTAACAGGACCCGGAGGTACCTCAAAAGTCAATGTGTCTGAAACCAAAGACAAGCTCATCCTTCACAAACCTGTTCCCTCTCCTCTGTTCTCTGCCCCATCAAGCTAGGAAGTACATTGAACTCTCAGTCACAAAGTATATTTAAAATATTTAGCAGAACACTTTTGAGAATAGTCTTGGTCTTGGCTCTGCACCTTAATCATTGCATACTTTTGAGCAAATTCCTTAAGACTCAGTGTCATCTTTCTATAAAACAGAGAAACTAATACTGACTATTAAAGGTTAGGGGGCCAGAGCTGTGGCATAGCAGGTAAAGTTGCCACCTGTAGTACCTGCAGGCACTGGTTCAAGTCCTGGCTGTTCCACTTCCTATCCAGCTCTCTGGTATGGCCTGGGAAAATAGCAGAAGATGGCCCAAGTCCTTGGGCCTCTGAACCCGCATGGGAAGACCCGGGGGAAGCTCCTAGCTCCCGGCTTCAGATTAGCTCAGTCCAGCCATTGCAGCCATCTGGGAAATGAATCAGTGGATGGAATACGGCTCTCTCTCTCTCTCTCTCCCTCTCTCTGCCTCTGCCTCTCTGTAACTCTGCCTTTCAAATCAATCGATCAATCTTAAAAAAAGTTAAATCAAGGGGCCAGCACAGTGGCACAGCAGATTAAAGCCCTAGCTTGCAGCACCGGCATGCCACGTAGGCTGCAGATTCAGTCCCAGGTGCTCCATTTCCAATTCAGCTCCCTGCTAATGCTCCTGGGAAAGCAGCTGAGGACGGTCCAAGTCCTTCAGCCCCTGCACCCATATGGGAGACCCAGAAGAAGCTTTGGCTTTTCAGCTCTGGCCTTCGCGGCCATTTGGGGAGTGAACCAGTGGATCAAAGACCTCTCTCTGTGTCTCTACCTCTCTCTGTAACTCTTTCAAATAAATAAGATAAATCTTTTAAAAAGTTAAATAAAAACATCCAGCACACAGTAAGTATTCAGCAGTTTTTATGTACCACAGTGAATACTACCTGATCAGTATATATCTCAAAGGCAAGTCTACATTTCTGTTAGTGGCTGCAGCCATAAGTCTACCCAAAGTCAGTCTCCTATCACCACTGCACCACTCAGTCACATAATCAATCTCCCCACCCCCAGGCACACACCCTTCACTAGACTCTCCATTTTGCATCCACAGTGATATGCCAAGCATTTCAAATTCTTCATTTTCCCCAAGGCATTCAAGGATTTCCGTTGCTACTGGGTTAAATTCCAAACTTTTTGGAATAGTTTTAAAGCTTTTTTAAAATTTTTTTTATCATCTAGATCATGTTTACATCTTCAACTTTATCTTTTCGTTTTCTCATTAGTTCTTCATAATTGAATGAAAGTGATCTTTTAAAAAAAAAAAAATCCTAAACTTTTCAGGCCTCTCTCACACCAAGATACGTATATATACACGCAGCCTTTCTATCTGGAAGTCTGAAATTAATAGCTTCCTAGAATTGCTGTAACAAAGTCCCATATTCTAGATAACTTTAAAAATCACATATTTATTCTGTTCAGAAAGCCAGAAGACAAAAGTTTCTTCAAGGTCACTCTCTCACCAAAGTCTCTCAGGGAGAATGCTTCCTTATCTCTTCCAGCCTCTGATGGTTCCTGGTGTTCACTGGCTTGGGGAGGTATCACTTGTGTCACTTTTTGCATGGCCTTCTTCCCAGTATCTCTAGGTCTTTTCTTATAGGAAGCCCTGAATCCACAGTAATTTCACCTCAAGATCTTCAACTAATCACACATGCAAAGTTACTGTTTCCAAATAAGGCCATATTATGGAGTTTCTTCGTGGACATGAATTTTGGGGGAACACCATTCAACTCATTGAGCTTGTCAATCTTATTCACTGGACCACATTCTCTATGAAAGAAGGAATTATATCCATATTGGCCATCATTGCAAAATCAGTTTGATGCATTGTCTACACTTAAGAAAGACTGTCAAATGAATATGTTTTTTTCTCCAGATTTTTACACAGACTCTACCACATTTTCATCACATACAACAACCTCAATGATCACTTCCACTTTGTTCATTAAAAATGACTCATAACACAGGCTGAAAATGTAAACTATCTGCCAGAAACAGACAGATCCAGCAGCCAAAACTAAGTAGTGAAATAGCCAAACTGAACACCACCATCAACTAGATACAATAAGCATCTATAAACTAATTTACCTAATAGCAACACAATACACATTCCTATCAAGCTTACATAGCATTCAAGATAGAACACACTGTGGGCCATATAATATATTTAGCAAATTTAAAAATAAAAATTATACAACATCCACTCAACAATGGAATTAACTAGAACTTGATATCAAAAAGATAGTTGGAAAACCCTAAAATATAGGAGATTTTATAGTACACTTTTAAATAACAGATGGATTGAAGAAGAAAACTTCAGAAAATTATAAAATATTTTGAACTAAATAAAGAAAATAGTTTATCAAAATTTGTGGGATGATGTGACAACAAGTATTAGAGGGAAATTTGTAGCATTAAATATATTTTAGAAAAGAGGGAAGATCTAAAATCAATTACCTAAGTTTCTACTTTAAGAAACTTTAAAGGGAAAGAATCCTCCCAAACTCCTTCTATGACGCCTACATCACCTTAATTCCTAAATCTGAAATAGATACAACAAAGAAAGAGAACTATAGACCAATTTCCATGATGAACACAGATGCCAAAATCTTCAACAAAATATTAGCCAATTGAACCCAACACACCAGAAAGATCATTCACCCAGACCAAATGGAATTTATCCCTGGTATGCAGGGATGGTGCAACATTTGCAAGTCAATATATGTGATAAGTCACATCAACAAATTGAAGGAAAAAAAATATGATTATCTCAATAGATGCAGAGAGAGCACTTGATAAAATACAACACCCTTTCATGATGAAAACCTTAAACAAAGTGGGTATAGAAGGAACATTCTTCAACACAAGGCAATTTATGACAAACGCAATTTATGACAAACCCACGGTCAACGTCCTTTTTGCAGATGACATGATTCTATATATAAGGGATCACAAGACTCCACTAAGAGTCTACTGGAACTCATAAAAGACTTAGGTAAAGTGGTATGATATAAAATCAACACGGAAAAATCAATAGCTTTTGTATACATAGATGATGTCATGGCTGAGAAAGAACTTCTAAAATCAGTCCCATTCACAATAGCTCCATTGCAGCCATCTGGGGAGTGAACCAGCGGATGGAAGACCTGTCTCTCCCTCTGTGTCTCTACCTCTCTCTCTCTAACTCTGTCTTTCAAATAAATAAAATAAATCTTTAAAAAAAATATTTACTCCAGGGCCAGTGCTGTGACATAATAGGTTAAGCCTCTACCTGTGGCACTGACATCCCATATGGGTACCAGTTCATGTCCCACCTGCACCACTTCTGATCCAGTTCTCTGCTGATGGCTTGGGAAAGCAATGGAAGATGGTCCAGGTGCTTCAGGCCCTGCACCTGCATGGGAAACCTGGAAGAAGCTCCTGGCTTCAGATAGAGCCAGCTCTGGCCATTGCATCCAATTGGGGAGTGAACCAGTGGATGGAAGACCTGTCTCTCCCTCTCAGTCTATAACTCTGCTTCTCAAATAAATCTTTAAAAAATATATATTTACTATGAAGTTATAGTAATCAAGCCAGTATGGTACTGGCAAAAGGACAAATAGATTAAGAGAATAGAATAGAGAGAACAGAAATAGACCCACATAAATATAAATAACTTATCTTTAACAAAGGCAATACTATGGAGAAAAGAGTCTTCTAAAAAACAGATGGTGCTGGAATAACTGAGTATTACATGCAAAAAATATATATATATAGGCAAAGACCCTACTACTTTCCTGAAAAACAGCTTGCAATGGATAATTCTAAATATAATTCCAAAACTATAAAACTCCTAGAAGATAGCATAAAAGAAAACTTAGAAGCTGGTATTGTGGTGTAGTTAGTAAAGCCACTGCCTATAATGCCAGCATCTCAAATGAGTGCCAGTTTGTGTCTCAGCTGTTCCATTTCTGGTCCTTCTAGAAGTCTGGGAAAATCAGCAGCAGATTACCCAAATGGTTGAGTCCCTGTCACCCACATGGGAGATGTGGATAGAGCTCCTGGCTCCTGCATTCAGCCTGGCCTAGCACTAACCATTGGCAGCCACCTGGGGAATGAACCAGCAGATGGTGATCTGTCTCTCCATCTTTCCTTCTCTCTCTGTAACTCTTTCAAAAATAAATCTTTTTAAAAAAGAAAAAGAAAACCTAGATGACCCAGGGTTTGGCAATGACTTTTTATTTCTTTTTAAATATTTATTTCATTTATTTGAAAGGCAGAGATACAGAGAAAGATAGAGTGAGAGAGGGAAATATCTCCCATCCACTGGTTCACTCCCCAAATGGCCACAATGACCAAGGCTGGACCCAGCTGAAGCCAAGAGCTTCATCCAGGTATCCCATATGGGTGCAGAGGCCCAAGCACTTCCATCTTCCACTGATTTCCCAGGGAGCTGGATCAGAAGTGGAGCAGCCAGAACTTGAACCAGCACCCATATAAGATGCCAGCATCACAGACAGCGGCTTAACCCATTTTGCCCCAACACTAACCCTGGTAATGACTTCTTTGATATAATAACCAGAGGTAATCCATAAATGAGTCAACACCCTAGACTCCAGTAAAATTAAAAACTTCTGCTCTGCAAAAGACACTGACAGGAAAATAAAATGACAAGTCATAGATTCAGAGGAAACATTTGCAAACAACATTTCTGATGAAAGACTCTTATCTGGGGCCAGTGCTGTGGCATAGCAGGTAAACTGGCCACCTGCAGTGCTGGCAACCCTCATGGGCACTGGTTTGAGTCCTAGCTGCTCTACTTTTGATTCAGTTTTCTGCTTTGGCCTGGGAAAGCCATAGAAGATGGCCCAAGTCCTTGGGCCCCTGAACCTATGTAGGAGAACTAAAGAAGCTCCTGGTTCCGGATTGGTGCAGCTCTGGCTGTCGTGGCCATTTGGGGAGTAAACCAGCAGATGGAAGACCTCTCTCTCTGCCTCTGCTTTTCTGTAACTCTGCCTTTCAAATAATGGATGGATGGATGGAAGGAAGGAAGGAAGGAAGGAAGGAAGGAAGGAAGGAAGGAAGGAAAGAAGGCAGGGAGGAGGAAATTAAAAGGCTATTATCCAAAATATCCAAAGAACTTTTAAAACTCAATAATAATAAAACAAAAACCTTTGTTAAAAACACACTAAAAGGGCCAGCACTGTGGCTCAGTGGGTTTAGGCAGTGGTCTGCAGTGCCAGCATCCCATCCGGGTATTAGCTGTAGTCCCAGCTGCTCCACTTCCAGTCAAGCTCCCTGCTGATGCACTTGGGAAAGCAGCAGACTTACAGCCATGTGGAGACACAGAAGAAACTCCTGGCTCCCGGCTTTAGCCTGGTCCAGTCCAGGCTGTGTGGGGAGTGAACCACCAGATGGAAGATTTTTCTGTGTCTCCTTTTCTCTCTTTGTAACTCTGCCTTACAAATAAATAAACTTAAAAAAAAAAAAAAAACAGGATAAAGATCTTAATAGACACCTCATGAAAAGATATGCAAATGGCAAATATCCATATAAAAATATTGTACTTCATATGTCATAAGAGAAATGCAGGTAAATGGCCACATCAAATATGATCAGGGAAATGAAAATTAAGACAATCTACCACCACTACACAGTGGTTCCCAGGACTGAGGGATGGAGGGCTGAATAGGTAATGCACAGCAGATTTCAGGGCAATGAAACTACTCCGTATGATACTACAATCGCACATACAAGTCACTGTCCCGAAGAATACACAGCACCAAGAATGAGCCTGAATTTTATTTATGGACACTGGGTGATAACAATGTGTCCATGTAAGTTCACTGATGAGAGTAAATGTATTATTTAAGTAGGGAACGAGTAAAGCTATGCTTTTGCAAGTTTAGAGTGTATTAAAGAAATTGCTAGATCTTTCATTTACTTGTGTTATGAACCTAAAACTGCTCTAAAAACTAAGTATATTTTAAGAAAAACAAAAAACACAATAAGGAATATTTAATTACTCATCTAGAAGCAATCACTTCTCACATTAGTATTCATACAGCTCTTCATCTCATTTCTTCTAAGAAATTTGTAACTTTCTAGCTTACATTTGAGTCTTTCATTTATATTTCTTTAAAAGAAATAATTACCACCTCTGAAATAGACAATCACAATAGCTCAGTGTAGGAAATCTTTAACTAAATAATATAATCACTACGTAAATCTGGGTCAACTGCTGATATACAAGTTCAGCTGAATTAAAAAAATTTAGGCTTATTCAAAGGTAGTATATTTCTGGCTCTCTGACTTCAGATAAAACCGGAAGTTCTCTCACTCCAAATGCTAACAAGTTCTTCTTCATTTAAAAAAAATTTATTTTTTTTGGACAGAGTTAGTGAGAGAGAGAGACAGAGAGAAAGGTCTTCCTTTTTCCGTGGGTTCATCCCCCAAGTGGCCACTACAGCTGGCGCGCTGCGCCAATCCGAAGCCAGGAGCCAGGTGCTTCTTCCTGGTCTCCCATGCGAGTGTAGGGCCCAAGCACTAGGGCCATCCTCCACTGCACTCCGGGGCCACAGCAGAGAGATGGACTGGAACAGGAGCAACCAGGACAGAACCAGCGCCCCAACCGGGACTAGAACCCAGAGTGCTGGCACCACAGGCAGAGGATCAGCCTAGTAAGCCATGGTGCCGGCCCATTTTAAAATTTTCTAAAACCTATAAATGTCCAAGAATTCAAGACTAAATGCCCCACAAGTATTTTTGGTAGGTTCAATTATTTCTTTAATTCTACTGAGCTTATCTTCATACTCATATTAGTTCTATGGTTAGTATTCTCACAAATATACTCAATTTTGTTATCACTGATTTTTCAAGAGCCTTATTAATTTTCAACTTGACATGAGTCCTGTGAAAGTAATATACCAATATTCACATATATACATCTTAACACATTATTGGAAAAATAAAGTATTTTAGGGAGGACAAAATTTAACAAAAGGTATTTTATTAAACTATAAGAAGGGCAAAGGACATAGAAAGCTACTTCTAACACAGGTCTGCCACTGAATTCTGACAATCAGAAAATTGCTATTGTACTCTAGCTCAAGAATTCCACTTAAACATTTCCAATGGTCAAAAAAGACTGCAGCATGGAGACAAGTGATGACAATTAAGGAAACATCCAGAGGATACCGCAAAACTTCACTTCTATCAATGCCCAATTACCTGCCTACCAATGCTGATAAAATATCATTTCTACTCAGTGGTAGGCTGATTCGTTGTAGCATCTCCCAATAACTGTGTTGTAAATATTTCCCCTGTGATTGTTTTAATCGGTTTCCTTGAACCTCTATGAGCCACCTCAACAGATCATTGTTTCTGCCTCTAGTTTGCCTTCCAAATATTAAGCAAATGTGTCTCACTGATGAAATCTACTACAAATCCACAACCCTGTAGGCCAAGAAGAAAGGAAAATACATAGCTCTCAGACTTTCAAGCACATTCAGTAAAGGATGGGGGGGGGGGGTGGAATGCCAAATCTATCAAGAGACAACATAGCTGGCCGGCTCACATAACATACAGACTGATGTTGCATGCTATTGCTCCTTTTCCTGCATAAGAACAAAAACAAATCTTTGGAGATTTCCTCTGCATCATAGCTCCAATTCCCAAATGATATTCAAGCTCTGTTTGGGTCATTTTAATATTAGTGTTTAAGTAAGCATGATCTTTAAGATTTATTTATTTGAAAGTTAGAGTTACACAGAGAGGAGAGGCAGAGAGAGAGGTCTTCCATCTGATGGTGCACTCTCCAATTGACCGCAGAGCCAGAGCTGCACCTTTCTGAAGCCAGGAGCCAGGGGCCCAAGGATTTGGGCCATCTTCTACTGCTTTCCCAGGCCATAGCAGAGAGGTGGATTGGAAGTGGAACAGCCGGGTCCCAAACTGGCACCCATATGGGATGCCAGTGCTTCAGGCCAGGTCATTAACCAGCTGCGCCACAGCACCAGTCCCAGTAAGCACAATATTTTTTTTCTTTTTTATTATTTTTATTTATTTATTTATTTATTTTGGACAGAGTTAGACAGTGAGAGAGACAAAGAAAAGGTCTTCCTTTACCATTGATTCATCCCCCAAGTGGCTGCTACAGCCGGCGCGCTGTGCCAATCCGAAGCCAGGAGCCAGGTGCTTCTCCTGGTCTCCCATGCGGGTGCAGGGCCCAAGGACCTGGGCCATCCTCCACCACACTCCTGGGCCACAGGAGAGAGCTGGACTGGAAGAGGAGCAACCGGAACAGAATCCAGCGCCCTGACCGGGACTAGAACCCACCCGGTGTGCCGGCGCCACAGGCGGAAGATTAGTCAAGTGAGCCGTGGTGCCAGCCAAGCATGATATTAATTCAACTAACATGTATTGAGCCATTATAAAGTGCTAGGTTTTATTTTAGGCTTTGCATTTATTACTGCACTTGATCTTCTGAACAATTTCTTGTGATAGGTTTACTACTAATATCCCAATTTAATAGATGAGGAAACTGAATACTTGTTGGATCACGTAAATTCCCCAGATCACATAGTTACTGAGTCATTGAGTCTGTGTCAAACTTGAGTTTTGAGACTGTAAAGCTACTACACTTATCTCACTAAAATACACTACCTTAAAAATGTATGGGGTCAGGGCTGTGGCATAGCAAGTAAAACCACAGCCTTCAGTACTGGCATGCCACATGGCGCCGGTGCAAGACCCAGCTGCTCCACTTCCTATCCAGCTCTCTGCTGTGGCCTGGGAAAGCAGTGGAAGATGGCCCAAGTGCTTGGGCCCTTGAACCCGCATGGAAAGACCCAGGGGAAGCTCCCGGTTCCTGCTTCATATCAGCACAGCTCCAGCCATTGCGGCCAACTGGGGAGTGAACCAGCGGATGGAAGACTCTCTCTGCCTCTCCTTCTCTCTCTCTGTGTAACTCTGACTTTCAAATAAATAAATATTTAAAAAATGTACAATCTGTTGTGATATGTTCCTGCTTCTGAGCACCATGTTAGATTTCAGACTCATGATAGCAATGAGTAGGACAAAGAACCAAGACACTCAATTGTTTTTAGGACTGTATAGTATCTTATCAATACCCTCAGTACTATTGGAAATATTGTAATAACCATTGTCTAAAAAAAGCACATAAAATTTATAGTTTGACCATTAGGTATCTCTTTTTCCTTGGTTTCCATCTTTTTCATTCTTCTGGTTGAGACAAAGACTATGTTAATAGTGTCACTCAGCTTTAAGTACAAGAAAGAATAAAGTAAAATACATTATTTTCCAAAGGAAAAAAAATTATGGGAGAAACAGAATCCAAGCTTCCTTTTAGTAATCCAAATTTGCTACCTTAAAAACATTCTATGTTTTGAGGTAGAGCAAATGATTTTAAAGTGTAAATTGCATATTTATACATTACTTGGATTCATCTCGGATTTTTCATGTGCTTTGTGTCACTTCCTCTGGTGAATGATCATTCTAAGCTTTCATGTCACACTCACAGACCTTCCATTCCATTTCCTATATTCTGTTTTGAAAGCAAGTGAACATAGCTCTTTATTACAAACCATTAAATGATAATTTAGCGAGCATGCTTTTTTTACCTGCATAATTTCAGGATAATTGCATGGTGGCATAGTCTTTCAAGCCAAAGTAATCATGATTTGTTTCTTCTTTAGTCAGTCTTTAAAAGTGAGTAAATACAAGGCTATACTTGTGGGAGAGGGGCTATCCTCTGCAGAGTAGTGGGCCTGCCTCATCAGGGACACCGTATCAGTTCTGGATGATTGTGCCAAAGCAGGCTCAGATTGTGCCGACTCACTGCCTCGGATGCTTTCAGTGTTTGTCAAATGCCAGAATGCAAGATGTTTTTCAGCTGTATGGTATCTGTTTGAAGTCTGCTCAGAGAAAAAGATGCACCTAAACCTATCGGATACTAACGACTCTGAGGTTTACATTTCGTCCACCAACTTCAATCTGCTGATCAACCCAATTGTCTGGTGATAAATTAAGAAAATAACTTGAATGGCCATTACATATTTTTAAAAAATGAAAGATGTATTTCTCTGCCAGATCAACCTATTTGCCAAAAATCACTCCAAATTATAAAAATCAGAGATACTTTTCCCTTTGAACATTAGAACCATTCCTCTTCTGAAAATATTTTAAGATTTGCTGAGTTTCTCTGATAGTTGACACATTATCTAAAAGAAATTTATCAGCAATGTAATTTCTGGTTATGACCAGCTGATGTTAAACCAGCTCATTTCAACCTAATTTGACATTCTTATCATAAGCCACTGCTGAAAGTTGAAGAAACACAGATCATTGGGCAGAAAAGCCACTAAAAATGACAAACTTGCTTCCATTGCCAGCAAAAGTTGACCATCACTAGTGCAAATGACACCAACGGCAGCCCCAACTGATATTAATAAACACACCAGAAAATGCGATAGGTTTAGTAACTGTAAATACTGTCTCGCATCTCAGCACAAACTGCTGTGTCTGAGAATAAATGAGTATTTATCATTTCCCGAATTCTGCTCTGGCCAGTAGCCAACAGAGAATACACATCAAAATTAGAAAAGATGGGAGTGGGAGTTGGGACTTGGCTCCAAATTGATCTGAATGATGACAGCAAGCTTAAAAGCTGCCTCCCTGCTTTTAAGGTTCTCTGACTGTTTTCAAGAGTAAAAGAAAACATTCAAGAAAATAACAGGAAGCCAGTCTACAGCTTAAAGAGAATCTTGCTTGATTCGATTCCTTTAAAGTATTGCATTATCATCTACATGAAAGCACAGCTCACCCCTGACAAACCCTGAAATGCATAAAATGGAAATGAGGAAGGAAAATGTCTTTACCATTCATCTATTTCTGTCTTAGGAAATGTCTCCAGTGCATCTGCTTGCTGTCGCACCAAGAGGTTTTATATGACCATATTACACAGTGCAGATGCCATGAAGAGACAACCCTGGATGTGTGCCGCCAGCCTGACCTATCTCTTAGCAAATCACAGATGCATTTCATCTTAATGAAACACCCACATGAATCCATAAAAAGGGACTCTCTAGTCTCAAGCTCAGAAGTCACTTGCTCCCTAATCACATTAGGTCTTTTGGGAATTTTGAGGCAGCCTTCTGAAAAAATTCAAACAAGTTTACTGTTGGTAGTGTCAGGAAAATGTATAGGGTAAGAAAGGTCATTGCCCTAGAAGCAATACAGAACTAATTACATTTTTATAAAAAGATCTAGTCTAGTAACTACCTTGAACAAAGAGATACAATCCAGGCAGTATATGAGGGAAATGTTTATTTAAACCTTTTACATTTCTTTTTTTTTTTTTTTTTTTTTTTTTTTTTTTTTTTTTTACAGGCAGAGTGGACAGTGAGAGAGAGAGAGAGAGAGAAAGGTCTTCCTTTGCCGTTGGTTCACCCTCCAATGGCTGCCGCGGACAGAGCACTGCGGCCGGCGCACCGTGCTGATCCGATGGCAGGAGCCAGGTACTTATCCTGGTCTCCCATGGGGTGCAGGGCCCAAGCATTTGGGCCATCCTCCACTGCACTCCCTGGCCACAGCAGAGAGCTGGCCTGGAAGAGGGGCAACCGGGACAGAATCCGGCGCCCCGACCGGGACTAGAACCCGGTGTGCCGACGCCGCAGGCGGAGGATTAGCCTAGTGAGCCGCGGCGCCGGCCAACCTTTTACATTTCATAAAATATTAAGTTAAAGGGAAGAACTCTGAAGTGAGTGATCATCATACCTACATGTGTATGTACACACTCAAATACATGGAGCTATCAGTTTCTAAGGGCTGGAATAACAAAATTCTACAAACTGGATGACTTAAAGCAATAGAAAAGTATCCATATCCTCTCACAATTACAGAAATCAAAGTGTCTGTAAGGTCAGAATTCCTCTGAAGGCACTAGGAAGTCACCTTTCCTTGCCTACCTTCTAGTGGTTGATTTGCAAACCTTAGCATACCTTGGTTCATAAATACTTCACTGCAGTCTCTGCCTCTCTCTTTCACATGGCATTCTTATCTCTGCCTCTGTCTGTTCTCTTCTCTTCTAAGGACATCAGTCATTGGACTAAGGACTACTTCATCTTAACTTGATTATATCTGCAAAGACCTTTTTCTCAGTCAAAGGTAGCAGGGATTAGGATTTAAACATATCTTTTTGAGAAAACATAATTCAACCTATAACAGATACACACAAAAGAAAAAGAATGAACAGCAATATAAAATGCAATCAAATTATTGTGAAAATGTGATAAAATTTACTTATACTTTCACAAGGAGGCAAGTTAATCAATGAACATAAGACAAATTTGAGGCTGGCGCCGCGGCTCAATAGGCTAACCCTCCGCCTTGCGGCGCTGGCACACAGGGTTCTAGTCCCAGTTGGGGCGCCGGATTCTGTCCCGGTTGCCCCTCTTCCAGGCCTTCTCTCTGCTGTGGCCAGGGAGTGCAGTGGAGGATGGCCCAAGTCCTTGGGCCCTGCACCCCATGGGAGGCCAGGATAAGTACCTGGCTCCTGCCATCGGATCAGTGTGGTGCGCTGGCTGCAGCGTACCGGCCACGGCGGCCATTGGAGGGTGAATCAACGGCAAAAGGAAGACCTTTCTCTCTGTCTCTCTCTCTCACTGTCCACTCTGCCTGTCAAAAAAAAAAAAAAAAAAAAAAAAGACAAATTTGATCATTGACACCATCCAGAGTGTCCATGAGTTTAAAAACAAACCAAATGCTACAGAAAAGTGTAAGTATTGCTGATACTGAGAAAGAAGGAAATCTCAAAATTAAGACTAAGTATAAAATGATTTCCATAAGAGCAGAAATATGACTATTCACAAAACAAAAGCATCATTTTCCTAGTTGGATTTACATTCTTCATTTTAAATGAGTTCTAAATATTGAGTTACATAACAGAGTAATAAATGAAGAAAATGTTTTTTCACAAAGGTTCAAAGGTCATATTTAAATATTAGATGTCAGTGAGAATCAAAGTCTAGCTTCACTGGATATGACAAGCCCTTGTACAAACCACTGAGGAGAGCTGCAAACACACAGTTCTGTGATTCCCAAGTTAAAAAGGCACAACCATAATTCAGGGAAATTTTGTTAAGGGCACACCCAGGAAAGCACTGTAGCATTCAGAGTGCCAGCCTCTAAACAAGTTCAAGGCTATGGGAATGGATAGGGCTCTGTTAGGTAGGAAGTTAGAAATCAGCCTATGCCTGTGAGAGGGGCACATCTTCAGAAGCCCAGCATTTGACATTTCAAAGTCCTGCCCAGACTCTGATAACCTTCCAGCTGCTCCCAGCCCTTCCAAGGAAAGCTTCCAGGAGAATTCTCTCCTCTAGATCAAATGGGTTACCTGACCTGATAACATGGGGCAATAAAACCCTCACAGAAGCCCTAGGGGAAGCCTCTCTGCCCAGCTCCACTGGGAACCAGCAAACCTAGGGAAGAATTTGCTAATTTACTCCCCACAAACCCTTTGTCCCAGAGGAGGAGGAGGGGAAGGAGAGAGACCTCCCCTTTGCCTTTATAAGCCCCAGTCTAAAACACTGCATGCTCAGCTCTGCTCTCTGCTGTTGCCTGCTTGGCCTGCCCAGGTGTATTCTCTCCATTGAACCATGAACCTTGCTTTCCCCCAGTCAGAGTGACTGGGAACTCTCTCTCTATCCCTTCCATTCTGATGGATGCCCTGTTCCCAATAAAACCTTGTTACTCTGCTCTCTGTCTCACGCCTGAATTCTTTCTTGTGTGAAGACAAGAACCCCACGACTTTTCTCTGGTGACAGCTCTTTGAAAACAGTTTCAATTCAGATCAGAGATTGTTCCACAGAGGCCAAGTTCTAATAATACAGCTAAATCAGTAATAGAAGAGGATTTGATTACTAAAGATTCACTTTGGAGCTAAGTGTTTTGGAATAACTTAGAAAGTAAGTGATACTGCATTTTTAAAGATTCATCTTTATTTCGAATCTCCTTCACATTTTTCCAAATGATGGCATTTTATTTCAAGTGCTCATGGTTTGGGTTTTTTTCCTTAATTCTTGCAACAAATTCCTCACTTCCCATACACACTCCTTCCTCAGTCCACTTGAAAACAAAGTCAAACTTGTTTCTAAAATCTTATTGTTAGGCTTTATTTCTTATAAAACAAAGTTACAAGATTTATTTAGAAGACACACAAAAAAATTTCTAAACCCAATATGTTTTACTTTCTAATTCCCAGAACCTCAGAATATCACCTTGCATGGCAAAACAGTGAAAATTACCCTACATGGAAAAAGACGTGGTTGGATGGGATCTTGAGAAGATCTTGAGAAAAAGACTTAATCCTGCATTAACTGAGTTGGCCCTAAATACAATCACATGGTCCCTTACAAAACAGATGTAAAAATGGACACATGGAGGAGAAGGCAATGTGAAGACTGAGCAGAAAAAGAAACAGCCACTAACCAAGGAATGCTGACAGCTGTCAGAGGGGGGCACAGAGAATCTCCTCCCCGGCAGCCTCTGCAAAGAGCCTGCTGCTCAATTTCAGACTTCTGGTCTCTAGAACTGGAGAGAATAAATTCATTTTTTAATTCAGTGGTAATTTGTCCCTGCAGTCATGGAAAACTAATACAATGAATGAAAAACAGAAAACAAAAGGACTGTATCTCTTTCCATTGGTCACTATCTCTTAACAAGTACCTACTAGACAGATGTCAGAAAAGGAGTCACAGGACTCACCTGCTTCATTCAAATGCTTTTGAAAACCCAGCAATGTGTGATTATCCCCATTTTACAGATGAAAAAAAGTCACTGACTCAAGGTCACATACGGTGAGTGAACAGAAGGGCCAGGATTAAACCCAGATGAATTGGTCATATTTTCCACTATTAAACCCAGATGCATTTGACCCACATTTTCCACGATTCCTGCAGTACTCTGCTGCATCCCAGACTTTTCCCTCAGTCTTCCCTGTCCTGGCCCAGTCAGCTCCACCAACTGCAAAGACACTTGCAACCACATTTCTTTTAGTCTTAAGCAGCTGCAAACACTTCTCTCCTATGCCCAGGGGCCAACCAATTGTGCTCCGGTCTCTGGTAGGAAATACAAAAGATAAAAATAACCCATAAAGCAGTGTGCCTCAAATACCATCACTTTTAATCTTGTTTTAATCTCTTGAATTTCTAGACCCTGGCCTTAAGCTAACTGAACAGGTTGCTTCCTCCTGCACACCAGACTAACCCTGATTGACCCCACATTCAACAAATTGCCAGCAATTCCTTGGTTTCCAGAGCTACAACCCTGTCTGAATAAAAACTAAATTTGAGATTTCTGGCCACATCTTATCCATCCTGCTAAATATCTCTGCTTGCCCTGCATCCTTTCTGCCTCTCTTCCCTGCTTTGATCAACTATAATTTAGGCTTCTGTTTCCTGGAGAATCTAACAAAATCTTGTGTGTATGTACACACATTTTGCACACATAGGCTATAGCTTTTGCAGTGTTTATTATTCAAGGCACAAAAAGACAGGTGCATAGAAATAGAATTTTTTTTAATTTCCTCCAAGAAAACTTTTATTTAAGGTATACAGCTTCCTGCATTTCATAAATAGAACTTTAGGAACATAGTGATTCTTCCACCCTATTCGCCCTCCCACCCTTCTTCCTCCTCCCTCTCTTATTCTCATTCTTATTTTTTACTAAGATCTATTTTGAATTAACTTTATACACATAAGATTAATTCTGTACTAAGAGTTCAACTAATAGTATGAAAAAAAAAAAAAACACTGTTCCTCAACAGTCAAGACAAGGGCTAATTTCTTGATCTGTCTATAGTTAAAAGTAACCTAGGCCTTGGAGCCAGCTCTGTGGCATAGCAGGTAAAGCCGCTGCCTGCCATGCCAGCATCCCATATGGGTGCCAGTTGGAGTGCCAGCTGCCCCACTTCCAATCCAGCTCTCTGCTATGGCCTGAAAAAGCAGTAAAAGATGGCCCAAGTCCTTGGGCCCTTGTACCTCTTGGGAGACCTGGAAAAAGCTCCTGGCTCCTGGCTTCGGATCAGCACAGCTCCGGCCATTGCAGCCAATTGGGGAGTGAACCAGCTGATAGAAGACTTTCTCCCTCTCTCCCTCTCTCTTTCTCTCTCTGTCTCTTCTTCTCTGTGTGTAACTCAGACTTTCAAATAAATTAATAGAAAAAAAAGTAACCTAGGCCTCAACACCTCATTTTTGCTAGGGAAGGAATTCTATCTTCAAGTTCAGTCTCACTTTTGGCCAGTTTTTTGAGGATTGAAGCAGCTTTAGGAATGAATTTATAAAGCCAAGTTTGACCTTCTCACTTACTTGGTGGGATGTTGTTGATACTGTCAATGAGAAGTGCTTTATCCTCAAGAAGGCCCAAGCATGAGTCAACAGTTTTGCTAATACTCCCCCCAATATTTAGTATATCAGGTGAGGGCAGAAATGGTTACAGATCAGGAATCCTTTTGGGATTATGAAGACCAGGCTGATCTAGTTAGGATAGACCACCTTATACCTGTATAACAGAGGAAAAGAAAAAGAATGTGGTAAAGCCTATTAGTTATGACAAAGTTAAGATTGGTCAAGAAAAGAAAAAGAACCTGGCTGTCTGTCTTCAACAGCTTAAGAAGGAGTTTAGGAGACATACCAACACAAATCCTAACTCCACAGAAGGCCAAACCTTATTTGCTCTGCATTTTCCTAATCAGTCATCCTGGACATTAGAAGAAAGTTACAAAGCCTAGAGGCAGGACCTCAGATGCTACTGTTGAACTTGGTAGAGGAGGTCTTCATGATCTTTAACAACTGAGACAGAGCAGAAGCGGTGAGCAACAACAATGATGCTGAAATTCATATGGAGACACAGGCAACCTCGAATAGCTAAAGCAATCTTGTACAACAAAAACAAAACCAGAGGCATCTCAATACCAGATTTCAGGACATTCTACAGGGCAGTTGTTATCAAAACAGCATGGTACTGGTACAGAAACAGATGGATAGACCAATGGAAAAGAATTGAAACACCAGAAATCAACCCAAACATCTACAGCCAACTTATATTTGATCAAGGATCTAAAACCAATTCCTGGAGCAAGGACAGTCTATTCAATAAATGATGCTGGGAAAACTGGATTTCCACGTGCAGAAGCATGAAGCAAGACCCCTACCTTACACCTTACACAAAAATCCACTCAACATGGATTAAAGACCTAAATCTACGACCTGACACCATCAAGTTATTAGAGAACATTGGAGAAACCCTTCAAGATATTGGCAGAGGCAAAGAGTTTCTGGAAAAGACGCGGGAGGCACAGGCAGTCAAAGCCAAAATCAACTATTGGGATTGCATCAAATTGAGAAGTTTCTGTACTGCAAAAGAAACAGGAGAGTGAAGAGACAACCAACAGAATGGGAAAAAAATATTTGCAAACTATGCAACAGATAAAGGGTTAATAACCAGAATCTACAAAGAGATCAAGAAACTCCACAACAACAAAACAAACAACCCACTTAAGAGATGGGCCAAGGACCTCAATAGACATTTTCAAAAGAGGAAATCCAAATGGCCAACAGGCACATGAAAAAATGTTCAAGGTCACTAGCAATCAGGGAAATGCAAATCAAAACCACAATGAGGTTTCACCTCACCCCGGATAGAATGGCTCACATACAGAAATCTACCAACAACAGATGCTGGCGAGGATGTGGGGAAAAAGGGACACTAACCCACTGTTGGTGGGAATGCAAACTGGTCAAGCCACTATGGAAGTCAGTCTGGAGATTCCTCAGAAACCTGAAGATAACCCTACCATTCAACCCAGCCATCTCACTCCTTGGAATTTACCCAAAGGAATTTAAATTGGCAAACAAAAAAGCGGTCTGCACCCTAATGTTTATTGCAGCACAATTCACAATAGCCAAGACCTGGAACCAACCTAAATGCCCATCAACGGTAGACTGGATAAAGAAATTATGGGACATGTATTCTTTAGAATACTATACCGCAGTAAGAAACAATGAAATCCAGTCATTTGCAACAAAATGGAGGAATCTGGAACACATCATGCTGAGTGAAATAAGCCAGTCCAAAGGGACAAATACCATATGTTCTCCCTGATTGGTGACAACTGACTGAACACCAAAAAGGAAACCTCCTGAAGTGAAATGGACACTATGAGAAATGGTGACTTGATCAGCATAGCCCTGACTGTTAATGAACAACTTAATACATTATCCCTCTTAGTAGTTTTTTTGTCTGTTCTACTTAATATGACTGGTTTAATTCTGTAATTATCACACAGTTATTCTTAAGTGTTGAAAATTAACTGAAATGTGATCCCTGTTAAACATAAGAGTGGGAATAAGAGAGGGAAGAGATGTACAATTTGGGACATGCTCAAGCTGACTTGCCCCAAATGGTAGAGTTTGAAACATACCATGGGATTCCAATTCAATCCCATCAAGGTGGCATGTACCAATGCCATCTCACTATTCCAAGTGATCAATTTCAGTTCACAATTGATCATAATGAAAGGACTAAGAGTCAAAGGGAGCACATAAACAAGTCTAGTACCTGCTAACACTAACCGATAGAATAAATAAAGGGGAGAGTAATCCAACATGGGAAGCGAGATACTCAGCAGACTCATAGAATGGCAGATGTCCTAAATAGCACTCTGGCCTCAGAATCAGCCCTAAAGGCATTCGGATCTGGCTGAAAAGCCCATGAGAGTTTTTCAGGCATGGAAAGCCAAGACACTCTGGCAAAAAGATCTCTGTGAGTGAGATCCCAGTGGAAAGAACAGGTCTTCAAAGAAGGAGGTACCTTTCTCTGAAGGGAGGAGAGAACTTCCACTTTGACTATGACCTTGTCTAAACAAGATAAGAGTTGGAGAACTCAGAGGGCTTCCATAGCCTTGGAAACTGATGACTGGAGCATAGGGAGATTACTGATGCCATAGACAGGAGTGTCAATTTGTAAAGTCAACAACAGGAGTCACTGTGCACTTACTCCTCATGTAGGATCTCTGTCCTTAATGTGCTGTACATTGAGATTTAATGCTATAACGAGTACTCAAACAGTATATTTCACTTTGTGTTTCTATGGGGGGCAAACTGTTGAAATCTTTACTTAATGCATACTAAACAGATCTTCTGTAAAAAAAAAAAATTATCAATTCCCAACTTGACTCTCACTGGGATTAAACATGACAATAGGTCTGATCTGATTTCATCATCATTTAAAGAATCATCTATTATTTTTTACTTTATGTTTCTGTGTGGGAGCAAACTGTTGAAATCCTTACTTAATGTATACTAAGCTGATCTTCTGTATATTAAGATAATCGAAAATGAATCTTGATGTGAATGGAAGGGGAGAGGGAGTGGGAAAGGGGAGGGTTGTGGGTGGGAGGGACGGTATGGGGGGAAGCCATTGTAATCCATAAGTCGTACTTTGGAAATTTATATTCATTAAATAAAAGTTAAAAAAAAAAGAAGCGGTGAGCAACAACAACCAAAAAAAAATTGGCTAAAAAGGTACAGTTTTTGGGCTGCTGTAATTAGTTGGCCACTTAGGGATGAACCTAATGGCCCAGCAGATCAGACAACCAGAGAAAGAGCACTAGCTTTAGACAAAATCAGTCTGTCTATTGGAGGAGACAGAGTCACTGGAAGCCGGAGTACCCTGATTGCCCTGGACAAGGGAGACTAAATAACCCTGGCAGGAAACTCCTGGCCAGCCTTCCAGATAGGAGGCAGGAGTTCATCAACTGACAAGGCCCAGGTACCTGCTCAGCTCCAATTTCAGCATGATCCATCACCATCACTCCAGTGGAGCATCCAATCACTGTAGAAGTGGCAGGTAAGGAAACTGAGCTTTTGTGAGGACACCAGAGCTGTCTATTCTGTCCTGATTCATCCTATTGACCCCCTCTTCAACCATACTGCATAGTAATAGGGATTCATAGTCAACCTAAATTAAGAGTTTGCTTCCTCTTTGCCTGTGAGACTAGTTCTAACATTCTACTCTCATTTTCATATGTTCATGCATGCCCCGTCCCACTTCTGGGTATAGATCTGTTAATCAAACTTAGGGCCACTGCTTAGAAAGGGACAACGTAGAGGTGATGGTAAGCCCCAACCAAGGCAGCCACCTGTTAGCACTTCTAAACCCCAGAGCCCAGAGCCTGCCAACATCCCCAAAAATATGAAGATCAAGTAGACCCTTCTGCATGGGACGTTTTCATGACAGGGATAACCATAATGTCCTCCCATTAAAATAAGTTTAAGACCCATGGAGGAATACCCATGGAATAGACAGTACCTCAGCAAGCCAGAGGCCTTAAAAGGAACCCAAGCCCTACTTCAGAAGTTCTTAGAGCACAATGTGATCAAGCCTTGCAGGTTGCCCTGCAGCATGCTGAAGTTGCCAATCAAGAAGTCAAACGGGGAGTATCAATTTTATAGGACCAACAGGCAGTAAATGAGTCAAATATCCCCATCCAACCCATGGTCCCAAACCAACATATTTCACTCACTCAAATACCTGCAAATGCCAAACACTATATTGCCCTGGACTTAAAATATGCTTTTTAAAATTCCTAATATAGAGGCCAGCACTGCGGCATAGCAGGTAAAGCCACTGCCTGCAATGCTGGCATCCCACATGCATGCTGGTTCAAGTCCCAGCTGCTCCACTTCCAATGCAGCTCCCTGGTGGTGCACCTGGAAAAGCAGTGGAAGAATACTCAAGCATTCATGCCCCTACACTCACATGGGAAATCCAGAGGAAGCTCCGGGCTCCAGCCTGTTCTAGTCCTGGTCACTGCAACCATTTAGGAAGTAAACTCTCTCTCTCTCTCTCCCTTTCTCTCTATTTCTGCCTTTCAAATAAAATAATAAATCTTGAAAACAAAATCCCAATATCTTTTTGTTCTTGAGTGGATAAACCTAAATCCTCAGTAAAGCCCACAATGCAACCAGACTGTGCTCCATTAGGGTTTTAGAGACAGTGCTCACCTAGGAAGAGAGTTAAGACTTACCCTAAGAAATGATTCCTTCCTACAATTTATAGATGATTAATTGATAATTGCTCCTCTCAATGAGATTCTGACTACAATGCCATAAAAATCTTAAAATTTCTTAGCTTGATGAGGGTAACAAATCTCCCCCTCAAAGCCAGGATTTTCCTACAAAGAGTTGAATACCTGGGTTTATTTTGATTCTAAGGTTTCATGCTCTAGATATTGACCAGAAAAGCAGTTATTCCCTAAGTCCCCCAAATCATAAAACAGCTGTGGGTTATGTAGGGAAGATTTCTGCCTCTTCTGAATCCCCAAATTACCGGTTAAAGGCAAAAAACTCTATATGAGGCACCAAACGGTAAAGAGTAAGAATCTCTACTGGAATCCAGAGTGCCAGCAGACTTTTGAGGCCCTACAGAGCCTGGGACAGCCAAACTTCGAACAACCATTCATTTTTAATGTCTGTAAAATGTTTGGAATTGCTTTAGGAATGCTAGCTCAAAGGCTAGCAACATCCAGAGACTGGGGGTCTACTTTTCATAACAATCAGACACTGTAGCTCAGGGATAGCACAGTTGTCTAAAAGCTGCAAGAAGAAAACTAACCAAATACCAACCTCTTCTACTAGAGTATTGGTCTGCTTTTCATTACCTTAAGTAAAATAGCTGAGAGGAGCTTCTTAGGAATGAAGGACTTTATTTCAGCTCACACTAGAGGTCCCAGGATCGGATGGCTCCATAGCTTGATGTCGTGTGGAGGCTGATTAACAGTGGTGCAGAGGCAGGATCACATCTTGAGGTAAGAAGCAGAGAGACACAGAAAGACCTCATTCAAACTTGAAGTGAAAGAGTCACCTCTCACAAGTATCACGCTCTGAAGGCACATCCCAGTGACCCAGAGGCCTCCTACCAGTCTTACTTCTCAGATCCCACCGTTAGGTCAAGTCTCTACCCTTAACCAATCAACCATTAACACCAATGCATTAGAATTTAAACAGCTGCATAAGTTTGGGGAAGACAAATCCAATTCAACCCATACCAACTGGCTAGGCTCCAATATTACCTTAAAGGGGTAATGTTCTGTGGCTAGCAAGTTGGGAAAAGGCAAAACAATATTTACACTGCCTCAATATACTCTGGTATTGCCTGCCCATGCTCCTTTATGGATGGATAGGGGAATGTCAATAGCCAAAACTTCCATTACAAAACAAACTCTTAGAGGCAGTTCAACTTCCTCAAAAATGGCAGTCATTCACCATAATGGCCATCGAAAGATGGGTCCATTTTGAACCAGGGAAATAATACAGCAGGCAAAGCCCTTAATGTGGGCTGATGTCAGGAGCCTGGATCTCAGGAGCCTGGAAGTTATGCCACCCATTATGGGAGGAATACCCTGTGGAAACTGGTACATTGGGTCTTTCAGGAAAAGACCTCAGAAATATCATAAAGCGGCCTGCGCAGTGGCTCACTAGGCTAATCCTCTACCTGCGGCGCCGGCATCCCAGGTTCTAGTCCCGGTCAGGGCGCCAGATTCTGTCCCAGTTGCTCCTCTTCCAGTCCAGCTCTCTGCTGTGGCCTGGGAAGGCAGTGGAGGATGGCCCAAGTGCTTGGGCCCTGCACCCACATGGGAGACCAGGAGGAGACACCTGGCTCCTGGCTTTGGATCAGCACAGTGCACCACCCACAGCGCACTGGCCGCAGCGGCCATTGGGGGGGTGAACCGACAGAAAAGGAAGACCTTTCTCTCTGTCTCTCTCTCTCACTGTCCACTCTGCCTATCAAAAAAAAAAAAAAAAAAGAAATATCATAAAGCAGGTGACCCTTTCCAGGGATATGCACGTCTGCAACAATCCCCCAAAACATCCCATTTTACCCTCTTTGGTAAAACCAAGTCAACACAGAAGGACATGTGCAAGAGAAGATTGGTAGGTAGATTTCATGCAGATGTCCTTTAAGTCAACTACCTAATAGTAGTTGACTTTTACAGGATTGGCAGAGGTCTTCCCCACCTGCACTGAGAAGGCTACAGAAGTTGTAAACTCCACTTAAAGGGGATAATCTCTTGTGGCCTTCCCAAATCCCTCCAGAGTGTTAAAAGATCTTCCCTTGTAGCAAATGTTACGCAACCCCCCAGGAATACATTATAAGGTACATGGCTCCTGGTACCCTTGGTCTCCCAGAAAGGTCGAAAAAGATCAATCATATCCTTAAGAGAACCATAACTAAGCTTTGTCAAGAAACCCAACAAACATGGACCAAAGAGTTCTCTATAACACTGCTCAGAATCCACACTGCCCCAAAGGAAAGCCTAGAAATTAGCCCCTTTGAGGTGATCTATGGAAGACCCTTCCTTACCACCAGCCTCCTCAGAGACAAGGAATTGAACCAGATCTTAAATCATGTAACCAATCTACGATAAGTCCAGAGAGCTCTTCTGGAACACAGAAACTAGGATTTGCCAGCCCTGATAAGGAGACATCTCATATCCAAATTCAGTCAGAGAACCAAGGTCTGCTTGAAATATAGAAGGAGAAGTCCCCCTAAGACCGGTTATCAGAAAAATGGGAATCACCCTTTGAGTGATGTCAGCTATGCCCCCACTGCAGTAAAAGTTGAAGGAGGTCCCCAGCTGGTTCCTGTGTAAACACAGGAGGGCCTCAGCTAGCTCTTCAAGAAAAAGAAAAATTGTTGTAGATAGGCCTCCTGGTTTTCTTCCTGGTGCTCACTATTGTGCTCCTTTCTGTTGGCTTTCCATACCGGCACACCCTGGAAGCATCTCCTTTGCCCTTTCTGGGTGTAACAAGGACATAACTCTGGCATGCGGGTTAAGCTTTCTGGCCTCTGCTGTGGGAGGCTAACTGTTGGGTATGTCACACCCATTCTCAAGACACAGCAGGCCATTTTATTTCCCTATTCACAAAGCCTCACCCATAATCCAATGTTTAGAGGGGCCCCAGCGGCCTTTGACTTCAATTTTCCTATTGCTGCGGAGTTTAATGCCCATGGTATTTTCTTTCTATCTTTATGCCTTATTTCCCATTACAATGAGACCTCTATCCTAGGGATCACAAAACTAAGTTGCACAACTCTTGCCAATTATGCTGTCTCCCTTGTATTCATGTATAGGTCTGATAAACTTTGTCTGGGTTGCATATTGGTCCTTCATCAATTTCTATTTGCAAATGAGTCAAAGAACCTACAGTCAGTAACAAAAGGTGCTGTGATGCTGAAATCGGAAAAGACCCCCTGCCTACTTCAATACCTCCTTGTTCTCCGATTCAGGGTATGACCCAGCACCTTCATTCTTTAGGCTTTTCTGTTGGTTTACCAAATGAAGTTTTTTAGATTCCATTGACACATTTTTTCTCCCAAGTGCCGCATAAAAGTACTTTATTTTTCAGAGTATTGTGTCTATTGTGGGATTCAAAAAAGACAGCAATCTGGAAGCCAAGTGAGGACTACTACTTTTTAAGGTGATTTTGTCCTGCCTTTCCTCAAAAACAGTTGAATTCCACTATTTTGGTAGGTAGAGAACTTGGCATATAATTAGGAATTACTGGAAATGAGTGATACATCAGTTTGTCTTTTAAAAACTCAACTTTCCAATATTATGTAAATGTTGTAATCTAGACTTATGATTTGACTTAAACTTTATATAATATAATTAATTTAATGGGGCTATTTTAGCCATTTCCTTGAAGGTGTAGTACTTTATTTTTTTAGTTTTAAAATTAAAGCAATACATTTGGGTACAAAATTTTATTTCAGTCAAAGTAAGGTAATTTATGCACTTAAGCTCTGATGGAATGTCAGAACTATAATACTGGTCACAAAAGGTATGTGTATTTTACAATTACTCTATTGTTTTTACATTTCTCCCACATATTATTATTCAAATATTGTAAAAGAAATATTTGAGAACAAACTTTTAGAGTCATTACTTGCTCCATCATCCTAGGTAGTCAATGTGGTATGTTATAGTTACAAAATGATGTTTTACAGCGTACTGACTATGCTTTTTCTAACTATGCCTGGTTATCGATGATGTGATAAATAATTTTGTATATGCATATGTTTTATCACATAGCTTACTAACCAAATGCCAAGATTTTAATTACTGAGTCAAGGGACAGAATTGTTGCCAAGCAATATGTTTTCACAAAGCACAAAGGTTACCCCGATGCCTACTCCTATAAACTCAGGGCCCTATAATATAACTTGTGAGTTTTTATGAAGCTAGCTTCAATTTTTAAAAATGCTTTAATAAGGCATTTTTTTTTTTACAAGAACATGACCTTCTACTTTTTTTTGTTTATACAGTATATAATAAAACAGCCTCTAAGGCTGAAAAGGTCTGAACTCGGTAACCTGTATGTTATCTGCAATCACTTTTTCCTGACAGTTAAACATTCAGGGGAATTTACTGATACACAGAGTATGAGTCAACATGACATTAGACAAATTTCACATGTGCTCACATGTCAATAAGACACTAAATGAGAGCCTCAGCACCAGCTCTGGAGAGTGAGGCCAGACCAGACAGCAGCAGCCCAAGCCACTGGCAATAAAGCTGACAGAAGAGCCTGGCATGAGTCCAGCTTGGAGCCCTGTGGGGGACAGTGAATCTGCCAGACTAGAGGAGAAAAAAAAAAGGGGGTACGTTTCACTCTTCCCAACTACCCTGCACTGGCGTCCTGCAACAAGCCAAGAGAGGGTGGGCACCGTTTTGGACATACATAACAGCTGCACCAGCTCATCTACATGCCCAGCAACCAGCTGAGAGGAGACACCCAAGCCTGACTGGGAGAACCGACAGGGAGCTGAGTGCTCATGACAGTGGGAGGCTTGTGTGCTAGGACTATGAACACTGTGGCTGCATGGGAGGGCACTGGGTGTGGCTGGGTCTTTGGATAGTCACTGTGAGTGGCTCCACATGCTCAGGGCTCGCCAATTCCCTGATGAGGGTCATTGCTGCAGAATCCGTGCTTACACTGAGGACTACACAGTTCCTGTGTGTGGTTCTTGCGGCAGCACAGACCAATACTGTACTCACTGGGGCTAGCTCCCAGGCACTGATCTCCTTTGAGGAGAGGAGGAGAAGAGGAGAGGAGGTGAGCATGAGACTATGCCAAAAGAACAGAACAAAGCTCTCCTTGATTGGAAAGAAATAAAAAAGATTTACCACACCCAACCTGGGTATCACCTTGGATACTCCCTTCACCCTGGAGCACTGAACAGAGCTCCTTAGCCACATCTACCACACACCTCTCCCCTCTTTTTTCACCAAAAAAGCAGACACTCCACTAAGTCACAAAGGCATAGTCCTAAGATAAAAGCCATCACAGGGAAAAAAATCAAAACAAAAAAGAAACCAACTAGTATCTCCATAAACATCAAATAATAAACATATAATTCAAGAAATAAGAATAAAGAAGACAACATGATGCCCCCAAAAGAACACAACATTTCAATACTAAAATGTCAAGATAAAGAGACTGAAGAAATGACAGAAATGGAATTCGAAAAATTGATCATAGGATTACTTAGAAGTAATCAGAAACAAATCCATGAAAAAATGAAATCTGTAAATGACATGAAAGAAAATTTCTCCCATGAAATTGAGATCTTAAAGAGAAATCAAAATGAAATCTTGGAAATGAAGAATTCAATAGAACAAATTAAAAAATGTGGTGGAAAGCCTTAACAACAGATTCAGTGAAGCAGAAGAAAGAATATCTGGCTTAGAAGACAAATCACTGGAAATTTTAAAGTCAGACAAAAAAAATAAAGCAGAAATCAGAAAACTAAAAAAACAGTGTTGGAGATCTATGGGATACTACAACCCAACATACAAGTCTTAGGAGCTCCTGAAGGTGTGGAAAGAGACAATGAATTAGAAGGCCTTTTAGTGAAATAATTACAGAAAATTTATGTAATTTGGGGGAAGAAAGGGACCTCTAAGTACAGGAAGCATGTAGAACTCCTAATAGACATGACCAGAAAAGATCTTCACCACAACACACTGTAGTGAAACTCTCCACAGTAAAACATGAAAAAAATATTTTAGAATGTGCACAAAAGTAACACCAGATTACTTTCAGAGAATCTTCAATTAGACTCACAGAAACCCTATCGGCTAGGAGAGAATGGCGATATATATTAAGAGAAAAAAATTGTCAGCACAGAATATTGTATCCTGCAAAGCTCTCATTTATGAATGAAGGTGAAATAAAGACTTTCCATAACAAACAGAAATTGAAAGAATTTGTCACCACCTGTCTAGCCTTGCAAAAGATGCTTAAGGATGTGCTGCACACAGAAACAAGAAACATGCTCATCACCATGAAAGAAGGTAAAGGCAGAAAATTTCCCAGTAAAAGTGCAAAGGAAATCCAAAGTAAACAATAGGAATGTTTATGGAAAAATGGCTGAGAAAAGTCATTACTTACCAATAATCACCTTGAATGTAAATGACAAGTTTCCAATTAAAAAATACAGACTGGCTGAATGAATTGAAAAGTAAAACCCATCTATTTGCTGCCTACAAGAAACACATCTCACCAACAAAGATACACACAGACTAAAAGTGAAAGGACAGAAAATGATATACCATACTAATAGAAACCAAAAGAGTTGGTGCAGCCATCCTAATATCAGACAAAATAGACTTTATCACAAAAACTGCTAAAAGAGACAAAGAAGGACACTATGTAATGATTAAGGGATCAATTCAACAGGACGATGTGACCACTATAAACCTATATGCATCTAATTACAGCGCACCTGGCTATTTAAAAGTAATGTTAATGGGCCTAAAGGGAAACATGGACTCCAATACAATACATTACAATAGTATTGGCAGACTTCAATACTCTACTTTCAGCAATGGACAGATCAACCATACAGAAAATCAGCAAGGAAACAGCATATAATTGACACTATAGCCCAAATGAATCTAGCAGATACCTACAGAACTTTCCATCCTATAGTTTCAGAATACATATTCTTCTTCACAGTACAAGGAATTTTCTCTGGGATTGATTACATGCTAGGTAATAAGCAAGTCTCAGCAAATTAAAAATATCAAAATCATATCATGCATCTTCTCTGACCACAATGAAATGAAGCTGGAAATCAACACATCAGGAATCTCTAGAACACAGGCCAACACATGGAAACTGAACAACATGCTCTTGAATGAACAGTAAGTCACTGAAAAAAAATCAAAAGAAAAATCAAAAAATTTCTGGAAACAAATAAAGAGGACAATACAACATATCAAAATTTAATAGGATACAGCAAAAGTGGTGCTAAGAGGAAAGTTCATAGCAATTGGTGCCTACATCCAGAAATTGGAAAGGCACCAAATAAATAGCTATCAATGCATCTCAAGGACCTAGAATAACAACAGCAAACCAAACCCCAAATAGTACGAGGCAGAAATAATTAAAATTAGAAGAAATCAACAAAATTGAAACAAACAAAAAAAAAACAATACAAAAGATCAGCAAAATGAAGAGCTGAGTTTTTTTTTTTTAAATAAACAAAACTGACATACCATTGGTCTAAATGACCAAAAAAGGAGACCCAAATTAATAAGTTAGAGATGAAAAAGGAAATGTAACAACAGATACCACATAAATAAAAAGAATCATCAAAAATTACTACAAAGAGCTGTATGCCAACAAACTGGCAAACCTAGAAGAAATGGATAGATTCCTGGACACATACAACCTACCTAAATTGTGCCATGGAGATACAGAAAACCTAAAAAGATCAATAATCAAGATGAAAATTGAATCATAAGTAAAGACACCCCTTCTGAAGAAAAACCCAGGACCTGATGGCTTCACTGCTGAATTCTACCAGACATTTAAAGAAGAACTAACTCCAATCCTTCTCAAGCTATTCGAAACAATTGAAAGGGAGGGTATCCTACAAAATTCTTTCTATGAAGCCAGCATCACCTTAATTCCTAAACCTGAAATAGATACAGAGAAAGAACACTAAAGACCATTTTCCCTGATGAACATAGATGCCAAAATCCTCAACAAAATACTAGTCAATCAAATCCAATAACACACCAGAAAGATCATTCACCTAGACCAAGTGGAATTTATCCCTGTTACGCAGAGATAGTTCAATATTCACAAGTCAATAAATGTGATACACCACATTAGCAGACTGAACAAAAATCCATATGATTATCTCAATAGATGCAGAGAAAGCATTTTATAAAATACAACACCCTTTTATGATGAAAACTCTAAGCAAACTGGATATAGAATAACAGTCCTCAACACAATCAAGGTAATTTATGACAAACCCTCAGCCAGCATCCTGTTGAATGGGGAATATTTGGAAGCATTCCCGCTGAGATCCAGAACCAGACAAGGATGCCCACTCTCGTCACTGCTATTTAATATAATCCTGGAAGTTTTAGCCAGAGCCATTAGGCAAGAAAATGAAATCAAGAGATACAAAATGGGAAGGAGGAAGTCAAATTATCCCTATTTGCAGAAGACATAATTCTATATATAGAGGATCCAAAAGACTCCACTAAGAGACTATTGGAACTCATAAAAGAGTTTGGTAAAGTGGCAGATATAAAGTCAACACACAAAAACTAACAGCCTTTGTATACACAGACAATGGCATGGCTGAGAAAGAACTTCTAAGATCAATACAATTCCCAATAGCTACAAAAAAAATCAAATATCTAGCACAAATTTAACCAAGGATGTCAAAAATCTCTAGAATTATAATTACAAAACATTAAAGAAATAAATAGAAGATACAAAAAAATGGAAAAATATTCCATGTTCATGGATTGGAAGAATCACTATCATCAAAATGCCCATACTACCAAAAGCAATTTATAGATTCAATGCAATCCCAATAAAAATACCAAGGACATTCTTTTCAGATACAGAAAAATTGATGCTGAAATTCATATGGAAACACAGGAGGCCACAAATAGCTAAAGCAATCTTATACAACGAAAACAAAGCCAAAACATCACAATACCAGATTTCAAGACATATTACAGGGCAGTTATAACCAAAACAGCCTGGCACTGGTACAAAAACAGATGGATAGATGAATGGAACAGTTGGCGGGAATGTAAACTCATAAGGCCAGTATGGAAGACAGTTTGGAGATACCTCAGAAATCTGAATATAGACCGATTGTATGACTCAGCCATTCCACTTCTGGGAATTTACCCAAGGAAAAAAATGAATCAGCATATTAAAGAGTTATCTGTAACCCCATGTTCACTGCAGCTCCATTCACAATAGCTAAGACACGGAATCAACCCAAATGCCCATCAACTGAAGACAGGATAAAGAAATTATGGGGTATGTACACCATGGAATACTACACAGCAGTTAAAAAATGAAATCCCATCATTTGCAACAAAATGGATGAAACTGGAAAACATCACATTTAGTGAAATAAGCCAATAAGTCCAAAAGGACAAATACTGTATGTTCTCCCTGACCTGTGATAACTAATAGAACACCTAAAATGCAACCTACAGAAGTAAAACTGACACTTTGAGAAGAAATGACTTTGAACAACCTCAACTGTTCGGCTATTGGGGAACAGTTTTTATTGCCATACTATCTGCTAATCTCTTTACTTAATAGAGTTAATCATGTCTATAAAGTTAATTGAAAATAGATCATAGTAAAAAGAACAGGAACAGGAGAGAAGTAAGAGGGGCGGGAGAGTAGGTGGGAGGATGGATATAGTGGGAAGAATCACCATGTTCCTAAAATTGTAATTGAAATGTATGAAGTTTGTAAAAGGTTTTTGGGGGAAAAAAGAAAAGTAATTAAAAACCTAGCCTTTATATCAACAGTACACTTCTAAAGAACTTTTCATAATGCATTTAAGCATAAGTATGCAAAAACTGTTTTCAAATATATCTAAACCCATTATCAGGAAACAAAGATCAATGTCCTAATGTTATTGACTGCTATTTCAGAAATGTATCTATTGCTGCATGGTGGTCTCAAAAAGAACAAAATAGCAGGTTATTAAATTACTACAGGTAACCATATATTCCAGGAGCTGAGAAACATCCAGTTAGTGAAACTGAATGATGTGAAGGAAGCATCTTATTTTATGCCCCACAGAATGAGTTCCAGAATACTTAGTTAACATCTGGGTCTTAATTACAAAGGGTGCAATCTTGTCTTTGTATCACTTTGAACATCTATGACATAAGGGAAAGGTTTATACAGGAAGTCTTGTAATACCCTGTTGAGGCTTGTAAAGCTACTACTCTATAGAAAGGACCTCAACAGCAGGTCAACTGCAGCAGGAAAGGATTCAATGACAACAACATAAGAAATTGTAATTATAATGCAAGCACCTTCACAGTTAGCTAAATTAGCAATATACACAAACATTGTCTCACCTCTTTTAAAGCATGTGTCAGATGTGGTAAATATTCACAGCATTAAAATCTATCAGTTTTTTATATGTAGGAATCTACAAAATATTAAATAATGTTATTGCATGGCACAATCATTAATTTATGAGCTTCCAAGAAACCTTAAAAAAAAAACCATGCCCAGGAATAGAATTCTAGAACCAGAAGAGAAATAAAATATTAATTGCAAAAATCATAATATCAGGCCGGCGCCGCGGCTCACTAGGCTAATCCTCCGCCTTGCGGCGCCGGCACACCAGGTTCTAGTCCCGGTCGGGGCGCCGGATTCTGTCCAGGTTGCCCCTCTTCCAGGCCAGCTCTCTGCTGTGGCCAGGGAGTGCAGTGGAGGATGGCCCAGGTCCTTGGGCCTTGCACCCCATGGGAGACCAGGAGAAGCACCTGGCTCCTGCCATTGGATCAGCGCGGTGCGCTGGCCACGGCAGCCATTGGAGGGTGAACCAACGGCAAAGGAAGACCTTTCTCTCTCTGTCTCTCTCTCTCCCTGTCCACTCTGCCTGTAAAAAAAAAAATCATAGTATCATATCAATTTGCTTTCTTCATCCTGTATGTTTAAATTCTGGTCCTGCCTCCTTGAGAAGCCTTTCCTGATGTTCCCAAGTCAGGAGCTTTCTCTCTCCCCCAGCCCTCTCACCTGTCTCTCTTCTATTGTTCTACATTCTGCAAAGCAGAGTTCTCTTTTTTGTTAGCAACGGATAAGTACACATCCTACTGAATTTTTAATTCCTTTTGAACTTAAGATTTTCTTTTTTTTATCCACATACTGCTATAATAACACATAATATCTTGGCTGTATTTTGCTACTTATTTACTTGAATCAATAATAATTTCATTAACTCAAAATCATTTTATTTCCTATAAGAGTATTTATATGATTGAGTGCTGATAACCAAGACATACAATAGGTTCAAGAGGTCTGATTACATAGGAGTATACAATAAAAAACATATCTTTATTTGATTCTCTTGATACATCGGGACAACATACTCTGCGGTTATGAAGTCATGGGAACCATGAAAACACTGTGCCAGTGTACAAAGATGATCATGTGATGGGCCTCTCAGTTTATATTCTCCAAGCAATTCTCGCAGACTGTTCCCTGGTCAAAGTGTAGAACACCTTTATTAGAACTCAACCAGGTTACAAAAAACACATATGCCCAAATCTGCTGTTCTCACAGAATCTTGTCCTTCTTGAATTGTGACATCGACCTTTTTAGGTCTATACTACTCTCTTTTCAAGTTTTATTTATTTATTTTTATTTATGTGGAAGGCAGAGGAGAGAGAGAGCAAGAGCAAGAGAATGAGTATCTTCCATTCATTGGTTCATTATCCCAAATGCCCATAACAGCCAGGGATGGGCCAGGCTGAAGCCAGGAGGCAAGAACTTCACCCAGGTCTTCCATATGGATGGCAGAGACCCCCTCATCTGCTGCCCTCCCCTCCACCCCAAGGTGTGCATAAGCAAGAAGTTGAATCTGAATCAGACACTCTGATATGAAATGTGGATGTCCCAAACCATGGCTTAAGTAGTGTGCCACAATGCTCCACCCTCTATTAGTCTCATATCTGGATGAGCAGGGACCTTGGAGGAAACTTTTCACAAAAAAAGCAATGATTAAAAAGCATCAGAGGCCACAGATAGCCTAAAGATAAAATCAAGGTCACTAGTTCCTAATCATAACACCTCTTCAGGGGATTTATCCTTGCCTAAGTCAGCACAAATCAAAGTCATAAAGCATTTTAAGTAACTAAAATTAAACAGCCTTTAGCTAGTCTAGATTAAGCTATTTTGCATACATAACTTCATTAAAATCATTGCCTTAAAATGCTTAATTTTTGTTTTGCAGATAAAAGCATATAATTAGCCCACATAGACAAAGTGTTTAATATTAAATATAAAAGAAAACATCATTGAATCTTTGCAAAAAATCTCTGGCTCTACATAAATACAAACCAAACTTGCAGAATATTTTAAGTGAGTCACGCCATAGTTTTATAAAGTCTCTTCTAATCCACTTTGCTTATGTTTTGTTTTATGTTTCAGTTTCACTTTCAACAAGTCAGATGAAATCAAAACTGTACCAAACTCACCTGCCAAACTTTGCCCAAAATTGAATCCAGTGAAAATTTTTGCATTGTTCAAAACCTATTTGGCCTACTGTGCAATACTTTCTTAGTTATGAGCATAGATAATGCTATGAAAGTTAGAGCCATATGGCCCATGTACCAGTGAAGTTTAAAAAAAAAAGAGATAAAAAGGTGTAGGTATTTGGCACCACAGTTCAAATGCCACTTGGGATACCTGCATTCCACAACAGTCTGCCTCTGTTCAAGTTCCAGCTCTGCTCTGGTTTCCAGCTTCTTGCTAATGCAGACACTGGGAGTGGGCAGCAGGTGATGGCTGAAGTTTTTGGGTCCCTCACATCACATGGGAGACAGGACTGAGTTCTTGGCTCCTGGCTTTGGCCTGGACCAGTTCAGGCAGTTGCAGACATTCAGGAAGCAAATCAGCAGATAGGAGTGTTCAGTATGTATGTTTCTCTCTCTCTCTCTCTCTCTCTCTCTCTCTCTCCTCTCTCTCTGTCTCCCTCACTTCTTCCCTCTCTCCATTTCCCTCCTTCCCTCTCTCCATTTCCCTCCTTCCCTCTCTCTTCCTTTCCCTTCCTCCCTCTACCTCTTCCCACTCTCTTTTCCTCCCTCCCCCTTTCTCCCTTTCCCTCCTACCCTCTTTCCCTCCCACCCTCTCTCCCTCTCTCTGCCCCTCATTCTCTCCCTCCCTCTGCCCACTCCCTCCCTCTTACTTCCCTTTCAATGAACAAATAGAAATAACACAAAAGTCCTTTACTTTGCAATTGCTATCAAGTAGCTTGATGAATCTAGATTCTATTGATTAACTAGATCAGATTAGAGTCATGCTTATTTCTTTTGGATTTCAAATGCAAAATAAAATTATCAATAGATGATAAATTATGCTGGTTAAATGAGAATATATAATATAACTCAGAAAACAGAATCAAATATAATTAAGACTCATTGAAAAAGCATCCCATCAATCAGGGAAATGGGCCTGACACCTATCTTTATCTACACCTATTTCAGTCTTAGCTTTCAAAATTTATGTGAACCTTAGATTTTCTACACATCCCTCCTTATCTTTTCAAAGTCCTAGAACATTTGGCTGTGCAGATGATTGACATGGTTTAGATAAAACTAGATGGGTATCATTTTATGTCTTTCTTCATTTGTGTTGTCTTGTCCCTACCACTGAGGGGGATTGTCCATCTCTTGAAGGGAATCAGTGATGCTTTGCTTTGTGTTTCTCCAAAATGACTGGTGCTTATAATCAGTGCAGAGGTAATATCCTATCAAAATCATCAAAATACAATATCATACATGTCAAGATTCCTAAATATAAACCACATTTTGCTAAAAATGCAATCCAGATTATCTCAATTATTCATATTTTTGAATATTGCAAAATCATACACCCAAGAGATACCTATGCATTTGTAGTAAATTCTAGTACAACATTCATGCAACTTTAATGAATACCTAAGGTCTATACTATACTAAGATGCATCATGACACAAATATAAGGAGCAGAGAGAGAGATAATTATAAGCTTCAGGTGTTTTGTGCACCTTTTCTTGCATACAGCTGCTATTATCTCTGTTTATCATTGACATGTCATTTTGCATTCTGGCAGCAATGATTATTTCTAATTATATACAGGAAAATAAGTTCTAATATGTGTTTAATACAAACAGTCGATCATTGGAGTAGTCATGTCAAATAGATAATGTTTAAAATAGGTAGGAACAGGTTAGAGGGCAGATAATATACAATGAAGAGAATCTCCTCTTTTATTAATCTTTAAAACTTAATCGGAAATTCAGAAAAAAATGGTGTCAACAAATGTTATTTGCATTTCTGAGTAATGAACAGTTTCTGCTTTCAAAAATTCCTTTGAATCAAATGACAAATGCTAAAGTACTTCTGCAGATAATAGTTTCATTCCAGTGAGTCTCATCTCCCAAATTTGGCTACTTACTTCTGCCCCATAGTAGCACAAGGCAAAAGAATCAATCCCTTAAGCTATAGCTCAGCCATTTTTCTAGCCAACAAGATGTCAGGGAGATTTGGTTCCAAAAAGAAGTTCAGTTTAGTATTTTGTGCCTAATCTCTGGTTTTACCCAGGCTTAAGAACCATTCTTTCAGACAAAGCCAATGCAATTAAATATTAAAAAAAACAAGCCAACCAACCCGTATTCTGCAAATTTACCTAACAAAAAGAATTATTTACCCTAGCCATACACATATTTACACACTTCTGTGGTATTGTTTCTTCGCTAAATGCCATTATTAGTACATTTTGAAAAAAAATCTAAAAGAGCACAAAAACAATAATCACATTGATAAGCCCTCAAAATATTCTCAGACTTCTGCAAATCTAGTTGTGGTCACATGATAGCTAGTTATTTATAAAAGCTTATGTCTTTTGCAAGAAAATATTGCAGCTTCTACTAACAATAACATGTCTCTATAAAATAAGATTTTTAGCTGATGAACTTTCAGAAAAGACTAGAATTTTCCATAGTCCCTTAGTGACTCCTGTGTCAATTACAGAGGATTTTCACAAGTATCTGATACTTTTAACATCATGACAGTGAAGTATTTAATATTCTAAGACCTTACAATCCTCAAGGGCACAGTAGGCAGCTATTAGGCCATTGCCTGAGATGCCCACCTTCCATAGGAGAGCGCCTGGGTTTGAGTACTAGCTTCACTTCTGATACAACTTCCTGTTAATTTGAACCATAGAAGGCAGCAGGTTATGGCTCAAGTAGTTGAATCTCTGCTACTAACGAGGGAGACCTGCACAGATTTCTGGCCTCCTGACTTCAATCTGGTCGAACACTGGCTGTTATGGGCACCTGGGCAGTGAAACAGTCTCTCTCCATCTCTCTCTCTCTGCTTCCCCCTACCAGACCACATTGCTTTGCCTCTCAAATAGAAATAAGTAAAACTTAAAAGAACCCTACTGTGAAAAAATAATTAGAGTCCAAAGCTATCCTAACTGGAAGCTCTTTTTGTTTAAGAAGCTATATCTGCTTTGGATTGAAACCTTTCCATACCCAACATGGAGAATAACAAAGAAAAAAACACAATTGTGTAAATTTTCTAGGACTCCAGGATAGTTAACATGTAGACAGAGGCTGATCATGGAAGAACCAATGAAGAAAAATCCTGTGTATGTTGGGAGAGCACAGGGAAAAAAGGACCACAAGTTGAGTCCAAAAGAGGGAAATGATAGCAGCTGTCATCAGAGTCTAATGTCAAGGCAGCACATTTCCATAGAAGGCGTTTTACATTCCAAGAACAGCAGAGAAGAAAGTAGCAGGTGCTATTTTTGTGATAAGAAGTCAAGAATCTGAGGCTTTATGGTGTCCAGTTCATCTTCATGACCTCTCACCTATTGTTAATAAGCCAAAAATAGAGGAACAAGGACCACATTCTTCACCTCCTGTAAGTTGACACCACTATTCATCTTCAGTGAGGTGGAGATCACTGGAAAACCTGGTTTTATGAGCAAAAGGAGTCTTGAAATAAACACCCTCATTTTGCCATTAGCCATTATGAATAAGGTACCAAAATTAATTTATTTTAATGTTATGCCCAAGAGGCACATGTTTTTCTTTCTACGTGATTACAAAAATACTGAACGTCCCCTGAGGAACAAGTCCTATTTTAGACTTCAAGAACAGACAACCCAATTTTCTTTGAGTTTGCTTTTTCTCCTTTGAGAGCACACTTAATTTGTTAATATGGGAGTGCATTTGTCACCAATAAAATTCATCCTCACTCCATAAACAGACTGCCTGAAATTAGTCCTGATAGAGTGAAAGCTAGGGGGAGTGTACTTGGTTGCATGTATTAAAAACATAACATAAAAATCTTAGTACAAATTAAACCATCATATCAAACTAGTGTACAAGCAACATTAAAAAGATCCTGAAACACCACGATTTTATTCACTCCTACCAAGCACTGGTTTTTTAATGACAGATCAAAAAAGCAAACTCTATTTCTTAATAGGGGTTTCACTGCTGTTAAATGGGGCTGAAGGCTCTCAGGGTATCTCATTTTCAACATTCTTATTTACCAACAACAAGCAGTGAAAGTGTGACTATTTGCAGGACACTATGCTGAGTGTTTTGAAAGAAATAAAAAATGGATGGGGCATGGCTGCTGCCCTGAAGATATGAACAACTTATTAGGGACACCCACATGGACATAAATAAATGCCTACCAGGAGTATGGAGGAGTGTCATGATTGAGCTTAGTTAGAACTTCTTTGGCTGAAAATAACAGAAATCCAAATTAAACTAGCCTAATGATTAGGGACTTTAGTATACTCAAAAGAGGGAGTGTAGAATAGGGCAGACTGCCGAAGCCCAACCTTGTCCTCAGGGAGCCATTTCTTCCCTTCACTCCAATCAGAGCAGTGGTTCACCCTAAGGCAGGTTGCCTTGTTCTAGAAGGGCAGTCAGCAGCAGCCAGAGCCAGATGCTTCTTTGTTCACATCCAGCAGGAGAGAAAGACTCGGTTCTTTTTCCCAAGTCCAATTTCTTATAGAGTACTGGCCCACACTGGAGATGAGAGAGGGAGGCCACCGCAATCAATTTAGGCTAATCCATATTATAAAGTAGAGATTGGAGAGGCACAAACAACAGCCAACAGAGGATGACAAAGAAGCAAACCCTGAAGCAGATCCTGCCATTGCCAAATCCTGACAGTCTCTCGGGAGCTAGTGAGTTGTCCTGAGGTCCAAAATTGCCAGCAATAATGGTGGCAACAGGCAACACTTGGTATGGGAAAACTGCTTTTAAAGCTTCTGAGAAATGATTCACAGTGTCTCCATGACATTTCTAAATTTGGCTGGGAGGAATACCTCAGTATTCTCCCTTTCTCCTAAAGTCAGATAATCATTTTTAAGTGGTTGCCAAGCATTTCTCAAACTGATATTTCTAGCTCCTTCCAAAACAGTCTGTCACTAAACTCACCCACTCTGCCAACGGAGGGGGAGACGGAGGAAAAGTTGCAGTGATATTACTTTTTATAGAGATGTGAATCCTTTGGTTTTGTCAGTTTTTGAAGGGTAATAAAGTGCTTTCAATCATATTATGCCTCTCATCAGAGAGCATCCTGTCTTCTTCCATATCCTTTGCCCTTAATATTCATTTTTTAAAGTGTTAGTGTTTACAATGTGCTGGAATAAGCTCATTACATGAGAAAAATTCACTTTGTTTTCCCTAACAGTCCCTGAAATCACAATTATTATTATCACTTTACAGGTCCACAGAGAGACTGGGTAACTCAAGATCACACGGTAGTCAGTGGCAGGGTTGGGATTTGAATTCAAGTTATCAAGTTCCAAAGTCTGAATTCTTACCCAAGCACCACAGCTGTTTTCTGTGGCCAAGCAGGATACAGGAAAATTAAACCATGCTAAAAGTCTGAACACTATCCTAGGAACAACAACAGATATAACCTGAAGGGCAATCAGAAAACTTAGATAACTAGTATTCAAATAAGTTGGTAATAAGAAAGAGAGTATTGTTCCTGAGAAAAGTTGGAGCAGAAAACAGACTAGCATTTTTTAAACAGCTACTCTATGTAGTCCAGGGGCTTGATGCTTTGGGCAAGCTATGTCATTTGGTAAGAACTTTCCAAGATTTAATTTCCTCAATTATAGAACCCAGAGATGCCAGGTATTCTGGGTATGGTCTCAAGACAGACCTGGAATTTGGAGACACATATAATTCTGAAATCCATATTTTTTAATTAGCCACTGTAGAGATTCCAGTGCTCCTATAACCCAAAGACCAAAAAGGAGAAAAACTACCTAAAAGCTCTCATTCATCCTCTGAAATTATATCCCCTTTAAATCGCAATCATAATAATTACGCATGAAAGGCTAAATATTACCCTGAGAAATTCCTCTTCTCTCATCATTTTAACTAAAGGAAGCAGAAAATAACAACCTGAATATATGAGCAAAAGCCATTATAAAAAAAACACAAAAAACAAACACCACCACAGAATAAACCCACCTGATATCTAGGCAAGATAGAAACAGGGTCAGGGACTAAATGTATCTTCTCTGCTTCCTCTGAAAAGCAAACATGGAAATTTCTCATGTCCCCCAGGAGAGCATAAAATCTTTTGGGAGCTTCTGGGGGTGGCTCAGTGCATCTTTTTTGTTTGTTCTGTTTTGGTTTGGTTTTGTGCTTGCCTAGTATTCAACCCTAAAGGGTCATGAAGTCTGAGGTCTTCTAACACAGTGACCTTGTAGGCCTAGGCCCCTGGCCAGGGAGCAAGGCTTCTGCAGAATCATGCTTGTTCTCCAGTAAGCCTAAGCCTTTGTTTATGTTCACATTAATAACTTATAGCTTTGCAGCTTCAGGAACAGTGGCCTTGATACAGATGACATGACAGCATCATACACTGAATCCTGGTCCACCCTCCCAGGAGAAAATGGGATATTTGCTTGTTTCGCATTTCAGTAAGACAAACTCCTCAACTATTTATATATTGAATAGAAACTTCCACTATTTTAGATGACAAAATTTTCTCTACCTAGCAACTGGCAAAAGAGATTCAACTGGAACCTTGAGGAAGCCAGCTTTGGCAAGAGCCAATAGTGTCAGGAAAAAGGAAAGTTCTCCCCCTACCCATTCATAACCAAGAGTTAGTGTTTACAGTTTGTCTAGAATGGATGTCGCCAATTATTTTCACAAAATTGACTGTAGGTTAGTACCTGTCCCATAACAATATTAAGGACTCATTGAAACTGGCACTGATCAATATCATGCTACCCTTATCCTGGAATAAGGGCTGTCATCTCAAATTCTGCCCCATTCAATTCAAAACAGATTTGTTGAGGACCTTCAAGGTGCAGATTCTGTGAATTTAAGGATTAATAAAGTTAAGTTTTGCCCTCCAAAGGTTTAAAACGTAGTGGAAGAAGTAGACACACAAACAGAAAATATTGACTAGGGTAATAATTGTGCCATAGGAAAGCCCAGTAACCAGGGGGTACTTAATCCAGGGTGGGGATTATTTTATTGATAATAAGCACAGACCCTGTGCTGAATCCATTCCTCATTTTACTTAATCCTCATAACAATCCTCCCCATGAGGCTACTACTCCTATTAATAGCCTAATTTATCAAAGAAACCCAGGCTCAGAGAGATTAAATGATCTGGCGAATCTCATAGAGCAAGTGGCAGACATAAAATTCAAACTACTATGAAGAACATGTGCTTATTTATATTCTTGTAGTGCCTCTTAGCAACAATTTATGAAGTATAATGTTCTTGTTCATATTCATTTACTGCTCAAGGACTATTTACTAAATGGGTTACTATGTTCAAAGTACATGAGACAAGGGACACACACTGTACAAGCTGTGGTTTTGGAATTCAGGTACTTGCCTTTGAAACCGATTCAAAGGAAGAGTTTTGAAGGAGATCAGCTAGCCAACTGTTCCAGAAATAGTTGTAGAATACTGACTGTTATGTTCCAGGTTATATGCTAGGTTTTACAAATATAGAATGATCTAAAAGAACAAAACAACAAAATGTGTCTTCTAGAGTTAATTCTCTAGAAAATATGTAAACAAACACACATTGCATTGACTGTGGTAAGGGCTATAAAGGAAAATGAAGCAACAGGTTAGAAAGCAAGACTGATGGTCTAAGGCTAGAACTTGGCATCTTGAACTAGATGGTTAGTAAAGCTTCCTGAGGATTCAGAGATAAACCTGCACACAAAAAAACTAGTTATGCAATAATATGTGTGAATGGCATGTACAGCCAGACAGAGGCAAGTCAGTGCTCTGAGAACAGCAATAGGCCAGATCATAAGTGGGGGGGGGGGGGGTAATATTTGGTGCAATGGTTAAAGATGCCACTTGGGACACTCGCATCCTATTATCAGGGTGCCTAGATTCTCATCCCAGATCTGCTCCCAATTCCAGCTTCCTCCTAATACACATTACAAGAGGCAACAAGTGATAGCTGAAGTACTTGGGTCCCTACTGCCCGAATGGGAAACCTGGATGGGATCCCTGGCTCCTAGCTGCTTCCTGGCCCAACCAGCATTTGAGGAATAAACCAGTGGATAGGTAACTTTCTCTCTCTCACCTTCTACCTCTCTCCTTCTCTCTATCCCTATCTATCCTTTTAGAATAAATAAATAACTCAAAAGTAATATAAACAAGGTAGAGAATCAAAGACTAGATCATCCTGGACCTTGGCAGCTATGTAAGGGCTTTCCATGTTCGCATCAGGAAGAAAGGAAACTACTCAAGAACTTTGAATAGGAGGTCGATGTGCTCTGACTCACTTTTTAACTTCTTTCTGCCTGCCATGTGGAGAACTGATTATGGGGCACATGAGTAGAAACAGGAAGACCAATTAGAAGACTATTATACAAGCCAAAGTTTGAGATGACGGTAGATTTAACTGAAGAGGGAACACAGGAGTTGTCATATTGGGAATGTATTTTTCATGGTAGTGCTGACAGACTAGATTAGATGTGGGCTGTGAGGGAAAGAGAGAAGAGCAAATGCACTTAAAGTCCTGGAACCGTGCCTAGAACAGGGCTTGTACTCAATATGTGGAAATTCCACCCACTTCTCTTACAACCCAACACAGTTTACTTGAGGGAAATAAGTCACATCCCTAACTATGGACTATAAAAGTGGTCCTAATGTACATCTAAACTCCAGGCTACAGCCAAGCCCTGAGAAAATGGAGTATATTTTACCTCAATCCCTTTGGTCGAACTAGTAAAAGTATCCCCATCTGCATTCAAACAAACCAAGTGGAAGAATTACAAAAAGAATGCTGGTCATACCACATGTGAAGAAACTCCTATTCTTCGTAAAAGTGGCTGTTGCTACTCTAGGTGGAATACGGTTCTACATATGGTAAAACTCAAATATTGCTTTCCCAGAGAAGTCCTTGCCAGAATTCCTCCAGACTAAGAGATCTCCTTATTACAGCCCCTCAACACTTGTGTGTCTTTCCATCTCAGCTCTCAGCTTGACAATTGATAGGCAAATGTGTAATATTTGGTGAATATCTGCCCATCTCCTCACCTGCCATTCTACCCTTCTCATCCTTAAAATATTTTGCCTAGAAAATAAACAGAGTAGTATTCAAAAGTATTTGTTGGCGCCAGGGAGTGCAGTGGAGGATGGCCCAAGTGCTTGGGCCCTGCACCCCATGGGAGACCAGGAGAAGTACCTGGCTCCTGCCATCGGATCAGCGCAGTGCGCCAGCCGCAGCACGCCGGCCACGGCGGCCATTGGAGGGTGAACCAACGGCAAAGGAAGACCTTTCTCTCTGTCTCTCTCTCTCTCTCACTGTCCACTCTGCCTGTCAAAAAAAAAAAAAAAAGTATTTGTTGGCGAAATGAGAATTATATTCAAATATATACCATATTCTTAAAGCATAAGAATGGCATTTAACAAGTGATAGGCACTTAATTCAGTTTTACAAGTTCTATTTATAACCACCTAATTATCCTACTAGTAATGTACAAGATTTGCTGCAAGAGAATCACAAATAATATTGCTTCTTACAGGAATCTGGACCTTAGGCCATAGTAAAATTTGCTTCTTGTTGGGGTTGGAAGATGCTTGGGCACTAATTCTGAATAAGTGACCTATACAGCCAGAGAAATGGGATGGGGCTCATCTACATTAAAGCAATTGCTTCCTAACTGCTCTCCTTGCTTCAGCCTTGTCCCCTTCAGACCATTTTCAATACAACAATTGGACTAATCCTTTTAGAATCCTCTGTGTCCCTCCCCACCTCATTCAGAATAAATGCCAACATTCTTGTAATCATCTACAGCACCTTTATCAGTCAGGGGCCTAGAATGCAAATAGGCAATATAGTTAAACTGGTAATCCAGGAGAGTTTAATAAAGGGGTTGCCTTAGTCCAATGGAGCTGCTGTACTAAATTACAAAAACTAGGTAGTTTATAAACAAGGAATTCTTTTCTTATATACCTGGATGCTGGGAAGTCCAAGATGAAACACAAGCAGATTCAGGGTCTGGTGAGGGCTCCATGTCTGCTTCATAGATGTGTTTTCTTACTGCATCTTCATGTGGTAGAAGGAACCTCTTTCAAGGGCCACCGCCTGTGATGTGGCATCCAAGGGAGTGTCAGTTCATGTCCCTGTTGCCCAACTTTCAACTCAGCTCCTTGCTAATAGCCAAGAAGAGAAGCAGAAGATGGCCCAAATACTTGAATCCCTGCCACCCACGTGTACACCCAGATGTAGCTCCTGGCTCTTGGCTTCAGCCTGGCCCAGCCCTGGCTGTTGAGCTCATTTGGGAGTTGAGTCAGCAGATGAAATATCTTTCTTTCTTTCTTTCTCTTTTTATTTATTTATTTATATTTATTTATTTTATTTTTTGACAGGCAGAGTGGACAGTGAGAGAGAGACAGAGAGAAAGGTCTTCCTTTGCCATTGGTTCACCCTCCAATGGCCGCCGCGGCTGGCGTGCTGATCCGATGTCAGGAGTCAGGTGCTTATCCTGGTCTCCCATGGGGTGCAGGGCCCAAGCACTTGGGCCATCCTCCACTGCACTCCCAGGCCACAGCAGAGAGCTGGCCTGGGAGAGGGGCAACCGGGACAGAATCCGGCGCCCTGACAGGGACTAGAACCTGAAGAAATATCTTTCTAATATATCTCTCTCCCTCTCTCTGTAACTCTTTAAAAATAAATAAATCTTTAAAAATATAAGAAAAGACAAAGAAGGAGCCTCTTTTACAAGGGCCATAATCTCATCTCAAAGTTCACAACATTATCACACACTAAAGGTCTCACCTTTAACACTATTGTATCGGTGATAAAGTTTCAACACATGCATTTGGTGGTGAGGAACATAAACACTGAAATGATGGCAAGGAATAACTACAAAGGTGAGGATGAGAGTTAAGAAAAAAATCGGTTATAGATAGTGTGCTAATAACCCTGAGGCAGGCAATACTGGAGAGATACCACTCCTAGTCCTACTGGGGCAAGAGGAGCAAGCAGTTACAGGCAAAGAAAAGAAGCTTCTGGTAGCAAAGGGACATGTTCAGCACAATGCCGAACAGGGTTACCCTTCACCTCCTCCTGGTTCCTTCTGGGTAGTCATCCGAACCACCTTGATGTACTGCAGCACTCCAGGCATCGCACTGTGTAGCTGTAGACACTTTGCTTTTCTGTTCCTTCAATTAGAACACTTTTTCCTTTAAATATCCGCACAGCTCACTCCCTCATTTCAAGCTCAGATGCCATCTTCTCAATGCAACCTACCTGAAAAACTTATTTAAAACCATAAACCTCCTCCTCTAGCACCCTAATACTTTAACCCTTTCCTGTTTTCTTTATATCTTTCCCCATTACATTTATCACACTATATTTATTATGTTACATACTATATTAATTTTTGTCTATTGTCAGTATCCTCTACTCCCTGAATAAAATATAAGATCTCAATCAGCAATTTTCATTTGTCTTTTAAATTGATATATTCTGAGTACCTAGAAATAATGCAAAATACGTGAAAAATAAGGAAATAATATTAGTATAATATTCAAATAATCTTATGTTGAATTTTTTTGACAGGTAGAGTTATAGACAGTGAGAGAGACAGAGAGAAAGGTCTTTCTTCCGATGGTGCACCCCCCAAATGGCTGCCATGGCCAGCACTGTGCCGATCCAAAATCAGGAGCCAGGTGCCTCCTCCTGGTCTCCCATGTGGGTACAGGGGCCCAAGCAATTGGGCCATCCTCCACTACCCTCCTGGGCCACAGAAGAGAGCTGGAGTGGAAGAGGAGCAACCGGGACTAGAACCTGGCACCATATGGGATGCCGGCACCACAGGTGGAGGATTAACCAAGTGAGCCATGGCATTGGCCCCTTATGTTGAATATTGTTTATAAGCCCAGATAGAAGTAAACAGATTAATTAAAGCCAAAATGTTCTACTCGTCACCCCATCCTAAAAAGGTTGGTTAAGTCTGACCAAATGTTGAAGAAATTTCTGCCCCTATAAACCATTTCCCATAAAACTATACCTGAGTGGAGTTCATTCTTTTACATTTCATTCAACTCCTTCAGTAATTAGCAGGGGACAAAGATGATTCCCTTCAGGCTGCTTGCTTTCAGCATAGATGTAGGGAATATCTGAAATTCTAGTTGTATCTTTTGAAAATGCTAAGAATCTCAGAAAAGAATACAGCAAAATCATTATCAAGGATGCTATCACTATCCAGGAATGCTTAATTGTACTAAAGGAGAAATAAAATCACATACAGAGTGAGATTGTGTATTTTGGTAATCAAAGAAAGTCACAGATTCAGAGAGTTGGAAGAGCTTCAAGAAGGTGGAGAACAGTGCAACACTCTCACTTTGCAGTCAGGGAGACTAAGGGTTTGAGAAGTCCGGTGGCTTAGTCATTGTCACACCACACAGCTAGCAGGGAGTCTGCATGAACCGAAGAAACCAGGTCCTCCTCTCCCTGAGCCAAGCCTCTTCCAACCATAAAAAAATAAAGTTAAAAACTGAGACAGCAAAGGCCCTTGAAATGATTCTATATGTGCATGTATTCAATCTATATTTAACCAGCATAGAAAAACTTGGAGCCAAAACAAAACAATCATCCCTGTAAATGTATGAAGAAAGGTATACTGTACCAAATACATATATGATTAAACAATGATTATTTTTAAAATGTCTTTATAAGGACAAATGTGTGTCTAATAAATGCATGAGGGTAATAAAACCAAGTATAGCAGACCTTCAGGGAGGAAAAGTACTTTCTAATCAGGCTTCCCACAAATTTAAACGAGGATGGAAGTAGGCGATGATCTCATCTTCCCCATCAGTTCTTCCCCCACAAAGCAGGGAACTCTAGAGCTTATGCAGATGTACAAATCCTCTAGAGTTCTTAAAATGAAGGCATATTTTTATAGTGTCATCAGTAGCCATAAAAGCTTTGCCAACAGTATTTATAGGTATCATGGTAGGATTTTTAAATGTTAGTTCAGCCTCTAATAAGAAATTATAAGTAGGTAGTGCTTAAAAGAAGGGAATTGGTCTGCTTAAAATATCTAACTTATTTGCAAACCAAAGGGGAAAATTCTTTTTGGAGACAATATCACAATATTCTATCTGAAGTCACCTAAAATGATAAAGGGAAGATCTACCTAGGGAGCCATGAACTCATGATAGGAAGGAACTTCCTTTAAACTCCTCATTAAAGGAATATTTTTAAAGTAGGTTAGGTATATCCTTGAAACAAGAAAGTCTCTTCAGATGTCTCATTTCTGTACCCTTCAGGCTATTATGCCATTCAGCCCACTTCATCCAATTCACTGGGGTCATGGCTCCCGAGAGGGATAAGCTAAGATAAAGGGCTGCTTCTTGAGATCTTAACCTTCATCCATTTCCACCTCCAGCAGTTCTTTTACAAGCTCACTCCTTGTGGGAAAAAAAAATCTACAGAATCAACCCAGAAAATATAAGATTCCTTGAAATTAAACTTTTTTCTTTCCTTTAACATAAAAAACCAGCCAATAGCTTTATGTGTATATGTGAACATCAAGCACTATAATTGTGACCCATCAAGGTTAGACAATTTAATCCTAGCAAGATGCTAGACAGGCAAACAAGTTACGAGGAGAGAAATAGAGATCTTTGATGTGCATGTATAGAATACAGGCAAGTCAAAATTTCACTTGGTGTGGTATAAACAGAAAGTATAAGATCAAATATTAGTACTTAGAAACCCCAAGAAATCAGATTTTTTCTTCATTTTTAAAGACTTAACCCAGAAGATTCATCCCAAAAATGTGAAGAAAAACATATAGATATCAATGTCTTATTACACTTTGACTAATTATGCCTTGAACAACTAGGTGTTTCTTTTGCATATTTAATTTACAGAATCATTTTTCTTTCATTTTGATCTGCTTTAGATGCCTAGAATTTTAAAGTAGAGGCCACTAGAGACTTCAATTTGGAATGTCTTCAGTTTTTATGGGAAATTTGAACCATTCTTCCAAAAATGATTTCATTAGATGTAGGTAACATTTTGATAAACATTTGTAAATTAAGCACCACAGAAAGTAAAGAGCAGCACTCCTGAATCCAAAGAAGGAGAAATGTTAATCAATGCAAAAAGTACATGCAATTTTCTAGCTAAGCTGGGACGAAGTGTAAGTTCCAGGCAGGCAGGGATACTGTCTGTATTGTTCATCACTGTATTTCCAATGCCTAGCACAATATTTGGCACCTTGAAGTGACTCAGTAAATAATATTTATTAGGCAAGTGAACTGTACAACAGATGAATGAATAATCATCCAAATACAAATGAAATATCCCAGGAAACAGAAGATTAATCCATCAGAAGGCATATCAAACTAAATCAATCTGTCCTTTAAGAATATTTTTTTCTGCTCTTAATATTCTTTCACCAGCCACATGGACCATGATTAGTTCTCCTGAATTGTTCTATTCACAAGACAGTAATTTATGATTCACTGTAAATTCATAAATTAACTTGCTGACACAAATTATGTGTTGTGAGCTGACTCAATCAGTTTTGCAAGGGTTTCTCCTTAAATATCTGACCACAGGTAGTTGGCATTTAGCCTAGCAATTAAGATGCCTGTGCCCTACACTGTAGTACCTGTGTTTGAGTCCCGGCTCTCACTCTTGACTCCAGCTTCCTGCTAATATATACCTTAGGAGGCATCAGTGATACTCAAGTAATTGTGTTCCTGTCACTCATATTGGGGAACTGGATTGGGTTCCTGGCTCCCAACTTTGGCCCTGGTGCAACCCTGGGTTTTGAGCCATTTGGGAAATAAACCAGCAGATGAAAGTGTTTTCTCCTGTTCCCTTCTTTCTCTCTCCCCTTGTGCTCTCATCTCCCACCTCAAATAAAGCTATTTTTGAAAGATTTATCCATTTGAAAGGCAGAGTTACAGAGACAGACTGCAAGAGAGACAGAGACAGAGACAGAGGTAGAGAGATTTTCCATCCACTGGTTCACTCCCCCAAATGGCCACAGTGGCCAGAGCTGGGCCAATCTGAAGCCAGGAGCTTCTTCCTTTCTCCCATGTGGGTGCAGGAGCCCAAGCACTTGAGCCATCTTCTGCTATTTTGCCAGGTACATTAGCAGGCAGCTGGATCAGAAGTGGAACAGCTGGGACTTAAACCAATGTCCATATGGAATGCCAGCACCACAGATGGTGGCTTTACCAGCAATGCCACAGCATCGGTCCTAAATAAAACTATTAAAAAAAAGATCAGACCATAAAAGTTCTTATATGCAAAGAAACTGCAATTTCAGACAATAATCTGTGAGGTCTGTGGTGAATGGCCTACTATACATCACCAGCTAAAAAATAGATTTGTGTATTTCTATCTTCGGATACTTTTAGCAGGAAACGTACTTATTCCATGATTTTGAAGCCCTGATACAGCTGGAGAACTGCAGTCATCTCTTATTTCTTCAAATTTCCATATTAAAAGGACTCAATAAGTATATATATTTGATCATCAGTAAGACATATTAAAACATACATTTACTCACTACAACCTTTCCTTGCCATCAACACTGTCCCAAAAAAGAATGCCTTTTCTTCAGATACTCCTTATTCAAATCCATTGTAATTGCATGTAAGCATTTTTTCCTTCATTCACTTAATACATATGATATCCCTGTAGACACTTGGTTAGCTTCTGTACTGTTGTTCAAAATATTAAAGGGAGGAAGATGTTGGTTTGTAAAACTCTGACAAATTCTAGCTAACTGGATTAGTTTGCTAGGACTTCCACAACAAACTACAAGAGAGTTAGTGGTTTATACAATAGAAGTGCATTTGCTTCACCGTTTGGGAAACTGAAAATCCAAGATCAATGTACCAGGAGGGTGTTCTCCCTCCAAAGTCTTCAGTTTGGGCTAGCAGATAGCTACCTTTGCTGCCTGTTCACATGATCCTTTCAGGTGCATGCATCCCTTCTGTGTGTCCAAATTTCCTCCTCTTTCCTCTTCTTAGGAACACCAGTCAGACTGGATTAGGGCCCACCCTGATGAACTCGTTTTAATTTACTCACCTCTTAAAAGACCCTATCTCCAAATACAGTCACATTACACAGTACTCATCCTATGAATTAGGGAGGAGGAACACAATTCAGCCCCGATACTGACTTGGTGTTGTATGAATATTAACCATATTATTGGAGATGTAGGACCACAGAAGTAGTGACAAAGGCACAAAATAGTCAGATCTCCATGAGTGTGTTAGGATAGAGGACAGAAATTAATGAAGGCAGACATGGTGAGATAAATAATTGGTGTTGAAATAACTGATACAAAAAAAGAAACGTGCCTGAAATGCCACAGTGATCCCTGGAGGAACACGAGATCAGATGTGGGTGTGTTTCCCACATAGGAGCTGAGCTACCATGAAGCCAATGGTTTCAGATTTAGCACTACTCAGAGCTCTTTCCAGGACAGCTGATCTGATTTTACATTCACAGTTTTGTATGTTTTTTCTTTAAAAGGGCCTTGAATTCCACAAAACCTAGATCCGCCCCTGATGGCAGATATATGGTCATTTTCAGAGGTAGTGATCTGGGTATTTCTTGAGCTAAATCCTTAAATCTGGGTATTTACTTGGAACAAATCATAGCTCCTATGCTATATAAAGTACTATGCTTAAATAAACAAACCTTCATTGAAAAAGCTGTTACATTCTTGTGAAAGTGCATCTTCAACTAACTTCCAGATCTCAGGTGCTCCAAAATGTCCTACTTATATACACATCTGTGTCTGTGTGCACATCTTTCTCCCTCCTATCCTCTTCTCTCCTCTCTCACATACATACATACACACACACACACACAATTTATTTCTATGTGTGCATTCAGAACTGGGCAACTAAACTCTAAAATTAATTTATAAAGTGAATTCTGTGTATTTAATAACCGCGTTGAAAATATATTGCTTGGAATGCCTTTAATTTCCGTTCCCGAAGAAGCATCCTTCTCTTACCTCTCACTTCTCACGCACTTGAGATTAAATCTCTTCTCTAAACTCCCAGGGAGACCCCATGGCCAAGCCTAGTTAGTGTGATACTTTCTTATTTTAACATTAGCCGCAGAATGATTCTTATACTTTCTCTGGACAAAAAAAAAAAAAAAAAAAAAAAAAGGCACAGGTAAACATCTTAAATGATGCAAAACACTATTATTATTTCCAGAGGTAAATCCAGAGTGAGACTCCATTTCCTACCATTCCTTTTAGAAGAGTGGCTACATTTCATTTTTCAGTTTTACACATAACTCTTCTTGGGAACAGCCTAGCAACTGAAGACATAAAGGAGGTTCTGGGTTGGAAGGCAAAGGAAGTGAGAGGAGATCCGTGAAGCAAGACAGTTCAATTTGCCTAACAAAGCAAAATTCCCGAATTGACTTACTCTTAAAGCACTGTAATCAGCCATGTTTCTGAAAATGCCTGGGTTATATCGAGCCCCACTCACGCTATGGTAATTATCAGCTGCCACCACACAGAAGCGCTGCATTCCCTGCTACTTTTTTTCCCCCCTAGAATGTCAGCTTGTAATCTGAAGGAAAATTACAAACCCAACTTTTTTAGGAATGTTTAAAATAAACTCACAAAAGCACCAAGCCTGTTACAATTACTGTCCTGCTTTACGGGGGAAATATCCCAGGTGGTGTTTTATCTCTGCAGGAGCTATTTCGAAAGTTTGGCCACAATGGAAGGAGCAATAGTGCTTTATATAATAGCAAGCCAGTGCCAGTTTTTGGGAGAAGCTAAAACTACTTTGAGAGACTTTAAGACTTTATTATAGATAAACATAAACTAACAAAGATTATCACCACGGTGCTATGTTAATAAAATAAAATATCACTATTTTTAAAAGTGCAGTTGCAAACATCATTTGTATGATGCTGATAATAATGTGTAGAGGTTTCCTCTAATAGCAACATAAAGCCTGCAACAAGCAGTGTTTTATGTTAATGGAAACATTTCCAATTAAATTGCCAATATAAATCATTTTGACATGCCATCATTGTTTATTTTAACAACTGCTTTTATATCACACACCTTAGAGCCTTTGTATCTGAGCTTGAAAACAAAAAATGAAATATCAGTCAAAACCATAATGGGCAGAACTCTGCAAAAATAAAAAAGGTTTTTATCATAACAAGATGCACAGGAGTTTAAAGTAGGCACCGATTTCAAGAGGATTCTGGCCAGAGTGCTAACAAGGCCAGTAAGTGATGGAAGAGAATCACTGAGTAACCCACAGATTCTCCTGCCTTCATCCTTTTTAATGTAGTCTAGGGTAGTAGATAGAATACTTGAGACACAGAATATTTGGTTGTAATCATGGCTAAGATGACAACCGAGAATAGGCTAGGTGACTTTGAGCAAATACCTAGCCTCAGTTTCCAGAAATGAAGTTTCAAAAGTGTCGCTCCCCGTCTTCATGGGGGAACGACACTAAACCCTGCCTAGGCTTCATATCCGAGTCACGGCACCATTATGTCGCTCCCCCTCTTCATGGAGGAACGACACAGGACTCTGCGCTGTTCTTTCGTCTGCTCGGCCCTCCCCGGGTTTGCTGCTGGTTCTTCCCGGGTTGGCTACTATCCCTTCCACCTCCGTGGAAGGGCAGTTCCCCCTGGCCGCATTCCCCACTTCCGCAGGGGAGCGGCACACCGCCGGCCGGCTCTCTCGGGGGCTGCACGGGTTCCCTTAGATGTTCCCCATAGATGTTCCTGGTGCATGCCGTCTCTCTCCTCCTTTATAGTCCTCCTCCGCCAATCCCAACTCGGCTGCCCACACGCCGAGTACGCTGCTCTCCAATCAGGAGCAAGTCCTACAGTTAATTGGTTGAACTGGAGGCAGCTGTGCGGAAGCTGTTTACTTCTCTCCCAGCGCCATATTGTGGGAGAGCAGATGCATAGAATAAGTCCTAATTCGATTAACTTAGTCTAGTCCGGATTGCTCCCCACAAAAAGTTCTCTTCCAACTCCAACTTTTTGCAACAAGTCCCATAAAAGATGAACTAGGTCACTTCATGAATTCAATGGATTGCAAGACACAATTTCCAGTAATAGCTCCCTCCTAACCTTTAAAAAATACACATCACTCCTGTATTTGTCACCCATTCATATATCCAAAAAGCAGAGAGTGCAAGGCACAGCTGGCTTTGGACCCCGTCTGCCATCCTTCACTAGCTGGGTGACCTTAGACAATGTATTTAACTGCTCAAATTCCTATTTCAGCATTTACAAAAGCAAAATGACTTCTCTACTTTGTAGGCTATGCAAATAATTATAAAATCAACATATTTCTGCCTGCAACCTTGTAGGCACTCATTGGTAGTCTAGATGTATACACATATACATGTATATGTATTTGTGTGGCATGTGCATAATCACACTTTTCACAATTATATATATTCTACCAGCTTTAGGGAACTTTGCTTCCACTTCCAACCAGAAATAGGAGTAAGTAATTCTCATGTGATTAAACCAGAATTGGAAATCTATGTAACTATGGGACCATTTATAGTGGTCTAGTGAGACTGACAATGTAGAATACCAATGTAAAACTATAGATTCTTTATTCATATTTCCACTACCACTAGCAAGAGCTCAGTATGGGTATTTTTGCATCCGGTCAATGCATACCACCTGGGGAGAGCAGTTAGCTTGACAGTTGAAACATGTCCCCAATCAGAGTACCTGAGTTCAGCTCCTGGCTCTAGTTCCTGACTCCTGCTTTATGTTAATACAGACCTTGAGAGGCAGGCGATGGGCTCAAGTAATTAGATTCTTGCCAGCCACGTGAAAGTTCTGGACTGTGTTCTCAAATCCTGGCTTTGGCTCCAGCTTTTGGCATTTGAGGAGTGAACAAGCAGATGAAATTATTCTTTCTCCCTCTCTCCCTTTCTCACCTTCAAAAAATTTTTTTTAAACTTTTATTTAGTAAATATAATTTTCCAAAGTACAGTTTATGGATTACAATGGCTTTTCCCCCCCATAACTTCCCTCCCACCCGCACCCCTCCCATCTCCCGCTCCCTCTCCCATTCCATTCACATCAAGATTCATTTTCAATTATCTTTATATACAGAAGATTGATTTAGTATATATTAAGTAAAGATTTCATCAGTTTGCACCCACACAGAACATGAAGTGTAAAATACTGCTTGAATTTACTGTCTTTAGCAAGGTGGCATGAACTTTACTGGAGGGTATAATCCACCATTCCACAGCTAGTTTGGGTATTTAAAAATGCAATTATGCTATTTCTCTACAACAATTTGGAAGAGTGTAGGTTCAGTACAGCTTTAAATGCATCTACTACAATTTCACCTCATGAATTCACCAAAATTAATCTAGCTAAATAATAAAACCAAAGTATGAAAAATACCTACAGATCTCAAAACATAGGTCCTACTTACAAAGAAAATGTTCTACTTTCAAAGAAAACTTTACTCACTACTGTTGAATTCTTTATTTAGTGCAAAGTTAAGCCTGTGACTATGAAGAAAATTGAATTATTGTTAAATTAAAAGAAAAGTAAGAAAAGAAGGAGGAGGGTGGGTAGAAACCAGGCAGGGAGGGTATGATGGGAAGTATCATTATGGTCTTAAAACTATATATATGAAATATATGAAATTGTTCCCTTTATATAATTTTTTAAAATGTAAGCAAACTTTTCATCTTTTGCTATTCCTCCAGCTTAAATTATTTAATTATCTTATTCTTTAATTTCTTTAATTCACAAAATTCTTCAGAGAAGCCATGTTCATTCCATTCACCAATATTCCTCACAATATTATAATTGGGTTACCCCATACAACTTCCCTGAAATTGTTCTTGTGATGATCAGCACTGACGTCCTGGGGCCAAGTCCACAGCGCTTACCTGCTGTTCTCTTCCAGCTCTCCTAGGGATTTGAAACTGCTGTCCTCTAGACTCCTTGTCCTCATAGGCTACACGAACCCTGCTCCTTCAGGGTTCTTCTGCCTTCCTGCCCTCCCTCTCTTTCTCAGACCTTCTTCCTCCCTGTAGGAAATTTAAGAGGTTCCCAACAGTCTGTACTTGCCCTTGCTCTATGGTCCTCCTAAGGTAATTTTATATATCCCAACAGCTTTAACTATAACCCTATAACCCTGTGCAGGTGATTTCCAAATAACAATCCCTAGCCCTAACCACCCTTTGAGAGCACCCACCTGGATCTCACCATCTTAACTTCAATGAGTCCGAAAGGGGTACATTACCCTGCTCATGAACTTGCTCCTAATGCTGTGTCCTAAGGTTCTTTCAATTTTACAATCATCTTCAGGTTCTCTTATGCTCCGAATCTCTGTATTTATTTACCTTCTCTCAAATCATTTATTTTATGCTAATTCTGCCTCCATAACATTTCTAATATATGTTTCCATCTATCTCTACCCATTGAAAATACACAATTTATGACAAGTATAATATGTCACTTTCCACTCAATTCCAATCGCTTTCCAATCCAGTGCCTCTGACAAAATAATTCTAGATTAATCATCAGAAAACATCACCGGTAGGGTGGTTAGCCTAGTAATTAAGATGCTAAGTCAGCCACACTCCATACTGGAGGACCTGAATTTCATACCTGGCTCCAGCTCTTCAGGACAGCTCCCTGCCAATGTGTACCCTGGAAAGCAGCAGTGGTAACTAAAGTAATTGGATCTTTACCACTTCTATGGGAAACCTGGACCGCGTTTCTCGTTCCTGGCTTTGGCCTGGTCCAGTCCTGACCATTGTGGGCATTTGAGGTGTGAACCAGAAGATATGAACACTCTTTCTCTACCTCTCAAAAAAATTTTTTGAAAAATTTAAATGGAAAACACATCTCTGATAGTTTTTATATGACTGATCAAACATTTTTGGGAGCACCCTATTTTTTATAGGTTAAAAATTAAACCATTGGGGCCGGCGCTGCAGCTCACTAGGCTAATCCTCTGCCTGCAGCACCGGTACCCAGGGTTCCAGTCCCAGTTGGGGCGCCGGATTCTGTCCCAGTTGCTCCTCTTCCAGGCCAGCTCTCTGCTGTGGCCCGGGAAGGCAGTGGAGGATGGCCCAAGTGCTTGGACCCTGCACCCACTTGGGAGACCAGGAAGAAGCACCTGGCTCCTAGATTCAGATCGGCACAGCGTGCCAGCCGTAGTGGCCATTTTGGGGGTGAACCAATGGAAGGAAGACCTTTCACTCTGTCTCTCTCTCTCACTGTCTAACTCTGCCTGTCAAAAAAAAAAATTTAACCATTGGAATAGCTGATATTTGTTGAGTATTTGTTTAGTAGATGCTAGGTAACATGTTAAACACTGTACTTCCATGAACTCACTATCTCATATAGGTGCGAGTTTATAGGTATATGTATGATTATTTTGTTAGTACATAGCTCCTCAATAAATCCAAATAACAAACTTCATGAGGTCAAGGAACTGAAATACAGGAACTCAATAACTACCTACTGAATGAATGAATGAAGACTTCCTTTATCATCACCACTGAAAGTGTTCATTTTCCCTCTGAAATTACATAGTAATACTTTATGTTCCTAGTATATTCTATTATATTTATGTTCTCTAGTATATTCTATTATATTTATGATGCCTGTGTTAAATTTGGGAGGTGACTACAAAGGTGTTCTGGCATGATCACTTCTATTCCTGTCAAAGATCTACATTAAAATGCCAGGATTAATATTTTATCAAATCTTCCTGACTGAGCAAGATTTTCCATTCCCTATCACCTCTCTTGTTCACATCTCTTACATGCTAGCCCTCTTCTTCAATGAAACTGAATAGACAGGTGTTCCCCTTCCACAACATCTAAGGGAATTTGTTTAACAATCTTTATTCAGCACTTACTCAATGAAAGAAAACAGATCTCAAAAATACAAAGGTGAATTGAACATAGACCTTGATTTCAGTTAAGCACATGTTTATCTTCTCCACTGATCCACAAGTCCACTTTACATAATTTATATAAAGTCCACATGTGGATCAGTGGAGAAGCTAAAACATGCGCTTTAACTGACTTAATTCCAAGAAGAAAAATACAAATGGCATAAGAAATGTCTGGCTAAACTGCAAAAGCAGTTCCAGGTAGGGATACATTAATTTCAGCTGTGAGGATCCCAAAAGGCTTCACGGATAAACTTATTTGCTATGCTTTTTCAAACATGAGTAGAATTTAGGTGTTCAGAGACAAGAGAAATCATGTACTTGTATTCCAAGAGGAATTTCACAAAAATGTAGAAGTCTGAAAAGTCATAGGCAGTGTACAAAGAGCATTAGGTGACAGAATTTAATTATATTTATTAATTATATCATGACCATTACTTTCCTTCTGAAATATGCAAACATACTGATGTTCTATTCCCATGTTGAAAAGGAGAACATTATTATTTTTATAGAATTCATTTGGTTGTTAGGTTATTATCTTGGTGAAATGACACATCTGCTATGATAATACCACTTTCCAAATAGTTATCACTGACTATATTTTTTATTTTCTGCAAGTCCATCCTTTCTGTCACAGAATAAGGCCAGAGATTTGGAAGTTTCAGATTTTATTGAGCCACAAGAGGACTGATTTTGCATAAATATTTAAATCTTAGATACAAATCCATAATTCTGGGCATTGTAGACAACTGAGGTAATTGGAATCTAAGTCAATTTTTAGTCCAAATCTTGTTTTTAAAATAGTCTACGTAAACTTGACTTTGGGGCTAAACATCTCTGGGTTGATATTTTGTCTTGTTTTCCCTATTGGGTGAGTTGTTATTTTAGTTGATTTTGGTTTAGGCTTTTTCCCCTTGGATGTGTGCTATAAATCAGGCCGTGGCAGTTTGCATTCCAATGATGCCTTATCTTGGCTGTACAACTGTTATCTCATCTAAATCCCACAGCTGTGTCACTTCTTAACAACCACCATCCTTGCAAGACAGCTGTTGCTCTTAATTGGCAGGAATAGAACAGATGAGCATTAAGAAACTAGTCCAGATGATATGCTACACAACGAATTTACTTTTTCTCCCCTAAACTACTTGAAACTAGAAGAGGCAGGGCAGGAGGTTCCATTAGAAATACGTTGAGTCCCACTTGGTCTCCCACGCAGAACTATACAACTGAAACTACACAATGCCAAACTTCCTTTTAGCAAGTCCAATCGAGAGTCTCACCCAAAAAAAAACACTAGAAAGCAATAGGAAATCTTTCCCAAAGTTTTTTGATGAGCTGAAAAAGGGGAATTCTGTCATAAATCAGGGAAGCTTCTTAAAATCTTACTTTTTTCCACCTCACCTTTCATAGCACACAGATTACAGCAGCTAACCCAATATATTCTGATTTGCTACTCAAGACATGATCCATGAACTACCAGCATTGGTATCACCTGGGAACTTGTTAGAAACACTTTCAGGCCCCACTTCATAACTATTAAGTCAGAACTTGTATATTAACAAGATCCCTAGGTAATACATATGATTTATTTGAACTTAATTTAAAACACCACTTTTGTCTACTTATTCTCATGCTTTAAAGTACTATACATAGGAATCACCTGAAACAATGGTACAGTGAACACTACCCCTTCAGTTTCTGAGTCACTCAGATATTTGGATACCAACCTAATTTGATACCAAGAACTTCAGATGATCTAAGAAGCACACTTTGATATTTTATTTTCTTTTTTAAAAATACTTATCTATTTACGTGAAAGAGTCACAGAGAGAGAAGAAGAGACACAGAGAGATCTTCCATATGTTGGTTCACTCCTCAAATGGCCGCAAAAGCAGGGACTAGGCCAGGCCAAAGCCAGGCGCAAGGAACTTCCTCAAGGTCTCCCAAATGGATGGCAGGGATCCAAATACTTGGGCCATCTCCCTCTGCTCTTCGCAGGCCATTAGCAAGGAGCTAGGATCAGAGGTGGAGCAGCCAGGACTCCAACTGGCACCCATATGGGAAGCTAGCATTGCGGGCAGCAGTTTTACCCACTATCCCATGATACCACTGCCATCCCACACACTTTGATCTTAATCCACAGAAACCAAAAATCTCTTTAATCCATTCTACACTGTTTTTCATTCAATCTTCTTTTCTTTCATTTTTTTCCCTTTGTTTAAGATTTATCTATTTGAAAGACAGACACAGAGAGACACAGAGAGGTATCTTCCACCCACAGGTTCACTGCCCAAAAGGCTGCAATGGCCAGGGCTGAGCAAGGGTGAAGTTAAGAGCCATGAACTGCATCCACACTTCCCTCAGGGATGGCAGGGACCCAAGTACTTGGGCCAGCTTATGCTGCTTTTCCAGCTACATTAGCAGGGAGCTGGATGAGAGGCAGAGCAGCCAGGATTCAAACCAGCACTCCAATATTGTATGCTAGTGTTACAAGCAACAGCTTAACCCGCTGCACCATAAGGCCAGACCCATTTTTTCTCTACATTTTTAAAGGATTTATTTATTTATTTGAAAGTCAGAGTTACACAGAGAGAGGAGAGGCAGAGCGAAAGAGAGAGAGAGAGAGAGAAGTCTTCCATCCAGTGGTTCACTCCCCAATTGGCCACAACAGCTGGAGCTGTGCTGATCCGAAGCCAGGAGTCAGGAGCTCCTTCCAGGTCTCCTACGTGGATGCAGGGGCCCAAGGACTTGGGCCATCTTCCCCTACTTTCCCAGGCCATAGCAGAGAGCTGGATTGGAAGTGGAGCAGCCAGGTCTTATACCAGTGCCCATATGGGATGCCAGAGCTTCAGGCCAGGGCATTAACCTGCTACGTCACAGCTCCAGCCCCTCTCTACATTTTTTAATGTGATTCAGTCTAGCACATCAGAATTTGTGTGTGTGTGCTTTACAATTGTTCCCTAATCTTCCAATAACAACTCTTAATCCTCAAATTCTTTTTAGGTGACTCTATTGCTTAAAACTCATAGAAGTACACAATCCAAAGAAAAACCTGTGGCTAATCTCTCAGAGAAGAATAGAATAATTTATTTGTTCTGGTCTCCTCCCATGATAGCTATTCATGTAGCATAGCTGGTAAATCTGCTGCCGGCATCCCATATGGGTGCCAATTCAATCCCAGCTGCTCCACTTCCTATCCAGCTCTCTGCTATGGCCTGGGAAAGTAGTCCTTGGGTGTCGCTCCCCGTCTTCGTGGGGGAACGACACTAAACCCTGCCTAGGCTTCGTATCCGAGTCACGGCACCATTATGTCGCTCCCCCTCTTCGTGGAGGAACGACACAAGACCCTGCGCTGTTCTTTCGTCTGCTCGGCCCTCCCCGGGTTTGCTGCTGGTTCTTCCCGGGTTGGCTACTATCCCTTCCACCTCCGTGGAAGGGCAGTTCCCCCTGGCCGCATTCCCCACTTCCGCAGGGGAGCGGCACACCGCCGGCCGGCTCTTCTCGGGGGCTGCACGGGTGTTCCTTCAGCTAGATGTTCCCCATAGATGTTCCCGGTGCATGCCGTTTCTCTCCTCCTTTATAGTCCTTCTCTGCCAATCCCAACTCGGCTGCCCACACGCCGAGTACGCTGCTCTCCAATCAGGAGCAAGTCCTACAGTTAATTGGTTGAACTGGAGGCAGCTGTGCGGAAGCTGTTTACTTCTCTCCCAGCGCCATATTGTGGGAGAGCAGATGCATAGAATAAGTCTTAATTCGAGTAACTTAGTCTAGTCCGGATTGCTCCCCACAGATCCCCTTTTCTTTTTATTTTTTAGCGTTGATACGCGCCTGTCTTCGGTGTCCCGCGGCACACACTAGAGTTGCCACAGGCTCTTACAAGTCCTATCCATCAGGCAAACCGAATCCGGGTCCTCTCTTCGCCATGTTGTGAGGAGGTTTTTAGGCGCTGATGCGTGCCTGTGTTCGGTGCCCTGCAGCGCATACTCTGCTCTGCTAGAACTGCCTGCAGGTGTTTACAAAACCTATCAGGCAAACCGAATCCAAGCCTTCTCATTGCCGTATTGTGGGGGAGACTTATTAGTGTTGGTTTGTGCCTATCTTCGGTGACCTGCAGCTCATACTCTGGTCGAGCTTTGCTGGCGCTTACCGCCTTAAATCAGGCAGACCGAATCCAAGCCTCCTAATTGGCATGTTGAGGGGAGGCCTTATTTTTCTCTATTTCTCTATCTCCGGGCATTTCTATTTCTCCCATTTTACTTCTGTCTGCCAACATTCCTATTTCTCTTTTACTTCTAAACTTCTGTTTCTCTTATCCCCGCAGCTTTCCGGCACCTCGCCCCGCCGGCGGGTTCCCGGCTCTGCGCCGCTTCAGCCCGCGCGCCTCTCTCATCTGCGCAGCTTCCCGGCTTTGCGCGGCTCGGCTTTGCGCGCTCCGCGGTCTCCACGCTTAACCCTTTCGCGTCTGAACCACGGCCTACGCCAGCGTTCCCTATCTATTCACGCCCCGTGCTCTCTCTGCACGCGGCGGCTTCCGCGAGTAACACAGCGTAGCTTGCGTCTCCGCCACTAGGATTCAATCTAAGTTCCCCAGGCTAGCCTGGCGAATTCAACCCAGCGTACGTCTCCGCCCCACGGTTTGGCTTCCCGTCCTTTGCTCCCCGGGCTAATCAGACGGATCCCAACCTGGCTTGCGTCTCAGCTTCTGGTTTCAACTTTTCGCCTCCTATTCCCGGGCTAACTTGAGAACCCCAAAGTGGCTTTCGTCTCCGCCTCGGCCTGCCCCCTGCGGCTTCAATTTCCCTAACATTTTTCTCTACCCGGTATGTTTCCCCAAACTTTCCTCCAACGATATTCCTCCCTCATTTCTCCTGGCCTCTCCCCACAGTCCGCGTCCGAGTCTGTTTGTTCTAGCTTTCACTTTCGCTTTCGACCTTAGAGATTTCTCCCAGCTTCCCCCCGTAGTCCGTATCCGAGTCTATGCCTAGGCTTTCAATAGCTTCTTCCGGCTCCTTTTTCGTCCGGCTTTTCCCTAGGCTGTTTGCTAATCTCTCTCTCCGGTAATTTCCCAGTTCTTCCCGTTTCTTCCCTCCTAAGTTTCCTATCCGTCCTAGGTTTCCTATCCGAGTTAGGTTTCCTATCCGAGTCACGGCACCATTATGTCGCTCCCCGTCTTCGTGGGGGAACGACACTAAACCCTGCCTAGGCTTCGTATCCGAGTCACGGCACCATTATGTCGCTCCCCCTCTTCGTGGAGGAACGACACAAGACCCTGCGCTGTTCTTTCGTCTGCTCGGCCCTCCCCGGGTTTGCTGCTGGTTCTTCCCGGGCTGGCTACTATCCCTTCCACCTCCGTGGAAGGGCAGTTCCCCCTGGCCGCATTCCCCACTTCCGCAGGGGAGCGGCACACCGCCGGCCGGCTCTTCTCGGGGGCTGCACGGGTGTTCCTTCAGCTAGATGTTCCCCATAGATGTTCCCGGTGCATGCCGTTTCTCTCCTCCTTTATAGTCCTTCTCTGCCAATCCCAACTCGGCTGCCCACACGCCGAGTACGCTGCTCTCCAATCAGGAGCAAGTCCTACAGTTAATTGGTTGAACTGGAGGCAGCTGTGCGGAAGCTGTTTACTTCTCTCCCAGCGCCATATTGTGGGAGAGCAGATGCATAGAATAAGTCTTAATTCGAGTAACTTAGTCTAGTCCGGATTGCTCCCCACACTTGGGTCCCTTCAGCCACTTGAGAGACCCAGAAGAAGCTCCTGGCTCCCAGCTTTGGATCAGCGCAGATCCGGCTGTTACAACCATTTGGGGAATGAACCAGCTGATGGAAGAACTCACTCTCTCTCTGTCTCTCTCTGTCTCTCTCTACCACCCCCCCCCGCCACTCTGTAACTCTGCCTTTCAAAAAAATAAATAAGTCTTTAAAAAAAAGTCAACTCAAGGTTAAGCAAGTATATGACACAAAGAAAAATAGGGATGTGGAGAATGATGATGAAAACACATACATGACAATGCAAAATATACATATATGCAAGGAGACAATGTGATTTCAAAGATGCAGCACTAGACCTGGAGTAATGGGATGCAAATTCAAGCTCTTTGTCCAATATTCATAAGCACTGTGCCCTTAAGTATCAGTGTATAATAACACCTAATTACTTCATGTTTTGTCTACAAAATACAAAGAATAACTATGCTACCTGCTACACAACCTATTAATGAAATCAAATCCTAAAAGAAATATTAATTGCATAAAATGTTGCTGAATGAATTAGGCTGGTTCTATAGAGACAAAGGAATGAATAAGTTATAGTCCTACTTTCAAGGAGCCAACACTGTAGCAATAGCTACAGATACACAGACAAGAAGCTGTAGAGTTGAATTAATGAATGTCCCAATATAAAAATACAAGGAGTATGGCAAAAGAATCCTAAAGAATAAACTATTTTTTAAAAAGGGAGATGAGGTGGGTGTTTCACACAGTGGTTAAGACACCACTTGGGGGCAGGCACTGAGGCTGAATAGGCTAATCCTCTGCCTAGCGGCACTTGCACACCAGGTTCTAGTCCCGGTCGGGGCGCTGGATTCTGTCCCGGTTGCCCCTCTTCCAGGCCAGCTCTCTGCTGTGGCCCGGGAGTGCAGTGGAGGATGGCCCAAGTCCTTGGGCCCTGCACCCCATGGGAGACCAGGATAAGCACCTGGCTCCTGCCTTCGGATCAGCGCGGTGCGCTGGCCGCAGCGCACCAGCCGCGGCGGCCATTGGAGGGTGAACCAAAGGCAAAGGAAGACCTTTCTCTCTGTCTCTCTCTCTCACTGTCCACTCTGCCTGTAAAAAAAAAAAAAAAAAAAAAAAAACACCACTTGGATGCCCACATCCCAGGTAGGAGTCCCTGGGTCCAAGTCGTGGCTCCACCTCCACCTCCACCTCCACCTCCACCTCCAGGGTGCTGATGTGCACCCTGGGAGGCAGCAGTTATGGCTCAAGTTCTTGGGTCCACTACCCACATGTGAAACTGAGATTGAGTTGTAGATTCTTCATTCCAGCCTGGCCCAGCCCACCCTGTGGCAGGCATTTGGGGAGTGAACCAGGGGATTGTCTATGTGTCTCTTTCAAATCAAATGAAAATAAATAATTTTTAAATAAATAAAACAATTGGGGAGGCAGTACCTATCATGAATTTTCAAGCTGTCTTCCAGCTATTATGCTAATATTCCCTGTGCCATTCTAATATAGGGGTAAATTCTAGTCAAATAATGGTAAGTGATGATTCAATAATAATATTTATAATTAGTCCACTAAAAATTTTCTAGTGTTGGTTGGGTAAATGGGAATGGAAAGCAAGCACTGCAGTTTGATGAGGAACATATAAGACAAATTCAGAGCATGGCTGGGAAATATTTTCCCATTCCACACAGCACCTGCACTCAGAGATGTTGAAATCATTGAATATTTAGCATTCAGTCAGGCTTCATTCCAAAGTAAGAAAATGCTAAACCTCCCATTAAAATGTATACTCATTAAAAGCAAAGGGAAAGTTTGTTTTATACACTGCTGCATATGTTACCTGGTACATCAATGGAGCTTAATAGCATTTTTTGAGTGAATGAATGAAAGAACAAGTAAGATCTGTATGAGGCTAATGACTGGCCAGTTACACATGCATAAATATTTGGCTTTATATGTAAATAGTATATTTAACTCACTAAATAACATTCTAAGTTTAAAATATAGAGTAACTTCTACAAACTATGAACATCTCCAAATAATATTTTTTACTTAAAACAATGAATCCTTACCCAACTATTTTTCAAGTACTAGTTATTATCAAAGGTAAAGGCATCCAGAAAAGCATTTGTTTATCTAACTATGGACTGCCTTCATATGTATCTCATCTCACTTCTTCTCAGAAGTACAGGTCTTACATGGAGTTAAATAACATTTCAAAGGTGAATTTCTCTGACTTTTCATCTTCACACATTTCAACAAGTAATAGTTTTTCTAACTTTTCATATATTACACTATGTGACTTCCATAGTCATTTCTCATCTACAGAACAAAGGTGCTGGGCAAGATGATGCTAGCAGCCTCTCTAATGCCAATACTCTATGTATCCTGGAGCTCCCTCTACTCTGAAGAAAGTATCTTATTAAAAGGTTTTGGAGAACAAATTGGTTAAGAAAGCACTGAGTAATTCTGCAATTATTGTCTTTTTATACTCCATTTAATATAACTACTTTATTTTTGGAAATAAGAAACTACAAAATGGTCTTTCTGTAAATGAGAAGGCAATGTATAACTACTGGGGGGGGTCACTGCTTATAATGACATAGATGAAATACAGGTGAGCGTGATACCGCACTGATAATTAGTACATAGATGTTCCAGATCACCCACTGCTAACAAGACATTTCTCTTTGGATCACAGTTGAAAAGATACTTTATTTCATATTGCTTCTCACTGTTTGGCTATTCCCAGAAGTCCAAAGATATATGTGTAAAGAAATAGTCATAAAATGCAGTTATTATTTCTTCTTTTTAGAAACAGCCTTAACCCAGAAATCTTGTCCCAGGAGATTTTCAGAGAAAATTCAAATAATCACAACATTCCCCACCACACACCCACACACATGCACCCACACTCCAAAATAACTAACAAAAATATTTCTAAAATCTTCCACAGGAACTCAGTATATAACAATAACAACAACAACAAATCTTTAGAGACAAGGGAGTAGGCCCCAGTGTTCAGTAGAGCTCTTGGATCAGAAGCTGCAAGGATGGAAAATGGCAGATTACCTGTAAAGATGGCCACCAACAACTCCTTCCATTTCTTCTCAGCTGATTTCCCCTTGAATCTGGGCTAGCAGTGAGACCGGTCTGAACAACAAGCAAAACAGTGATTAGGACTCTAAAAGGCCTGATGGCTTCCAGTTTCACCCTCCTGAGCCACTACGTGAGCTGTCAGTTGCCCTGCCAGCAAAAGAGGCCATCTGCAGACAGGCCTTCAGTGCTGTGAGGATAAAAGCGCTCTTAGACCTCAGACTTTTCCATACCAGCTGAGGCCACCCCAGATCTTCCAGACTAATCAGAGCTGCCCAAACCAACTCACATGTAGCCAAAGAACTACCCCTACCAAATAGCAGACTCATGCGCAATAACTGAAATAACCAACTCCTAAAACAAAGAATAGAAAGATAAATCAGTAGAAAAGTAAACCAGAGAATATTTCCATTCTTCATTGAGTGACGCACATATTCAACGAGCGTATCCCAATCCTTGGGCTATTTGCCACGAATGGAGGACTGGATAGAATTCCTGCCCTAACAGAGCTCACCATTCCACTGCAGCGATGCTCACATAAACAAAGCACCCACAAGGACTAGGACAGAAGCTGTGACAGAGCCACTCACAGGGCTCTTTAGGAAGATGTAGACCCAACAAGAAACGATGCACCTGGAATTGGTCTGGGGCATGGCCCAGGGAAACATCAAAGAGATGGTGACATTTTAAATGTTCTTTGAAAGCTGAGTAGGAATTTCCAAGCTACCATGTATAACTGAGAACAAAGAACATTCCAGAGAATGAGATTCATTGGTGCAGGAAATGCAAGCCCTTTCTTAGAGCCCCAGCTACGCACACAGAGTCTGTGAGTATCACCTGCTAAGAGTTTTGTCGTCCTTCTAAGGTTGGACAGGAGAAGGTGTAGTCTTCTTGGTAGTTAAAGTATGTTGTTTGCCCAATTTCTCCCTGTCTCCAACTCTGTAGCCTATACAGAGGCAGAGAAAAAGAAATTCATGTGACAAATACACTGTTAAAAACATAAAAACATGCATGTTCTCTCTCATCTTGCTGTAGACAATTGCTAAATAAAGAAGGTTTCTTTATCTCTGCTCAAAAGCAAATTTCGGGGCTCTTAATTAGAGATACAGAAGCATTTTGCTATTTATTTTGAAAGGAAAAAGGGGAAATTTTTTTCTGCTGACATTTGTGATTTTACAGGTCAGATATGACCACCGCGTAGCTGGACTGGGCCACAGTGTGAGACGCGGGCTCGGGCTCCCGCTGTCCGCACACCCAAACCGCGCCCACCACCTTGCTGCAAGCCTTCTTGCCCGCCACGCCACGGACACGCTGCACGTCTACACGGGACACCTGAACCACAACGTCTGGGAGCAGGACATACTGCGCCTTTCCAGTGGCTCTGGCCCACTCCTCGAAGTAGACCTCAACTACAGCGGCACGGCTTCCTGGAGTTCGAGGACTCCCGCCAGGGCGACGACGCCTCGCGACGACGTGCCGCGATCCCGACCGCTACAGCTACGGAAGCCGCAGTGGCAGTCGAGGGTACAGCAGTCCGAGAACCTCTGGCAGAGACAAACGTGGACCACCTCTTCTTACAGAGTACAGGCTAACTGCAGAAAATCTTTCTAGGCGGTGCAGCTGGCAAGATTTAAAGGATTGTTTGCGCCAAGCAGGTCAAGTAACCTATCCGGATGCTCTCCAAGAACACACGACTGAGAGAGCAATTGAATTTCTCTCCTACTCGGACATGAAGTGTGCTGTGGACAAACTGGATGGTACAGAATTAAATGACAGAAATATTAGGCTTATTGAAGATAAGCTGTGAACAACCATAGGCACTCTTACTCAGGAAGCAGATCTAGGTCACGTTCTAGAAGTAGGACTCGCAGGAGCAGTCGCAGAGTGTTTCTAAAGTCCCTCCCGATCCAGGTCACGGAGCAAAGGTCAGTCTCGTCTCCCATCAAAAGGCAGGAAATCTAAATCAAAGAGCAAATCAAAATCCAAGTCTGAACAAGGTTCTCGTTCACATTCTAGAAGCAGATCTAAGAGATTTCTATGAGAAATCCCGAAGCAGGTCTTGGTCTCAATCTCGGGCCCCCAAAGAAAATGGAAAAAGTGACATAAAGTCAAAATCCTGATCACGGAGCCAGTCTCATTCCAATTCACCCCTTCCTATTCCACCCTCAGAGGCTCCTTCTGTGTCCCCTACATCAAAAAGAGCTACTTCAAGGTCCCGTTCTACATCTCGTTCGATGTCAAGGTACAGGTCAAATTCCAGAAAATAACTCCGAACTCTCCGTTCTTTGCACGCTATTACAGAACTCTTTCCTACTTGCTACGAACTTAGGGAGTTATTCTCCTCTGTACTTGTCCTGTGCAACAAGAGGAAACTCCTGAAAACAGGGGCGCACAGAAATCTGATTTGTGGCCAAATCTGATAAAAAAGATGAGGTTCTAAAAGAGTGGCATGAAATCAAAGAGCCTCGCCCTTCATTGTAGAATTAAGATCACTGATTTTATAGCTTTTGAGCTAAAATAACTTTTGTATTGGTTAAGCTCAATTAGATCCTTTTCTAGGTATTTCAGCAGGATCTGCTGCAAAAAAAAAAGGTCAGACTATGAAACAATTTTTATTAAAGTAGATAAGCTGGTTTATATCTTCTATGCAGTAATAATAAGCTGGCAGATGAAGAAAACTAGAACTGGGTAAAAATAGTTGGTTTCATAAGTTGTCAGAATGTTTACAGACATTTATTTCTACTTTGTATTAATTCTTTCTGGATTTGCAACTGCAGAGTTCAAATGTTTGAGGGCATCTGCAATCCAGAAGAAGCTACTAGAAAACTTGGACACCAAAAATAAAACTTCGAGAATGAGTACTTTTTTTTCCGTCTTTCACTGATGCTTTAATTCATTACTTCACAGCATCTTCAAAACCCCTTCTGGATTATATATTAACACCCCCACCTTACAGATGAAGAAAATGAAGCTAATAAAGATGACTATATACTGCAAAAAGTTTGTGGCATATGGAATTAAAAGATAAGTTTATTCTAGTTAAAAAAAAAAGCTTGAAATCCATACATATAAAGGGTCTTCAAAAGTTCATGAAAAATGTATATGATGAGAAAAATACATAAGCTTCAAATAACTTATCTTTTAATTCCATTTTTTTCACACAATTTTCGAAGTACCATTAGGTTTCCTAGGGGTGCTGACAATCGCATCTTCCTGGTTCCAATGCTTCGACATTCAGTCCTATAGTTTCTCCCTAAGGTTTTGTGAGTTCTGTTTTACTTTTAGAATACTGGTTAAATCTCTGCACTCAAAAAAGGAAAAGGCAAATATTTTTAACAAAGTCAGAAACATTGGCATAAAAGAATGTATAACGTTTGACCTGTGCTTTAAGATAACTCGAGTATGTGATGAAAATAATCAAAAGCATAGAATATAGAAGAAGCAGGGAATCAGATAGAAATAGCATGACTTTGGGACCTTGTAGAACTCTGTTTGAATCCCAGTTTGGGCAACTGTTATTTTGTGACCTTGAGCAATTCATTCAGCTTCTCAGAGCCATGGTTCTTGAATCATAAAAAAAAAATTATTACTTGCTCTATCTCTCAGGTTAAAAAGAATGATAATTTGCATGGTTTAGGTAAAAGCATGTAGCACAATGCTGCCTCATTTTTGGTATCCAGAAATGGCAGCTTCTTTCCTTTGCTGTGGAAACTAGGTGAAGCACAAATTTATAAAATATCGTCAACTGCAAGTAAAGATCTCTGGTTTGAAAGGTGGGAACATAACAAAAGGTCAATAACTCTTTTTTCGCAGTCATAAAAATATATTCTAGCAATGACTGAAGGGCACTTGCTCTCAATTATGCTGAGATCATATTTGGAACATCACACTGAAGGCAATGAGAGAACTTGTTCACGGATAAGGGACTGGCTGAGATGGGAAGACTTGGGGGAGTGTCCAAGTCTGGTCATAACTCTAGACAAAGCAAAGAACAATGTGGAACATGTTAAAATGACATCATCATCATTACCACTGAGAAGTCCAGAACAGCTGCCCAGTTGCCCAGATAATTAATTAGTCAATGGATTATCCAATGAATATTCACTCCATGCCTTCTCTGGGTCAGGCTCTGTGCTAGGCAATGAGGAAATCTGGTGAAAAAATATCAAGTCAAATGTGCTTTTAATAATATGCCTTTCTGTTCTTTGAGTGGGTGAAGGTGAGTCATGAGGAACCAAGTAACCTATGACATTGAAGTATGACACTCCCTACAATTTCGTGCACAGAAGCTAATAAGGAGAAAACACACCCTTTAAGAAAGAGCAGGGTTTCAGCACTACTCAACAAACTCAGTGCTTTGTGTGCATCCCCTGATTTAATTCCCACAGGTCTATCAGGTAGATGGTGTTATTTCCTATTGTATAGATGCATCAACCGAGGCTCAGAGACCCTGAGTGACTTGTGAGAGCCTCTAGAACTAAGATTCCTCAAGAGCTCTGGAACTGAGACTAATAGAAATATCTGGCTGCCAAGTCTAAACTCATGGTAGAGGACAGCAGCCTCGTTACAACACTCCAATGAGATGCTTCTGCTTTGATTGCATCTCTTTCCAGAACAGAATCCTTTATCTTCTTATTCAAAAAATAGCTACCAATTATTACTTCAGGTGTTGGTCAATGATAGGATGATGTAACAGAATTGGTGCTGTTTCTCATAAGTTAATTTATGCAGGTCTTTTGGCAAGGTTGGCATTTTTTTTTAAATGTGCACACTGCTCCTTTGGTACTCTGTGTAAAGGCATTTGTAATTTATTCTAGTTATCTTTAGAATACTTAAAATTGCTCTCTGGCATTTATACAATAAGCAAAAGATAATCAGATGATCTCTTTTTTCAACAATCAGTCACTTCCTGTTCATTATTCTTATTATGTTTATTTATGGCATAAAAACCATTTTCTCTGTAGAAGGTCACCTATGGGTTGGTGTGGAAGAGCTCTTTTCTCCTATTTGAACCTCTTTACCAGTTTTTGGCATTTTTATGACTGTTGATTAATTATGGCCCTGTCTCAATCATTTATGAGAAAAATAATAGCTTATGTTATAATAGCCTTTTACCAGCCATTGTGTTATTCATAGCTCAAAAGAATGTCATGAAGTTCTCAGTTCTTACATATTCACTGGCTTGTAGCAGATAATCCATACTCATGCCATTTATACTCACCCATCTCAGAGGAAGGCCAAATGTTTAAAACCAGAAGCCATCTGACACCAGAGGCCCAGATACTTAAAAGTCTGGAGTCCACATACCAAAGTTTGGTTGCTCTTGTTTGGGAACTGGAGGCTTCCTAAATGGAAGTACAATTGCCTGAGACTCCCTCCCCACTATTAGACACTAGACTTTTTTTTTTAACTTTTATTTAATGAATATAAATTTCCAAAGTATGATTTATGGATTACAATGGCTTCCCCCACATACCGTCCCTCCCACCCACTACCCTCCCCTTTCCCACTCCCTCTCCCCTTCCATTCACATCAAGATTCATTTTCGATTATCTTAATATACAGAAGATCAGCTTAGTATACATTAAGTAAGGATTTCAACAGTTTGCTCCCACACAGAAACATAAAGTGAAAAATAATAGATGATTTTTTTTAAATGATGATGAAATCAGATCAGACCTATTGTCATGTTTAATCCCCATGAGAGTCAAGTTGGGAATTGATAATTTCTTTCTTTTTTTTTTTTTTTTACAGAGGATCAGTTTAGTATACATTAAGTAAAGATTTCAACAGTTTGCACCCCCATAGAAACACAAAGCGAAATATATTGTTTGAGTACTCGTTATAGCATTAAATCTCAATGCACAGCACATTAAGGACAGAGATCCTACATGAGGAGTAAGTGCACAGTGACTCCTGTTGTTGACTTTACCAATTGACACTCCTGTCTATGGCATCAGTAATCTCCCTATGCTTCAGTCATGAGTTTCCAAGGCTATGGAAGTCCTCTGAGTTCTCCGATTCTTATCTTGTTTAGACAAGGTCATAGTCAAAGTGGAGGTTCTCTCCTCCCTTCAGAGAAAGGTACCTCCTTCTTTGAAGACCTGTTCTTTCCACTGGGATCTCACTCACAGAGATCTTTTGCCAGAGTAGACACTAGACTTTTTAGTTTTACCACGGAGCAAACAGCTACTTATTTTATTAGGCTGAAGTAATAGCTCATATCTTTCCTCCTTCTTACTAATCTAAGAAATTAGGTGACTTCAGGCATCTCCTATCCCAGTGAGAAAGAACTTTTTGTCCATTATAGAGGATTTTTCTGGGTTTTGGGGCCCTGTATCCACTTCCTTTCTATTTTATAATAATATCCTGGATTTTGTTCACGTTTAAGATGCTCCTTCATTCAGTCAATGTGCTTTGAGGGGAAACCGACCTGTTCCTTGCTTTAGAGTTGGGTCTTGAATAGCTTCAGCCAATCAAGACAGCCTTTCCTGTGTCCTTACTAATTGAGTTCCACGTGACTGTGACCCAGTGCAGACCAATAACAAGAAGACATTTGTTGGAGGCTCTACAAAGAAGATCCCTTGCTCTTCCACTGACATATTCTTGATGGATGTGAGTAAGGATATTGATGGATGGCAGAAATATGGACAGACATCATACCTTGAGCTATGATTGAGCTGCTAGATCCAGCCTTATCTAGTCAATACTTTTGTCTTAGTCACATGAGCCAAAAAAAAATTGTTACTCTAGTAGTTTGAGTCATGTTCTTTATTATTTGTAACCAAAATATTCCTAATAAACATATTCATCTCCTTTATCACAATTATGCAGTGACCATACAATTATACTGCATTATGAAATCTCTTTATGTACTTTGCTCAACTACTTCATCCATCTATAATCATAAACTCTTGCATATTCTTCTTTGAATTCTGAAAACAAATACAATGAATTATACAAAAAAGCTTATTAAGGAAGTTTAGAATGTTTTGTATACTAAAACGCTATCTTGCTTGTTATTGTCCTCATGTGTTTATAGGTTAATGATGTTCATATTTCAATCCTCTCTATAAACAATATCTTGCTAGCATTCAGAAGAGATCTTCTCAGCTCCTAGGCAGAGGTAGGGAGAAAATCTGTCTATGCTAGCATCTATAGCTTTCCTGATTTTTGTTCTACTTCTCCTTTTCTATCCCCTTTTTGGTTTGCTCTCAGAAATATTAGTCTTGCAGGGGCCAGCATTGTGGCATAGCAGATAAAGCCACTACTTGCAACACTGGCGTCCCACGTAAGTGCCAGTTCGTGTGCCAGCTGCTCCACTTCCAATCCAGCTACGTGTTAATGGTTTGAGAAAAACAACAGAAGATGGCTCAAGTGTTTGGGCCCCTGTCACCAAAGTGGGAGAGTGGATGAAGCTCCTGGCTTTGCCCTGGCCCAGCACCGGCAATTATGGCCATCTAGGGAGTGAACTAGTAGTTGGAGGACCTCACTCTCTATCTTTCCCTCTCTTTCTCTGTAACTCTCACTTCCAAATAAAAAAACAAATCTTGTACTTTTCTTAAAAAAGATTTTATTTATTTATTTAAGAGGTAGAGTTACAGAGAGAGGGAGAAACAGAAAAGGTTTTCCACACTGGTTCACTCCCCACATGGCCACAATGATTGAAGCTAAGCCCATCTGAAGCCAGGAGCCAGGAGCTTCTTCCAGGTCTCCCATGCAGATGCAGGGGCCCAAGGACTTGGGCCATCTTGTACTGCTTTCCCAGGCCATAGCAGAGAGCTGGATTGGAAGAGGAACAGCCGGAACACAAACCAGCGCCCATACAGGATGCCAGCATCGCAGACAGAAGCTTAGACCCCATGACACAATGCTGGCCCTAAATAAACAACTCTGTAAAAAAAGAAGAGGAGAGGAGAGGGGAGGGGAGGGGAGGGGAGGGGAGAAGAGAAGGAAGAAAGGAAGAAAGGAAGAAATATGGGTCTTGCATACAATTCTTCCAGGGAAACCTTCTTAATCTGGAACTATGGCAATCCTCTCATTTTTATTTATGTTTTTCTTATTTTCAGGACCAAGATCCAGAAGTGACATGTAAGGAGCAGTCTTAAGACAAGACATAACACCTGCTCCATTTACACCTCTGAGATTGCATAGGAGGCACTACACCTATTTTTATTCTATCCAACTCTAGGAAATCTTACAACATTGATCCTCAGCAACAATTTCTACATCACCAGCTACTGTCTGTCCCTTTTGCTCACAAAAAAAATTATTCTCCAGTTGAATAAATTTCTATCTCGTTCATTTTTAAATCACATTCATCAGTGTCATTTCTTTTTTTTTTCTTTTTTCTTTTTTTTTTCTTTTTTTTTTATTTTTTTATTTTTTTACAGGCAGAGTGGACAGTGAGAGAGAGAGAGACAGAGAGAAAGGTCTTCCTTTGCCGTTGGTTCACCCTCCAATGGCCGCCGCGGCCGGCGCGCTGCGGCCGGCGCACCGCGCTGATCCGATGGCAGGAGCCAGGAGCCAGGTGCTTATCCTGGTCTCCCATGGGGTGCAGGGCCCAAGCACCTGGGCCATCCTCCACTGCACTCCCTGGCCACAGCAGAGGGCTGGCCTGGAAGAGGGGCAACCGGGACAGAATCCGGTGCCCCGACCGGGACTAGAACCCGGTGTGCCGGCGCCGCTAGGCGGAGGATTAGCCTAGTGAGCCGCGGCGCCGGCCATCAGTGTCATTTTATCACCTTTCACCATCTGAGCATTGGACAATCCATCTGTGACCACAGCTTTAAGACCTTTTACTGGCTGGCACCGCGGCTCACTTGGCTAATCCTCCTCCTGCGGCGCCGGCACCCTGGGTTCTAGTCCCGGTCGGGGCGCCGGATTCTGTCCCGGTTGCTCCTCTTCCAGTCCATCTCTCTGCTGTGGCCAGGGAAGGCAGTAGAGGATGGCCCAGGTGCTTGGGCCCTGCATCTGCATGGGAGACCAGGAGGAGGCACCTGGCTCCTGGCTATGAATCGGTGCAGAGCACCGGCCGTAGCGGCCATTTGGGGAGTGAACCAATGGAAAAGGAAGACCTTTCTCTCTGTCGCTCTCTCTCTCACTGTTTAACTCTGCCTGTAAAAAAAAAAAAAAAAAAAAAAAAAAAAAAAAAAAAACCTATACGTACATTTGTCAAATAGATTTATTATTATAGATACAATGAGATTAATTCTTCCCATTATGCAGAAGGATACTATACTATACTATACTAACTTTTCTCAGAGATTTCAAATTCAAGTTGAATCTTGGTGCTCTCTCACACAGATCTTTTTGTGGGACTCTGGGGCCTTGGACTGTTGGTAGAGATAAGAAGGATGTTGTAGATTGAGCTTGATGCTATAAAACTAAATCCACACAGGCTACCATCTTCATGTAACTCAACTCTGTGCCTTGAGAGATGTAGCCTTCACAGTGCAACTCACAACACTGCAGCTGGTTTCATCAGAGTGAAATGGTCAGATAGAAGTCATAGTCTTTTGTAACCTATTCTCAGAAAGGATAGTCCCATCATGCTTGCACCATTCTATTTGTTAAAAGCCAGTCATTAGATCCAGCCAACACTCAAGGGGAGAGGATTTAAAAAAGGTATGAATACAATGATGCAGAAATAATTGATTCTGGGATCCTCTAGGAAAGCAACTTAGCACATTTGTGAATATAGTAAGAGGAGTTAGTTAATAGTCCTGGTCTAGAATTCTAGACTATTGTATCCTTCTCCATAATGGGAAGAATTACTCTCATTGTATCTATAATAATAAATCTATTTGACAAATGTACAAGTGGTCTCTTAATAGTTCATGAAAAACATTTATTATGAAAAAAAATTGTTCTATTTCAAAAAAATTGCACCAACATAAACTTATTTTCCATTTCCATTTTCATGAAGTTTTTGAAGTACCCTCTTATGTTATAGCAATTATTGTATACTCAAATGCCACCTGACTTATAGGTATCCTTTGTAATTGATTTTAACAAACCTGACTTATATTCTCAGGCAAGCTTTTTCTAATACATCCAAGAGATGGAAATGGTCAGATGTTGGCAAATGAAATAAATCTGGACAGAATACACACATTCCAGTAGGAAGTAAGTTCTCCATTCTCCATATTTCTCCTGGCCCACAAGACATGCTGTGTGGTCTGTAAGAGAAAAACATGTAAATGTAGGCAGAAGTCCTGAATAAACCAAGGAAAGTATTTGTGGGTGGCTTAAAATGGCTGAGTCTCTTTCCATGAAGGGTGGGTGTGCCACGATCTTGACAAGCAAGTACATTGTAACAGACCCAACTACAGCTCTGCAGTCTAGTTCCCAAGTTTCAAATAAGCAACCAGGATCCTGTCAGACACCCTCCAGTCTTAAAATCTTTTCAAATCATTGCCCCTTTTGAGTCTCACTAGAACTTGTTAGATAGTTGGGTGGAGTCAAAACAAGCAGTTACACAGAAGTCCTAAAATTTTTATATTGTGCCTTTTTAATTATTAAGTATCTTCAGAGGCCATAAGCCAGAGAGAAAAGAATTAAAGCTAGCTACTGTACATCCCTAAGGCTATGAAAATCCTTTGGCTGCTGTAGAGGTGCTTGGAGTATTCTGAAAGCTTTATCATAATCCAACCATCCTCTCAAATTCTGAGTTGCTTTTATTCAAACACATTTAGATATCAGTCCATAATCCAATGTCACTGCAAAGAGAAAAGACATTATCTTCTTTTTTAAAATCCAAAGTAAACCCCCAACCTGGTAATTCACGCAGAGCATAGGAATCATGAAATGCCAGAAAGCAACATCCAACATGCCTAATAATCTCTCATGATTTCCATGAACACATTTTCTTGTTCTGAAGGGTAAATTGTATTTGAATAGTTGATGCCACACTATTCATGAAACTGTACCATGGCATGGACCACCAAGGGAAACTGTTATTATTTACTAACCACCTTGTCTCTGAAGGGTCCAAGCTAGCTGCTATGCAACAGATGAGTTATGAGCTGACCATCCTTTTATATACTCTGCACTCAGAGGAGCAATTTCACTGATAAATCACAAGTGACAAGCACACCATTAACTTAATGACTCAGGGTAAAATTCCTACCCAGTGAAAGCATCTGTAAACAGCTGGAAGTAGCAGTACCACCACCCTCTTTTTATTTATTTATTTATTTATTTATTTATTTATTAAGATTTATTTCTTTATCTGAAAGGCAGAGTTACAGAGAAGCAAAAGCAGAGACAGAGAGAAAGAGAGAGGTTTTTCATCCACTAGTTCACTCCCCAAATGGCCACAACAGCCTGAGCTGGGCCAATCTGAAGCCAGGAGCCTGGAGCTTCTTCTGGGTCTCCCACGTGGGTGCAGGGGCCCAAGGACTTGGGCCATCTTATACTGCTTTCCCAGGCCATAGCAGAGAGCTGGATCGGAAGTGGAGCAAACTGACATCTATATGGGGTGCTGGCACTGCAGGCAGTGGCTTTACCTGCTACTCCACAGAACTGACTCCTATTTTCTCCTGTTTTATAATTCTTTTATTGGCCCTATGCAGATTGTCCTTGTCTAAGATTCAAAGAATTGAACATCAATATGCACACAAACCAAGTCATGGAAACTCATGCAGCACATCAAAGCTGAAGTATTCTATAACTATTTAATAATTATCATTAGATAAAAATCTTATTTTAGAGGGCTGGCATTTGGTACAGCATTTAAGATACAACTTAGGATGTCCACATCCCATATCAGATGCCTGGATTACAAGCCCAGCTCTGGGTTCCATTGCAGTTTCCCACTAATGCACACCCTGGAGGGGCAGAACATGTGAGATCCAGGTTGAGTTCTAGGCGTTTGACTTCAGCCTGGCACAGCCCCAACTGTCAGAGGAATAGGAATATGGGGAATGAACCAGGTGATGGAAATCTCTCTCGCTCGCTCTCTCTCTTCCCCCTTGCCCTCTTTTTCTCTTCTCTTTCTGTTCCCTCTCTCTGCCTCTGTTTTTCAAATAAAATGAAAACAAACTTCTTTTATAATCTCTGTATAGAATGTTAGCTAGAATTTACTCAAAATTTTCAAACTTTAGTTTATTCATCCATAAATGGGAATAGCGTCACTAGCTTCTTAGAGCTATGGGAACCTGTCAGGATCAACTCTTTTAACACATGACATTCAGTTCAACCCTTTTGTCTCTCCATACAAAAAGCACAAAACAGAATGACATGCTGGAGAACTCACAGACACTGAGAACTGCTGAACAGAGTCCTCGTTCTGCCACTGACTAGCTCTGCAAACTTGAACAAATTTTTTTATCCTCTCTGGACTTCAGTATTCTTGTCTATAGTTTGGAGATAACCACTCCTACCCAGTTAGGCTTGATAGAAAATCAGAGTTCAAGCAAGTAGGACGCTTACCATATAGAACTTACCATGTAGGACTGCCAAATGTTCAATGAAACTAGTCCACTCTTTATTGCTAGTGAGATGATTGCATCTCTGACATGATTAGGATAGAAATTCTGAAATTACAAAGACAGCAATTCAACATATCTCTACTTATTTCACTCTCTTTTGTCCATGTGGAACTCAGCAGTTCAAGAAAACTGACAAAATGAGAATTCTGAACTTCTACATCACCTGGGTCCAAGATGTAGGAAACCTCTTAATCTGAGAGCATTGTTCCTAGGTGATTAAGCACAAACAGAAAAGGCCTTCCAGTCGGGAGTGATACCTGCTTGTCACCATTAAGTGAATAGAGAAATATTTTTCAATGCCTCTATTTGTTTCATTATCCTGCAAATAATTATTGAGTGATTATTTTGTGCTCAGTGTTTTATGACAGTTTTTTGTTTGTTTGTTTGTTTTTTGACAGGCAGAGTTAGACAGTGAGAGAGACAGAGAGAAAGGTCTTCCTTTTCCGTTGGTTCACCCCCAAAATGGCCGCTACAGCCAGTGCTCTGCGCCAATCCGAAGCCAGGAGCCAGGTGCCTCCTCCTGGTCTCCATGTGGATGCAGGGCCCAAGCACTTGGGCCATCCTCCACTGTCTTCCCGGGCCACAGCAGAGAGCTGGCCTGGAAGAGGAGCAACCGGGAAAGAATCCGGCACCCCAACCGGGACTAGAACCCAGGGTGCCAGCATCGCAGGCGGAGGATTAGCCTTGTGAGTCACGGTGCCGACCTTATGACAGTTTTAAGAGCAGCTTCACTGCTTGCTTTCTTCTCAAGAGAAGACAATGGCATCTGTGTCCATTGTCGAAGTACCTCCCTCTTTTCCATGACTCTCAAAACTCCAGCAAGATAACAACAAAAATAACTAAATAATAGTATGCCCTGGTTGGGATTATTTTGAAACAATTATTTTCAGCTACAAATGCCAAATCAAACAAACCATGACACAGCTCCAGAAGCCTCAACACTCAATAGATGTGATCTTCTTAAGATGTTTAAATGAGGGAAATATTAGAAAACACTCCAGAATCAGTCTGCATTGCCAAGGAATGAAAAAAATAAGTGATCAGTTTGGAGCATTCAATCTACTCAGCAACAGTGGGGAAAGATTAGAGAAACTTGGTCTAGTGTTATATCACTCAGGTCTTAGGGTTATTATTCAGAGCCCTTAAATTTTACAAATGAGTGCCAAACAGCTCTCTGCTGTGGCCAGGGAGTGCAGTGGAGGATGGCCCAAGTGCATGGGCCCTGCACCCCATGGGAGACCAGGATAAGTACCTGGCTCCTGCCATCCATCGGATTAGCGCGGTGCGCCGGCCACAGCATGCCAGGCGCGGCAGCCATTGGAGGGTGAACCAACGGCAAAGGAAGACCTTTCTCTCTGTCTCCCTCTCTCACTGTCCACTCTGCCTGTCAAAAAAAAATGAGTGCCAAATTCTTGAATGTTTGTGCAGTGTCTGTAGGCATGTTTGAGGTTCCCAAATGTGTACCAGCATATCTTCAAAGTTGGTTTCCTCAGATGAAGGATGGTAATAATGAACTTTTTATGACAATCAAAGTGAATGCTGTTTATAATTAATAAGGCTCAATAAAATCACACAACAGTAGTGTTATTGTCATAATTTATCCACACAGAAATAAGAAGTCACTGGAGCTATTTGTACAACCCCCTTAATTATAGAACCTTGAATGCCAAGCTTAAGGGTTAGATTGTATTCAATCAATAATGGATAGATTTCGGTTATTTTCAACAGAGTATTATATGTTTTTACTGAGTTTTTAGGAAGACAGCAATGGTAGGTGGGAATAGAGAGATATGAATGTTGAGAGATCAGGAAAGAGGCCTTTAAAAGAATACCTTTATATTTTGTCTCCAGAAAAGCCAATCTCTAACATAGCTTGTGACTGTGGCTTCCAAATAACATGCCAAATTTACATGTAACTTACTAAGCCACTTCATTAGTATTCCTACATGTCATACCATTCATTAATCAGGGAACTAACTTCAGCCTCATTGTCAAACAGTAGCCAAATGGCTAACAGAAGGGGCAGAGTAACTGTGACAAGGGTGGGTGGCTACCCAGAGGTACAGCACAATAACTGCTGAGAAGTCACAGCCAAGCCATCCAACCCAGTTTGCAGCAAGCAGAAAGGAACAGCATCTTTGGAACAAATGAAGCCGGCAGACTGCAAAAGAAACAGGCAGCAACACACGCAGGAGGCATAACCAGGGACAGCAGAGGGTCACTGAAGGGCTAGGTGCCCAGCAGGAAAGACACAGAACACAGGGTGTGTTTCAGTCTCCTCAGCAACACTTATCCACATGGATGGACACACCATCTGGGGCAGAATTTTTTTATTGCTGTGTTGTTCTTTTTTTTATTTCTAATATAAGAAGTGGAAGCCCATATATGGGAAAGATAGAGACGTATCAACACATATACACCACAAATTTTGCTGTGACAAAACAAGTCCATTGCCTCACTGAATCCTGCAAAGTGTTTTCTTGAATTTATAGCTGATTCCTATGGCAGGGAATCATTGTCTTTCATAACTTAGTGGAATATTTTCAGGGCACAATGCACCCTCTTGTCATAGGAGCCCTTTATTACATACATCAGTAAGATGGCATTGTTTCTGCCTTCTGTACTCAACAGATGCTGGCTTTTCAGTATGAAGAAAATGGAAAAGTAGGCCACCATTAAATGCAGAATTCCTTTCCTAGTTCTTAGGTTTCCTCCTCACACCTTGGGAATTGTCTTTTGCAAAGGAAACCATTTGGTTTCTCTTGGAGGGAAACTTAGGAATTACCAAGTTGATAAAACCAAGTAAATATGTGCTCCTATTGAGATACAAAAATCAAAATGGTGGGTTTTTTTTACCTTCTCCTGTTCACTTATGCTGAAATATTACACAAATTTTATGCCAACCTCAGCTGAGAGACATGTAACATTGCCATTATACACATGTAGCAGTGACCCTGTCAAATCTCCCAGGGTTATTGGTAGTATCATTGCACTCAGAGTTCATTGCCCTGGCCTTTATTATGTAATAGCAATGTTAAATACACAATAAATACATATGTCACTGCATATGCTTTCTATGCTCACAGATTTGTTTCATAAATAGAAAAAAAAACTTCAAAACCTCTTTTCTAAAGAGATATGCCTCTCAAGTGCTTGGGCCCTGCACCCCATGGGAGACCAGGATAAGTACCTGGCTCCTGCCATTGGATCAGCGCGGTGCGCTGGCGGCAGCACGCTGGCCGCGGCGGCCATTGGAGGGTGAACCAACGGCAAAGGAAGACCTTTCTCTGTCTCCCTCTCTCACTGTCCACTCTGCCTGCCAAAAAATAAAATAAAATAAAATAATCAACAGGGAAAAAAATATTGCTAGAAGGCTTTGATCATACTGTCTTAGTCCTTTCAAACTGCTGTAACAAAATACCATAAACTGGGTGCTATCGATGCAACAGAAAGATATTCCTCACATTTGTAGAGGCTGAAAAGTCTAAGAACAAGAGGCTGGCAGATCTCATGTCTAGGGAAGGCCCATTTCCTCAGGTAGCATCTTCTGGTTGTGTCCATACCTGGCAGAACATGAGAGCTAGCCTGCTGGGTCTCTTTGATCAGGGTATTGATCCCAATCATGAGGGTTCTTCTGCTATGGCCTCATCACCCCTCAAGGTCACTACCTGCTACTACCATCACATCAGGGGTTAGAATTTCAGCATGAACTTGGGAGTGAGGGGGACATAAACATTCAAACTAGCACAAATTTATTCAAATGCCTTCCTTGTGAGTCTTAAATGATCTGAGAGACATGGTCAATGCCTCAGTGTGTGACCGACCTCAAAAATTACTCATTTATGTTGACTTTTGCCAAGGATTCCAGTTGTGCCTCACAAGACATCCTCACCATTCTACTGGGAAATCAGCTTAGCCAATGTCACCAAAATCTACTTTTCTGGCCTCCAACCTTTCGCTGTGAAGAGATAGATACATATTCCCCAATCAAACTTCTTTCAAAGAAATTTTGGAAATATTCCATTACGGTCTCAGGGGTGATCGTTATCATCAAAGTTATCATAGCTAATAATAATGATACTTGTATGCCAGCTACTCTCTGAAGTAGGAAACAAATTTGTTGATAGCTATGTTTCTCTTGGGCCATGAATTTATTAACTTATTCAAATGACATAAATTCATTGAATCACTGTTGTATGACAGGCATTGTTCTAAATACCAGGGGTATAGACATTAAAAACACGCCATTACTTCCCTTGAGCTACTCACCATTTAGAAAGAAAAATGTCAAGGTAATTTATGAAAACATGTAACATGGACCTATACTATGAAACATGTATCCAAAGTTCTCCATTTAAAAGGAGGGGAATAATATTTTGGTTATAATTGCTAGGAAGATTCCACCAAGCAGTTGGTCTTAAACTCCAAGAACTGGAATGATGAGAAAAGAGTGAGAACATCCATTTGTGTTAATATATTTTTTAAATATTTATTTATTTGAAAGATGGAGAGAGGGAGAGGGAGAGGGAGAGGGAGCGAGCAAGCTTCCATCTGCAGGCTCACTCCCCAAATGGCTGCAATGGCTGCATCAGGGCCAAGACAAAGCCAGGAGACTGGAACTCCATCCAGATCTCCCATGTAGGTGGCAGGAGCCCAAGCATTTGGGCCATCTTTCACTGCTTTCCCAGACATATCAGCAGACAGCTGGATCTGAAGAGGATCAATAAGGACTTACACCATCACTCATATGTGATGCTGGGTCTACAGGTGGTAGCTTAACATACTGTACCATAGTGCCAGCCCCTGTTTTATTCTTTATGTATGTATTTGATAAGCAGAGAGAAAGAGGGCAAGAGAGACAGAACTCCCATCTGCTAGTTCACATCCCAAATGCCTGCAACAGCTAAGGCAGGACATACACTGAAGCCAGGAGCCAGGAACTCAAACCAGGTGACTCACATGGTGGCAAGGATCCAATCACTTGAGCCATCAGTGCTGCCTCCCAGGGTCTGCAATGGCAGGAAGCTGAGGTCAGGATCTAGAGGCAAGCATTGAACCCAGGTACTCCTATAAGGGAAGCAGGCATCTCAGCCAAATGCCTGCTCCAGGTATCCATTCTTTCATTCCACAGATATTCAGTGCTGACTGCAGTCAGGTGCTATCAAACAGTATGGATCCTGCAGTGAACAACTGAAAAATCCCTGCCCTCAGGAAGCTTTTACTATAGAGGGAGGGCACTTATTTAAAAAGGAAAAAAAAAAGGTAAACTAGGTCAAATATATGGTTTTTTCAGATTATTTTAAAGCTTATGCTTCTAAGAAGAAAAACATGAAAAGAAGGGATTCAGCATGTCAGGGTACAAGGGGGTGCAGTTTTAAAGATGGGTAGGCAGAGCAGGTTCAGAGACAAATGGATCTGAGCAGAACCCGGAAGGAAGGGAGGGAACAAGCCATCTAGGGGAAGACACATCCAGCCGGAGAACAGTGTGTGCAAAGTCCCTGAGGCTAGGACATAGCTATTGCTTTTCAGAAACATCGCTAGACCCCAAAGGATGGAGTTGCCTATTTAGAGCTCACCTCAGTTAGGAGAGAGAGAGAGAAAATTTTGAGTATCACCATGTGTCAGTCTACCTGGCTAAGTGAGGATAATTAAACACCCACTCTTTAACATGACCCAATCAGAGGCACTCCCCCAAGTTTAATAAGAAAAAACCTCCATTCTCAGCAGATAAAAAAAAAAAAACAAGTGAAACTCAATTATTTAATGATCAAGAAGAGAAAACACCTGTCAAGAATTAGATATAGCAATTTTCCCAAATATCCAGATGACTCCAAGCTAAAAGGTAAAAATTGAATCTTGGAGATTGGACAATGATTATATAAGAGTAAATTGGAGAAATAGTCACAGATAAAATAAAACTAGCAGAAACCAGAATGTATAAAAAGAAAAATAACAAATTGGTGCCAGCTTCGTGGCACAGTGGGTTAAGCCACCACCTGCAACATCAGCATCCCATGTGAGCACAGGTTCATGTCCTGGCATGCTCCACTTCTGATCCACCTCCCTGCCAATGAGTCTGAGAAGGCAGCAGGTGTTGGAACAAGTATGTAGACCCCTGCCACCCACATGATAGTTATGGACAGAGTTACAGGCTCCTGGTTTTGACCTGGCCCTGATCAGCCATTGCAGCCATTTAAGTAGTGAATAAGCAGATGGAAGATCTGTCTCTCTCCATCTCTGTCTGTCTCTCTTTCTATAACTTAGATAATAAAGAAAGAAAGAAAAAAAGAAAGAAAGAGAGAAAGAAAGAAAAGAAGGAAGAAGAAATACAGAGAGAAAGAGAGAAAGCAAGCTTAAAAACAAATAAAATAAATAAATGTAATGGTATAAACTTAAAAAAAAGAAAAATAGCAAACTGAGTAAAGTTCAGTTCAATAGGAATGCCTAAAACTCCAAAGTGAGAGAAAGTTTTCGAATTGGATTATATAATTAAGATATAAATGCAATAGAGTATTATTCATGGAAAAGAAAATACCTTGAACTAGGAGTTGACAGGTCTGGGTTCCCTTCATAACATTGACCTGGGGGCAAATCAGATCACCTGATTTCAAGCAGGGATATTTTTGCCTCTAGGGTATGTACTTAAGTGTTAAAAAAAAAAAGTAAAAGTTATGTACTATATTAAAATGGCATTTAAGCCTCAATTTTTCTGAATATAAAAGATTTTTCTTTTTTTTTTAAGATTTTTATTTTTTTGACAGGCAGAGTTACAAACAGAGAGAGAGAGAGAGAGAGAGAGAGAGAGAAAGGTCTCCTTTCCATTGGTTCACTCCCCAAATGGCCGCCACAGCCAGAGCTGCACCAATCCAAAGCCAAGAGCCAGGTGCCTCCTCCCTGTCTCCCATGCGGGTGCAGGGGCCCAAGGACTTGGGCCATCCTCCACTGCCCTCCTGGGGCACAGCAGAGAGCTGGACTGGAAGAGGAGCAACCAGGACTAGAACCCGGCACCCATGTGGGATGACAGCGCCGCAGGCAGAGGATTAACCTAGTGCGCCACGCACAGGCCCCAAAGATTTTTCTTTTTAAAAATATCAAACAAACATGGTTATATTATGGATTTGTAAACTAATTATTTGATTGCTTTCCATTCATTCAACTTTTTTTTTTATTGACCACGTATGGTGGCACCAGCCATTATTCTAGAAAATGGACATATAGCAATGAACCAGACAGTCATGGACTCCAACTTCATAGAGCCTACTTTATATTGAAGACAAACACTGAACAAGTATTTTTGGGATGAAATATGTAGTTTCAACAAATCTCTTACTTTTAGCAGAAGTGGAGAGTACATATGCATTTTTCATTCTAATATGATGAGTATTGGGGGAAACATTTGATGAAAACTAATTCAAGCTATGAATAAACTTGGAATGGGAAAAGTATTTAAAAAATCTGTGTGTATGAGACCCTCTGAAAAGTAACCACCAAGAATGAATTAATCATGTAAGCATTTTATTTGAGGAAGTGTCTATGAGAAAAGCTGGGAGGGACTTGAAGGAGATTTGCCATCAGATCATGGAGCAAGTCTAACCCCAGTGGAAAAGAGATGGGTTGACAGGATGAGTGGTTGAGTAAAAACATGAGAGTTTGTCCTTTAGTTTAATGATGATTTGTCCTTAATCCAAAATCAGCTGCCTTGTTATCTCTGCCACCCTGCATTACTGACTGGAATCAACTGTAAGAGTGTAAAAGTGGGGACAGTTGTCAGAGCACAGCAGCTGGGTCTTCAATCAGTGATGCTAAGGCTCTTTGGTCAATTGCAATCCTTATAGTAAGAGTCATAGGAATGCTTTCTCATGTCTAACTAAAAATTTTTTTCTTCCCTGATAAGCATAGTCTGTGAAGTCAGAAATAACCTTGGTTGACTCCAGTCTCAGCACTTAATAATTTTCTGACATTAGATAAATTACTAATGGGTTGATTGTACAGGTTAAATGAAATGGCAGCTGTGATGTGCACAGTACAGTACCTAGAACATAAAAGGTGATCAATAAATGTTAGACCAACTGCCTTCCCTTCGACTATAAAACACATTCATTTGTGTAGCATGCGGGTGTGAAGTTCTAGAATATACAAGATAAGAAAAAAGGAGATTATGCATAGGACCTAAGATACACTCTCTGCCGTCAATGTTGATGTACTAAAAATGTAAGAGCACCAAGCACTACTAAACACAGGAGTGCGGTGAAAACGAAGCATGGTCTTCAGCAGGAGAAAGGAGTGTTTACATCTTACTACTTGAATTGTTGCTGAAATTGATAGCTTGAAAATTCTCAGAGACATTTCACAGGCATGGAAAGCCAAGACACTCTGGCAAAAAAAAAAAAAAAAATGACCTAAATGAAAGATCTCTGTGAGTGAGATCCCAGTGGAAAGAACAGGCCATCAAAGAAGGAGGTACCTTTCTCTGAAAGGAGGAGAGAACTTCTACTTCGAATATGGCCTTGTCTAGATAAGATGGGAGTTGGTGAACTCACGAGGCTTCCATAGCCTTGGCAGCTCATGACAAGAGCCTCGGGAGATTACTGACACCATAAACAAGACTGTCAATTGTTAAATCAACAACAGGAGTCACTGTGCACCTGCTCCCCATGTAGGACCTCTGTCCTTAATATGTTGTACCACAAGAATTAATGGTAAAACTACTACTCAAACAGTACTCTATACTTTGTGTGTCTTTGTGGGTGCAGTCTGTTGAAATCTTTACTTAGTATATACTAAGTTGATCTTCTGTATATAAAGATAATTGAAAATGAATCATGATGAAGAATGGGGTAGGAGAGGCAGTGGGAGATTGGATGGTTGTGGGTGGGAGGGAGGTTATGTGGGGAAAAAGCTACTATAATCCAAAAGTTGTACTTTGGAAATTTATATTTATTAAATAAAAATTGAAAAAAAAGAAAATTCTCAGAGGCAATTCCACCTTTTCAAATATGATTTTATAACTGGATGAAAATGTTTGTTATACAATGTAGGGTTTCTTGAATGCAGTTCTGGAAAGATCCTTCGTAGAATATTGATGTATTTTTGCTAGCAATGCATCCACTAACTGCCTTAATGGTGCATTCATTTTGCCCAGCTCCTTTGCAGATGAACGCCTAGCTTTTCCAAACCATCATGTGCTTGCCAGCCCTCCTATCTGAACTCCTTACATGTTACACTGGAGAAGATGCTGAACATCAGTTTGCACTTCAGGATGCTCCCCAAAAGCCCTTTCAAGACCCTCTTCTTGGCAGAACAGAGCACTTGTATTATTGTTCCAAGCATGTGAATTGGTGTTTAGCGCATCCAGATGGTGCCCAATTGAAATCAATTTAGATTTACTAAATCTTGATTATACTGCAGTGATGTAAGAACTTTCTTTCTAAGAATGTAGAGGACTCGGTGAATATTCTTAAAATCATTAACAATAATAATCCATCAAATAAGGCTCAGTTGGAGAGAACCAGCATCAATTTTTAACAGGGTTACACACTTGACATTAGGAAAGTATGTACTCTGTCTAGTTCTTTTCTTTTTCACTCTTTAAAATAAGTTCTTTTAAAAAGAATGCACTGTGGCACAGTGGGTTAACGCCCTGGCCTGAAGCACCGGCATCCCATATGGGCGCCGGTTCTAGTCCTGGCTGTTCCACTTCTGATCCAGCTGTCTGCTTTGGCCTGGGAAAGCAGTAGAAGATGGCCCAAGTCCTTGGGCCCCTGCACCCACACAGGAGACCCGGAAGAAGCTCCAGGCTCCTGGCTTCGGATGGGTGCAACTCTGGCTGTAGCGGCCAATTGGGGAGTGAACCATTGGATGGAAGACCTCTCTCTATCTCTCTGCCTCTCCTCTCTCTGTGTAACTCTGACTTGCAAATAAATAAACAAATATTTTTAAAAAATAAATAAAAATAAAAATATTTTAATAGACATAAAAATTGTAGATACACCAGATACCATGTGATGTCTCAATACATGTATACATTGTAAAATGTTCAATCACAGCAAATTTATTTGGAAGTCCTCAAATATTTGATATTTATTTATAGTGAAAGCATTCAAAATCCTACTTTATAGTTTATTTTGTAGAAAAATATGTGGTATATTAACATTATCTATAGTCACCCTATCATGCACTAGAACACTAGATCTTCTTACTCCTATCCAACTATAACTTAGTACCCATTAACTAACCTTTCCATATCCACATCCTGCCCTCCCACTAACACTCCCCAGTACCCTGATGCTTTGTCTAGCTTTCATGTCCTCATCTGTGAGAACTGTGAGGGAGAATGGGGTAGAGAAAAGCAACTTTCATTTACTAAGCAACTCAAATGTGGCAAGTATCAGATTACAATGTTATGGTCATCATCCCAATTACTCAATGAATCACCAAACAATTATTTGAGGGAGGATCCTTCATGTAATTATGCATTCATTAAATAAATTGATATGAAGAGCTTACTTCATGCTGCTAGTCATTGTATCAAGGGCAGAATTTGTATAAGAGAGTGAAGTAAATGAAGTTGCTCACCTCCATTTCACAGATAAGACATTTGAACCATACCAAGACAAGCTACACTGGTAACTAATGGATAGAGATTCTGAATAAGGTCCTTCAGACATCAAAAAACAGCTCTTTCCTCTATAGTCACCAGCATCTCTCAACCTTTTCAGTCATAATAATGAAAGTCTTTCTTACACTAAAGCTTTGCTAAACATTTTACCTCCTGATCACCCTCATGAAGTAGATCCTCTCTCTTGTCACCTGGGTTTCAGTTCTGGAGGCCAACAACCATTATAATATATCAAAGTTATTTTTACCTTTCCCCCCAAACTAATTTTCACCCAATTGTTTTCTTTACATATTTATGAATGCCATTTTCCAGGAACTGTAAGTATTGGAATGAAATATATATATATATATATATATATATATATATATATGTTTATATGTATATAAAGAGAGAGAGTCCCTACTTTCAAAATTGTAGTCTAACTCATACTGTCATATTTATAAAACTCCCAGCAACAGGAACCCATAATTCCCAATTTTTTAACTTTTATTTAATAAACATAAATTTCCAAAGGACACCTGTTGGATTACAGTGCCCCCTAATAACTTCCCTCCCACCTGCAACCATCACATCTTGCACTCCCTCTCCCATTGCATACACATCAAGATTCATTTTCAATTATCTTTATATGCAGAAGATCAATTTAGTATATACTAAGTAAAGATTTCAACAGTTTGCACTCACACAGAAACACAAGTGTAAAGTACTGTTTGAGTACTAGTTATAGCATTAATTCACATTGGACAACATATTAAGGACAGAGATCCGACATGGGGAGTAAGTGCACAGTGACTCCTGTTGTTGACTTAACAATTGACACTCTTGTTTATGGCGTCAGAAATCTCCCTAGGCTCTAGTCATGAGTTTCCAAGGTTATGGAAGCCTCTTGAGTTCGCTGACTTCAATCATATTTAGACAAGGGCATAGTCAAAGTGGAAGTTCTCTCCTCCTTTCGGAGAAAGGTACCTCCTTATTTGATGACCTGTTCTTTCCACTGGGATCTCACACTCAGAGATCTTTCATTTAGGTTTTTTTGGTTTTGTGTGTGTGTGTTTTTTTTTTTTTTTTTTTTTTTTTTTTTAGGTTTTATGGTTTGTTTGTTTGTTTGCCAGAGTGTCTTGGCTTTCCATGCCTGAAATATTCTCATGGGCTATTCAGCCAGATCTGAATGCCTTAAGGGCTGATTCTGAGGCCAGAGTGCTGTTTAGGACATCTGCTATTCTATGAGTCTGCTATGTATCCCGCTTCCCATGTTGGATCATTTTCTCCTTTGTAATTCTATCAGTTAGTATTAGCAGACACTAGTCTTGTTTATGTGATCCCTTTGACACTTAATCCTATCATTATGATCAGTTGTGAACTGAAACTGATCACTTGGACTAGTGAGATGGCATTGGTACATGCCACCTTGATGGGATTGTATTGGAATCCCCTGGCATGTTTCTAACTCTACTATTTGGGGCAGGTCCGATTGAGCATGTCCCAAATTGTACATCTCCTCCCTCTCTTATTCCCACTCTTATATTTAACAAGGACCACTTTTCAGTTAAATTTAAACACCTAAAAATAATTGTGTGCTAACAAAAGAGCTCAACAAATAGTATTAAGTAGAACAACAACAACAACAAAAAACACTAAAAGGGATAAATTATTAAGTTGTTCCTCGACAGTAAGGACAAGGGGCTGATCAAGTCACTGTTTCTCATAGTGTCCATTTCACTGCAACAAGTTTTCTTTTTGGTGCTCTATTAGTTGTCACCGATCAGGGAGAACATATGATATTTGTCCCTTTGGGACTGGGTTAATTCACTCAGCATGATGTTTTCCAGATTCCTCCATTTTGTTGCAAGTGACCGGATGTCATTGTTTTTTACTGCTGTATAGAATTCTATAGAATATATGTCCCATAATTTCTTTTTCCAGTCTACTGTTGATTGGCATTTAGGTTGATTCCAGGTCTTAGCTATTGTGAATTGAGCTGCAATAAACATTAATGTGCAGACTGCTTTTGTGTTTGCCAATTTAATTTCCTTTGGGTAAATTCCAAGGAGTGGGATGGCTGGGTTGTATGGTAGGGTTCTATTCAGATTTCTGAGGCATTTCCAGACTGACTTCCATAGTGGCTTTACCAGTTTGCATTCCCACCAACAGTGGGTTAGTGTCCCTTTCTCCCCACATCCTCGCCAGCATCTGTTGTTGCTTGATTTCTGTATGTGAGCCATTTTAATCTGGGTAAGGTGAAACCTCATTGTGGTTCTGATTTGCATTTCCCTGATTCTGAGTGATCCTGAACATTTTTTCATGTGTCTGTTCTACTGAGGTCCTTGGCCCATCTTTTAAGTGGGTTGTTTGTTTTGTTGTTGTGGAAATTTTGATCACTGTGTAGATTCTGGTTATTAATCCTTTATCTGTTGCATAGTTTGCAAATATTTTTCCCATTCTGTCGGTTGCCTCTTCACATTCCTGACTGTTTCTTTTGCAGTACAGAAACGTCTGAATTTGATGCAATCCCAATAGTTAATTTTGGCTTTGACTGACTGTGCCTCTGAAGTTTTTTCCAAGAAGTCTTTGCCTGTGCCTATATCTTGCAGGGTTTCTCCAATGTTCTCTAAAAATTTGATGGTGTCGGGTCATAGATTTAACTCTTTAATCCATGTTGGGTGGATTTTGTGTAAGGTGAAAGGTAGGGGTCTTGCTTCATGCTTCTTCATGTGGAAATCCAATTTTCCCAGCACCATTTATTGAATAGACTGTCCTTACTCCAGGGATTGGTTTTAGATCCTTGATCAAATATAAGTTGGCTGTAGATGTTTGGATTGATTTCTGGTGTTTCTATCCTGTTTCATTGGTCTATCCATCTGTTTCTGTACCAGTACCATGTTGTTTTGATAACAACTGCCCTGTAGTATGTCCTGAAATCTGGTATTGTGATGCCTCCAGCTTTCTTTTTGTTGTACAAGATTGCTTAAGGTATTCGAGGTCTCCTGTGTCTCCATATGAATTTCAGCATCATTTTTTCAAGATTTGAGAAGAAGGCCTTCGGTATTTTGATTGGTATTGCATTGAATCTATAAATTCCTTCTGGGAGAATGAACATTTTGATGATATTGATTCTTCCAATCCATGAGCATGGAAGATTTTTCCATTTCTTGGTATCCTCTCTATTTCTTTCTTTAAGGTTTTCTAATTCTCATTGCAGAAATCTTTAACATCCTTGGTTAAGTTTATTCCAAGGTATTTGATTGTTTTTGTAGCTATTGTGAATGGGATTGATCTTAGCAGTTCTTTCTCAGCTATGGCTTGTCTATGTATGCAAAGGCTGTTGATTTTTATGCATTGATGTTATACCCTGCTACTTTTCAAAACTCTTTCTATGAGTTCCAATAGTCTCTTAGGAGAGTTCGTTGGATCCCCTAAATAAAGAATCATATCATCTGCAAAGAGGGATAGTTTGAGTTCTTCCTTCCCAATTTGTATCCCTTTTATTTCTTTTTCTTGCCTAATGGCTCTGGCTAAAACTTCCAGAACTATGTTGAATAGCAGTGGTGAGATTCGGCATGCCTGTCTGGTACCAGATCTCAGTGGAAATGCTTCCAACTTTTCCCATTCAATAGGATGCTGCTGTGGGTTTTTCATAAATTGCTTTGATTGTATTGAGGAATGTTCCTTCTGCACCCAATTTGCTTAGAGTTTTCATCATGAAAGGGTGCTGTATTTTATTGAATGCTTTCTCTGAATCTATTGAGATAATCATATAATTTTCTTCTGCAGTTTGTTAATGCGGTGTATCACAATGATTGATTTGCGAACATTGAACCATCCCTGCATACCAGGGATAAATCCCACTTGGTCTGGGTGGATGATCTTTCTGATGTGTTGTTGCATTCCATTGGCCAGACTTTTATTGATGATTTTTGCATCTATGTTCATCAGGGATATTGGTCTGTAATTCTCTTTCAATGCTGCATCATTTTCCGGCTTAGGAATTAAGGTGATGCTGGCTTCATAGAAAGAATTTGGGAGGACTCCCTCTTCTTCGATTGTTCTGAATAGTTTGAGAAGAATTGGAGTTAGTTCTTCTTTAAACGTCTGGTAGAATTCAGCAGTGAATCCATCTGGTCCTGGGCTTTTCTTTGTTGGGACGGACTATACTTCTGATTCAGTTTCTGTCTCAGTTATGGGTCTGTTTAGGTTTTCTATGTCTTCCTGGTTCAATTTAGGTAGGTTGCATGTGTCCAGGAATCTATCCATTTCTGATAGGTTTCCCTGTTTGCTGGCATACAAGTCCTTGTAGTAATTTCTGATGATTCTTTTTATTTCTGTGGTGTCTGTTGTTACATTCCCTTTTCATCTGATTTTATTGATTTGGGTGTTTTTTTTTTCTTTTTTTAGTTAGTTGAGCTAATGGTGTGTCAATTTTGTTTATTTTTTCTAAAAACAGTTCTTCATTTGGCTGATCTTTTCCAATGTTTTTTGGATTCAATCCTATTGATTTCTTCTCTGATTTTAATTATTTCTCTTCTCCTGCTAGTTTTGGGTCTGGTTTGCTGCAGTTTTTCTAGATCCTTGAGATGCACTGAAAGCTCATTTATTTGGTGCCTTTCCAACTTCTTGATGTAGGCACCTATTGCTATAAACTTTGCTCTTAACACTGCTTTTGCTGTATACCATGTTTTGATACGTTGTGTTGTGAACCTCATTTACTTCCTGAAAGTTTTTGAGTTCTCTTTTGATTTCTTCTATGACCCATTGTTCATTCAGGAGCATGTTGTTCAATCTCAATGTGTTTGCATATGCTCTAGGGATTCCTGAGTTGCTGATTTCCAGCTTCATTCCACTGTGGTCTGAGAAGCTGCATGGTATGATTCTAATTCTTTTGAATTTGCTGAGATTTGCTTTATGGCCTAGTATGTGGTCAATACTAGAGTAGGTTCCATGTACTGCTGAGAAGAATGTAAATGCTTTGTGTGTAGGATGAAAAGTTCTGTAGATATCTGTTAGATCCATTTGGGCTATAGTGTCGATTAAATCTGCTGTTTCCTTGTTTATCTTCTGTCTGGTTGATCTATTTCTGGGAGTCAAGTATTGAAGCTCCCCAATACTATTGCATTGGAGTCTAAGTCTCCCTTTAAGTCCCTTAACATATCTTTTTTTTTCCTTAACATATATTTTAAATAAATTGGTGCCCTGTAAATAGGTGCATTACATTTATAATAGTTACATCTTCCTGTTGAATTCATGTTGAATCCCTTAACCATTATATAGTGCCCCTCTTTGTCTGTCTTAACAGTGTTTGCGTTAAAGTTTATCTTGTTTGATATTTAAATGGCTACACCAGCTCTTTTTTCATTTCTGTGGGCATGGAATATCTTTTTCCAACCTTTCACTTTTTTTTTCTGTTTCTCGTTTCTTTCCTTTATTCATGTTTTCTTTTTTTTTTCTTTCATCACTTAACCTCTTGTTTTTTATTTAGTAAATATATTTCCAAAGTACAGTTTATGGATTACAATGGCTTCCCTCCCCCATAATTTCCCTCCCATTCGCACCCCTACCATCTCCCGTTCCCTCTCCCATTCCATTCACATCAAGATTCATTTTCAATTCTCTTTATATACAGAAGATTGATTTAGCATATATTAAGTAAAGATTTCATCAGTGTGCACCCACACAGAAACACAAAGTGTAAAATACTGTTTCAGTACTAGTTATAGCATTACTTCACATTGGACAACACATTAAGGACAGATCCCACATGAGAAGTAAGTACACAGTGACTCCTGTTGTTGACTTAACAATTTGACACTCTTGTTTATGGTGTCAGTAATCTCCCTAGGCTCTAGTCATGAGTTGCCAAGGCTAAGGAAGCCTTTTGAGTTCACTGACTTTGATCTTATTCCGACAGGGTCATAGTCAAAGTGGAAGTTCTCTCCTCCCTTCAGAGAAAGGTACCTCCTTCTTTGATGGCTCCGTTCTTTCCACTGGGATCTCACTTGCAGAGATCTTTCATTTAGGTCTTCTTTTTTTTTTTTTTTTTTCACTTTCAGTCTGTATGCATCTTTGGTGGAAAGATGTGTTTCTTGTAAGCAGCAAATAGATGGGTTTTGTTCCTTAACCCAATCAGCCAATCTGTGTCTTTTAACTGGACAGTTCAGGCCATTAATGTTCAATGTGACTATTGACAAGTAGTAACTTTGTCCTGCCATTTTCCCAAAGATATTTCTAATATATACTTTGAACTTCCTGTGATCTTTTACTGGGAGGTTTTCTTCCTTTACTTTCTTTCATACTGATGGCCATGTTTCCGTGCTTCTGTGTGTAACACATCTTTAAGCATCTTTTGCAGGGCTGGACAAGTGGCAACAAATTCTTCCAATTTCTGTTTGCTATGAAAGGTCTTTATTCCACCTTCATTCACAAATTAGAGCCTTGCAGGATATAACATTATGGGCTGGCAGTTTTTCTCTCCTAGTACCTAGACTATATCTCACCATTCCCTCCTAGCCTGTTTCTGATGAGAAGTCTGCTGTGAGTCTAATTGGAGATCCTCTGAGAGTAATCTGACATTTCTCTCTTGCACATTTTAGAATCTTTTCTTTATGTTTCACTGTGGTGAGTTTAATTTCAACATGTCATGGTGAGGATCTCTTTTGGTCATGTTTATTAGGGGTTCTATGAGCTTCCTGTACTAGGACGTCTCTGTCCTTCTCCAAACCCGGGAAGTTTTCTGCTAGTATCTCACTAAAAAGGCCTTCTAATCCTTTCTCTCTCTCTCCATGCCTTCAGGAACTCCTAGAACCCAAATGTTGGGTTTTTTAATAGTGTCCTGTAGATTCCCAACAATATCTTTTAGATTTCTAATTTCTTCTTCTTTTCTTTGGTTTCACTGAAAACTTTCCTGTGCTCTGTCTTCTAGGTCTGATATTCTCTCTTCTGCTTCACTGACTCTGTTTTTAAGGCTCTCTAATGTGTTTGTCATTTGATCTATTGAATTCTTCATTTCATTTTGATTTCTCTTCAATATCACAATTTCATGTTCTACTAGTTGCTTCATTTCATTTAGATTCCTCCTTAAGATTTCATTTTCACAAGAGAGATTTTCTATCCTGTCCAGTAAGGATTTCTGTAGTTCAAGAATTTGTTTTTGAGAACTTTTAGATGTTCTTATCATAATTTTTTTGAAATCTGCATCTTGCATTTCTTCTATCTCATCACCTTCATAATCTTGTTTTGGAGTGTCATGTACATTTGGGGGCATCATAATGTCTTTCTTGTTCTTGTTTCCTCGGTTTCTGCATTTGTTGCTTCGCATTGTGGGGATATTCTTTGGTTTCTTTTTTTTTTCTTTTTTCCTCGCTGTGGTGGCTTTTCTCGTTATACTATGACTCTAGATTAAGTGGACTCTCTGCTTTTGGTGAATATTTAGAGGCTTGTGGTTGGTGTGGACAGAGAGCTCTGTTCCTCAGGGTTAAGGGTGCGCCAAAGGTAACACACCCAGGTTTGGCATGGTAAATCTCTCTCTATCTCTGTCTCTGTCTCTAACTCTCTTTTTATTCAGAAGGGAAGTAACTCCGCACAGCTGAGCTATTCTCCTTAAAGGCAATCAGTGCCTGAGGGCTAGCCCCTGTGGGTATAATATTTGTCTGCTCTGTCCCAAGGACCACACAAAGGATCTGTGCAGTCTCAGTGTAAGCTCAGACTCCCCTACCATCTCCCACCGGGTTGCCAAGTTTACCGAGTTTGTGGCGTCTCCCACCAAGTACTCACGTCTCAGGCACGCCGTGCGTTCTCCCACACATCCTGGTTTGTTTTTTTTTTTTTTTTTCACAGTCCCAGTTCATAAGCTCTACACATTCACTAGGTCTTAACCTCCTGTTACTTCTCCCCACCAGAGTCAAGTGTTTCTGCTTGGCTGAGGTGGTGCAGCTGTTACATATGTCCAAAATGGCACCTTCTCTTTGTCTTGCTCACCTTTGTAAGGTGAATGGAGAGAGAGAATTGTGTCCATAGTGGTCCTCTTTTATTTTTCTTTCTCTCCTCTAGTTAGCCTGGTGAACTTTCCCCTACTGGGCTTCAAGCCTTGTTCCCTCTAGGCTCTTCCTGCCGCTTTCCTACCAGTGTCTTGGGCTATTGAGTTTTTGCCTCACCTCCCTTTTCAGCGCTGGTGCGTGGACTTGGCAGCTGGGGTCCCGGGCCGTGGGCGCCCGTGCCCTCCATGTAGGTCCACCGTGTCCCACTAGTTCCAGAAGAGTTTCCTCTGCAGTTTTTTCCCTAACTCTTCCCTGAAACTACAATATCTCCACTTGTATTAAACTATCTTTTCCCGGACTATCAGTGCGCTCCCTCCCTATTCCGCCATCTTGGAGCCACTCCATAATTCCAAATCTTTTTTTTTTTTTTTTTTTTGACAGGCAGAGTTAGACAGTGAGAGAGAGAGAGAGAGAGAGAGAGAGAGAGAAAGGTCTTCCTTTTTCTGTTGGCTCACCCCTCAAGTGGCTGCTATGGCCAGCGCATTGCTGCTGGCACGTTGCACTGATTGAAAGCCAGGAACCAGGTGCTTCCTCCTGGTCTCCCATGTGGATGCACGGCCCAAGGACCTGGGCCATCTTCCATTGCACTCCCGGGCCACAGCAGAGAGCTGGCCTGGAAGAGGAGCAACCGGGACAGAATCCAGTGTCCCAACTGGGACTAGAACCCAGGGTGCCAGAGCCGCAAGTGGAGGATTAGCCTAGTGAGCCCGGTGCCTGCCCATAATCCAAATCTTGACATACTTAGGATTACTAAACAAAAAATGCAAAGAGGACATAAGCTACCAACTTAGTAAACAAAAAAATTTTGGATCAGCATAGGTTACAGAGTCTGTACCAGGAGTCTTTACAAAAACAGGGTCAATTTTTACTTATCTTAGAAGTCCAAGAGAATGGATTTGTTAGCAACCACTCCCACGGGTTTACCTAGTCTCCTCTCTGTATCTTTTATGTCCTCACTATCAGCTAGAAGGCCTTGTTGAAATTAATTTGCTCATGAATCAGCTCATCATAAATAATATAGATCCCTTGGGCAGGTGCTGTGGCACAGGTATCCTCCACCAGTGGCACCAGCATCCCATAAGGATGCTAGTTCTAGTCCTAACTGCTCATCTTCCAATCTAGCTCTCTGCTGTGGCCTGGGAAAGCAGTAGAAGATGGCCTAAGTATTTGGGCCCCTGCCTGCACTCCCATGGGAGACTGGGAAGAAGCACCTGGCTCCTGGCTTCGGATCGGCACAGCTCAAGCTGTTGTGGCCATTTGAAAAAATATAGACCCCTCTCCTAAAGCTCACCTCCTCCACATTAATGACACTGAATGGGCACTGTGAGGGGCTCTCCTTTTATTCAGAAGAAAAGATTTTGATGAATCCATTGCTTACAGGCAGAAGAAAAAAAACAGCAATTCAAAACCACTTTTTGAAATTAAACCTTCTGTAGTCTGAACAAGCATGATTGTCAGTTCTTTTATTCATATCCAACGTTGCCACAATTAATATTTTAAAAGGAGCTTCACCAGTGACATATTTAGAAACAGAAATCTTAATATTCTTTTCCCGGTAGTCACATTCCATTGCTCAGCAAAGTAAAGGGAGCCCCATCAAAGCATCAGTGTCTCTGCCAGAGGAAATTGGGTGTAGGACTACAGTGGCTTACTCTTGAGCCCCTGCAAAGCCTTTCTGCAGTGCTCCTCTCAGAATGATACCCAGCAAGCAGAAGAAATAGCTCCCCTCTCTGCCTCGCCAACGGCCCTATGCCTTGCACCCGGGGGATAACCGCAGTTATTTATAGATAATCCCCTCTTGGAAAGGTCAGATTTTATGATGTGTTTATGACCCTCTCTGACCAAATACGTTCATTTGCAATGGATTCTCTGGGGGAGGGGAAGAAATGGAAGAGAGGAATTTTTAAGCAGATTCAACTCATTTCCCAAGCTCTGTGCCTAGTGTAAGCAGAAAGAGTTTAACTCTATAGCTGGCACTAAAAGCAGGGACAGAACTGGCACTCTATAGCTTACATTGCCTCCTCCCATTTCCTCTTCCATCTTGTTTGAGATCTTTCCCTGTCTCCAGCCACCAGTTTTCACTCATGCAGAAGGATGCTGAGAGATGACTATTTGCACACCACTGATTCACCAAGTCCTTATTGGTCACTAAAGAAGTTCAGTGTACTAGTTTGCTTGTGCTTTCTATTACTATAGTGAAGTATCTGTGACTGAGTACCTTTACAAAGAAAAGAGGTTTATTTATCTTATATTTCTGGAGATATAGGGACTAGGGACCAGCATCAGTTCTGCTCTGGTGAGACCCTCATGGCTTGCAATGGTGAGAATACATGTACATTGAGCTGGAGCCAGGGGAAGGACCAGACTTGCTCTTTCTATAACAACTCTCTCGTAAGAACTAACTCAGATCCCATGAGAACTACTTTAGTTCATCCAAGGGCAGAAATCCCAAAGACATCCCACTAGGCTCTTCTTCTTAAAGGTCTTGCCACCTGTACACCACCACATTGAGGAACAAGCCTCCAACACAGACCTTGGAGAGAAGACACACTCAAACCATGTCCAAACCATAGCACTAGTGTTACAAATCAGTATCAGGTATCAGGGCTGGACCACAAAGTTCTAATTAAGCAGTCCTTTCACAGGCTTAGTTAGGAACCAGCCATTGGATTGACTATGGTTCATGAATGTCCATGAACTTGGTTTGTGAATGTCCCTGACTTCAACCCTCACCCCTAGGCAGATAGCTTCAACATGCTCATCTCCAGCACTCACCTCTCACACAAGTTCCAGGGCCACATTTCTAGCTGATTGTTCAATGTTTGGTAGGCATTAAATTCTTCATATTTTAAAGAAAATCTATAAATTCACACATCAAAAAATGAAGCTACCCATTTCCATTTATTTCTATAAATGACATCATCATTCCTTTTGTCATCTAAACTCAAAAACTTTTAGTTTTCTATGGAAGGCATCCTTGACCATTTGCTTCTCATCTAATGGTTCCATTTCTCTCCCCCTTGCCTTTCATTTGCCCTTCTTATATCTCTGTGTTGTGTCAGGAAAGCAGAGATCTTTGCTGAGTTTTTCATCCATTCCTCTCCCATCTCATCTCTTCTAGAGCTTCCTCAATCCATCACTCTCGTCTCTTTAAACTCTTTCTCTCCAACAAGCTCTCTATTAAACATGGTGTGGTAAGTTTCTATCTGAATCCTTCTCCTTAATTTCATATTAGAGTCCCTTCATAATTCCTTCCTCACAATGGTATTGTGAGGATAATTCAAAATAACATATTCAAAATATTTGCTTCATATAGATACTTAAATTCACTCATTCAACAAAATTCTTACTAATTTCTAACAATGAGCTAGGTGCTAGGAACAATAATCAATAGCAATTATTGGCCTCACTACTTGCCAATCATTAAGTGCTTTTTACACATTAACTCATTTCAAAATCACACCAAATAGTTATAATTATTATTAATTATAGCAGTAGTCATAGCTATTATTACCAGATTAGGAAACCAAGACATTAAGAGGATAAGGTCAAATAGGACTTGGTAGTGGATTATAATTAATTACAAATGTATTCTTGAAAATCAAAAGAGTACATTTGAAGTGTTCTCCCTACAAAGAAAAAAAAAACATGTATATGAGATACTGTACATAGTAATTAGCTCAAATTAACCATTCCAAAATTTTAAAATATCATTTTATACATGACAAATAAGAACAATTTTTGTCAATTAAAGCCACAAATAAGTGTGGATGTTGTGGTACAGCAAGTCAACCTGCTTTTTGCAATGCCTGCATCCCTTATTGGAGTGCCTGGGTTTGAGTACTGCCTATGCTTCTAATTCCAGATTCCAGCTAATGTACACCTTGGGAAGCAGCAGTGATGGCTCGAGTAAATGGGTCCATGTCACCCATGTGGGAGACCCAGATGGAGTTCCTAGATCCTGGCTTCAGACTGACCAGCCACTGCTGTGGTGGACATTTAAGGAGTAAATCAACTGACAGAAGATATCTCTCTCTCCTCTCCTCTCCTCTGCTCTCCTCTGCTCTGCTCTCCTCTCCTCTCATCTCCTCTCCTCTGCTCTGCTCTCCTCTCCTCTGCTCTGCTCTGCTCTCCTCTCCTCTCCTCTCTGTTCTCTCTCTCTCTTCCTTTCAAATAAATAAATATAAATTAAAATTTATAAGGCATAAATAAAATTAAAAAAAAAAAAAACATAGGAAGGCCGGCGCCGTGGCTCACTAGGCTAATCCTCCGCCTAGCGGCGCCGGCACACCGGGTTCTAGTCCCGGTCGGGGCGCCGGATTCTGTCCCGGTTGCCCCTCTTCCAGGCCAGCCCTCTGCTGTGGCCAGGGAGTGCAGTGGAGGATGGCCCAGGTGCTTGGGCCCTGCACCCCATGGGAGACCAGGAAAAGCACCGCGGCGGCCATTGGAGGGTGAACCAACGGCAAAGGAAGACCTTTCTCTCTGTCTCTCTCTCTCTCACTGTCCACTCTGCCTGTCAAAAAAAAAACAAAAAAAAAAACAAAAAAAAAAAAACAAAAAAAAAAAACATAGGAGTTGGACCCAGACAGGTGTTAATAACTGCACCCTACCACCTGTAAGCATGCCACATGCCTGGCCTCTCACATTCTATGGACAAGTAAACAAATACAATGCAGCAGAATAAAAAAGGACACATACTTGCTAATAGGGTAAGGTAAGCTAAACTTTGAAAGACAAATGTTAGTTTCTTTGTATTTGGGGAACTCTTCTCTATTCAAATAACACCAATCTCATTGACATAGTAATAACTGAAAAAAAGTATAATTCCTACTAAAATCTCTCAGAATGAGGTCCAAATACCTAAAGCTGACATTCCTGATTTCCCCCCACATGACATCCTAATCCCTATCTGTGCTCCTGTCATATCATTTTCCAACTCTGTGCTTCCTCCTATCCATCTTTGTATCCAAGTCCTCTCTCATCTTCAAAAACTCAAATGATTTCTCTTCATTTAGAACTTCAGAAACTTTCAACTAAACATCATTGTCTCTCTCCCCACTGAAATTCTATGACTTTATTCCTTTCAACAAAACTCTATCTAGGCAGATAACTTCCATAGGTTTATCTCCAGTCCACACCTCTCACAGGAGCTCCAGGACCACTTCTCAAATGGATTGCTCAGTGTTTGTGCAGCATCACATTGTCTCAACCACCTGTTAACTGTTCTACGGACATGAAGCTCCTGAGGACAAAAATAGCTTCCCTTGCATTTTTATGCAAGACACAGTGCTAAAATGCATGAAATGGAGACCCAGGAACTAGGAACACCTTCAAGATTCCTATGTCTCTCATATTTTCACCCTTCCCTCAAACACAGGTGGTCACCAGATTCTACCATCACTTCCTCCTGAACAGGCCTTGCACCACCCAATTCCCCCATTCACCTGCCTCATTTCAATTCAAGACATCATCTTCTACTACCTTGACCCTTGAACTGGTTAAATCAGCAAACCTTTACTGCAAAGGGCCAGATAGTAAACATGTTTGGCTTTGTGAGCCCTACAGTCTGTTTTGCAACTGTTCAATTCTTTGCCAATAGTATGAAAGCAGACATTGACCAAACACAAATATATGGGTATGCCTGTGTTCCCATAAAACTTTAATTACCAAAATAGACAGTTGCTGAGCCAGATTTGGCCCTGAAAGTAGTCTGTCAAGCCCTTATTTAAATATATATTTAATTCCTCTCAGCACTTGCATTCAGATCTATCATTTAAAATGAGTCAAAGTGATGCTTCTATCTGTAAATCTGATACTGTCCCCCAAATACCTGACCTTTTACTTCTATGCCCTTCTCTGCCACCCTACTTCAATTCTCTGGGTAATCCATCTGACAAACTACCACTCTGTTTCCAAAATCTTACTCACAGAGCTCTGTTCTTCCAGAAACTCTTCACTATCCATCACCCTCAAGCTAATTATAAGACATAGGCAACTGCCTAATGGTTAAGACACCCACAGGCTATATCACAGTACCTGGGTTTGATTCCTTGCTCCCACTCCTGACTTAAGCTTCCTGCCAATGCAAACCCTGGGAGGCAGCAGATAATGACCCAATTAATTGAGCTCCTGTCACTCATTTGGGAGATCTGGGTTGATTTTCCTTCTCCTGGCTCTAGACTCAGCCCACTCTTGGCCATTGCAGGCATCTGGGGAATAAAACAGCAGGAAGCAGTGCACTATCTCTCTATCTATCTCTATCTTTCTGTCTGTCTCCCTCCCAAATAGATTTAAAAATTTTTTAAACTTTTTTTTAGAAATCTACTTATTTTCTTCTCCTCTATCATGCACATAGCACAAACTTTTTTGATTTGACAGTTTCACAAATTGAAAGTGCAGTAATCTGCTTACATCATAATCTCACCTACTCTATAAGGAGCTCTTTGCCTAGACTGGGTACTGTTCCCATCTACCTTTATATCCTTAGTCCCTGGCACATCTTGGGCATTCAACACATGTTTTCATGCTTGTACAGTGGCTGTTCCCAACTGAGAAATGCAGACACTTCCCAGGACATGTTTGTCTCACTGTGTATCAGATAACATCAGGGCAAGAAGTCAGAGAGTGGTTGAGGATAAAAGACAGCGACTGAGGATTCTGTTCAGGAAGTAGAAAAGTGGTTCTTTGTGGAACACTCAGAACAGTGTGAGGCAATAATTGCCTTTTCATTAGTTTTCAAAAAGAACGGAAAATCTCAGGTCTTGCCAACTGGCCTTGCAGATATTTCTTCATCCAGATTAGCTACCCAGAGAGTTGTAGGCAGCACTGAGAAGTTAGCTTGAATGTGGATGGCAAGCCAATCACGTTTGTTGGCACTGAGTTTACAATGACAGGGAGGGGTGAAGTCAAGGAAAGGACAATGAGTTAATTCAAGATAAAACAGAATGAGAAAAAGTGTTTCATTCCTATCAAATAGCTGTAACTTTCTTCATGTGCATCACATAAAAGGACCAGGTAAAGACAACAAAAATTAGAAGTCTAAGTAATTCCCTTCTTGTCTTCGTATTATGATACACATGGTGATTTTGTGCTTTCTCTGTGTGTGTCTCCCCCCATTCTGTATGTATGTATGCATGCATGCATGTGCTGTGTGTGTGTGTGTGTGTGTGTGTGTTGAAAGCTAGTTGGTTGACAGCATGATAGCATGATCTTGGGAAAGAGATCAAAGCAAACCTCTTTTGTCCAAGATAGTTGCAACAAAATCTGGTCACAAGTGTCTTCCTCCTTCCTTTGAACAGAGCCTCTGAGAGAAAAGGAACAGAGACAGGAGCCAAGGAACCACAATGAAAACAGACAAAACCCAACTTGTAAACCATGACTACAGCTATTGAGATAGGTTCATTTAAGAGTTTCTATCCTTAGAACCTACATTTCCAGACAGCTTTTCATTTTTTAAGTTATAAATTCTATGTATCTCTAGGTATATAAATGTCAAAACTTCAAGTAACTTAAACACTGCACTTAGATTATGAAAGGCAAAAAAAAAAAAAGTCATGTCTATCTTTGGGTAGGACTTTTTTTTTCTTTATGAATTGTTTGATTTGGAGGGCATAGGATGTCCATATTTGGAAGCACTGTGGCTCCAGCACTGTGTGAAAGGCAACTTCAGCAGCTGTGCAGTCAATTACACTAGGACAGAGAAGTGTATGGAAAATTCAAGCCAAAGACAAATCTACTCAACAGGCCTGAAATACCCAGACTGACTTTCTATAGTGGTTAAATTACCCAGATGACTCTTTAATCTCTCACCTAAATGCTATGAAAATAGAACTATGTCACCATTTTATCCAACTATAAAGGAGAGCTCACTCACTTAAATAAGCAACACTTATTTCTTAATCTCCGCTGCAAGCCTGGAAATGCAGTCCAAATACCAGGTAACTGACATGCTTGAGACTCTTGGTCGTGGGCCATCTTTACTGTTAGATTCAGAGAGATAAATCTGGACATCACTCATCCAGGACTACTGAAGAGCTGAAGAAACAAATTTTATATCAGAAAAAGTGGGGAAAAGAGCAAAATCAGCATATAGATTATCAACCTAATGGTAGTGTGATTTAGCTAAGACTAGAAATCAGTGATCTTTTTTGTGACTTCATTAACTTATCTGTAAGGGACTTCAATCAAGTTTGCATTAACCTCAGTGAGACTTCGCCTATCTTGAAAGTGGAACACTTAATTCTTCTGCCCCATTCATAGAATCTGGAGAAAATCAAACCATAGGTGTAAGAGTGCATTGAAATCTGTAAGATACCTTAGATGTGATATAAACAGGTGAATTATCTTTGTTGTTATTATTACATGTTTTGAAGAGTAAATTATCAACATAAACATGAAAAGGCAGATGTTACATAGGCTTCTAACCTCAGTGATACCAGAAACAAAACTCTTGTATGCATAGATGGCAAAGTAAATGATTAGTTCATTGATTACATAGGCTAAACACTATCTTTAGTCTTTTCTAATGTTGAGATGACAATAGGATTCCTAATATCAGTATTTCTTAAAATATTTTAGTGTTCCCAATAGGTGACCAATCTATTTGTTAGAACTTTTATATATTTGAGTGGGAAAAACTGCCTCTTAATAAGACTCATCTATCATCTATTAGATTCCAATAGGAGTGGGATGATGGGAATCCACATTAATGAACTTCTATTTGATATTTTTAATTACTTTGTCTAGGATGAAGGTCTGTGCTCCTTTGGTTTCCATCTCACCATTGTTTCCTGGTTTTTGTCTTCTCAGGCCACTCTATCTCAGTCTTCTTCTATGCTTCCTTTCTGTAAAGACCCTTCACATAATATCATTCTCCAAAGGTTTGTTTTGACCTTCTCCTGTCTCACTCTAAATGTTATCCTTGAACTCCACTAAGAGACTATTGGAACTTATAAAAGAGTTTGGTAAAGTGGTAGGATATAAAATTAACACAAAAAAAATCAATAGCTTTTGTATTCATAGACAAAGCCATGGCTGAGAAAAAAAACTTCTAAGATCAATCTCATTCACAATAACTACCAAAAACATTAATTACCTTGGAATAAATTTTCCCAAGGAGATCAAAGACTACAATGAAAATTGCAAGACTTCAAAGAAATAGAAAAAGACACAAAAAAGTGGAAAAATCTTTCATGTTCATAGATTGGAAGAATAAATATCATCAAATGTCCATAATAAGGAAAGCAATTTACAGATTCAATGCAATCCCAATCAAAATACTAATGATGTTCTTCTCAGATCTAGAAAAAAGAAATGCTAAAACTCATATGGAAACACAAGAGGCCCTGAATAGCTAAAGCAATCTTAAGCAACAAAAACAAAGCCAGAGGCATCACAATACCTGATTTCAAGACATACTACAAGGCAGTGAAAGTCAAAACAGCCTGGTACTGGCACAAAAATAAACAGTAGACCTAAGGAATAGAGCAGAAATTCCAGAAATCAATCCATATATCTACAACCAACTTATCTTTGGCAAAGGAGCTAAAATAAATCCCTGGAGAAACACAGTTTTTTCAACAAACGGTGCTGAAAAAACTAGATCTCCACATGCAGAAGTATGAAACAAGACCCCCTGCCTTATACAGAAATCCACTTAAAATGGAACAAAGACCTAAATCTGAGACCCGATACCATCAAATTACTAGAGAACATTGGGGAAACTCTGCAAGACATTGGCATAGGCAAAGACTTCTTGGGGAAAAAAAAAAAAAACAAAAAAAAAACAGAAAAACAGGCAATCAAAGGTAAAATTGACAAACAGGATTAAATCAAGCTGAGAAGCTTTTATACTGCCAAAGAAACACTCAGCAAAGTGGAGATGCAACCAACAGAATGGGAGAAAATAACTGCAAACAATGCAACTGATAAAGGATTAATATCCAGAATCTGAAAAGAACTCAAGAAACTCAACAACAACAAAACAAACAATCCAGTTAAGAAATGGGCAAATGACTTGAGCAGACATTTTAAAAAGAAAAAATTCAAATGGCCAACAGGCACATGAAAAGATGCTCAGGATCACTGGCCATCAGGGAAATTAAATTCAAAACCACAATGAAATTTTATCTCACTCCAGTTAGAATGGCTCTCATACAGAAACCAACAAACAATAAATGCTGCCAAGGATGTGAGAGAAAAGGTACCATAATCCACTGTTGCTGGGAATGTAAACTGGTCCAGATATGTGGAAGACAGAGTGGAGAGACCTCTTAAATCTCAAAATAGATATATCATATCAAGCAATCCCACTCCTGGGAATTTACCCAAACAAAATGAAATCAGCATATGAAAGAGTTATCTGTAACACCATGTTCATTGAACTCAATTCACAAAGCCAAGACATGGAATCAACTCAGATGTCCATCAGCTGATGAGTGGATAAATAAACATATATATTTAATATATATGTAATATATATTAGTGTATATATATAAATACACACACACACAATGGAATACTACTTACTGGTTAAAAAAAATGAAATCATATGTTTTCCAATAAAATGGAAGCACCTGGAATCCATTATACTTAGTGAAATAAATCACTCCCAAAATGATAGATACCATATGTTTTCCCTGATTTGTGGTAACTAATAGAGTACCTAAAATGTAATGTATTGGAGTGAAATGGGCATTTTGAAATTTGATGATTATTTACAGCCCTTGTCCCTACTGTTGAGGAATAGTGTTTTATTCTTCATACTTCATACTATTTGTTGAACTCTTTACTTAGTGTAGAGTTATTCTTATGAGTATAAAATAAATTGAAAACATATCTTTGTAAAAATTAAGAGTGAGAACAGAAGAGGGAGGATGATGAAGGGTGGCAGCAAGAGTGAATGGGTGGGTAGAGTGGGATGTATCACTATGTTCCTAATATGTGTATATAAAATACATGAAGATGGTATACTTTAAATAAAAATTTTTTTAAAAAATGTTACACTCGAATGATTTTGACTATTGATACATATGAAGATAGAACTTTGTCACCATTTTATCTGACTTAAAAAGAGAGAGCACAGTCACTTAAATATAGGATGGCAACAGTCAAATGTTTTATCACCACTAAATCATCTGTATTTCATGCTGTATTTCCAACTCTCTATAGACATCCCCATGCTGTTACCTGTCAAAGATCCAAAACCCATAGTAAGGCACACAAGGTTTCTCATATGTGACAATCCCTAAGTGTGAAGCCTTATTTTCTGCCATGGTCCACCTGTACCCTGAGGTTCCGATAGGCATCACACAGAAGTAAGAAAAGTCTGAATGTTAAATCCAAACTAGCTCAGATTGCTTATTAGCAGCATAGATACAGCCAGGTTAACCAGCCCATTAATAATGCTTCATATTCCCAATTTATGAAAGGTTTGTTGTTGAGAATTAGAAAAAACATGCTGAAGAGCAGCAAGATGGCAGAATAGGAAGGGAGCACATTGATAGTCCGGGAAGAGACAGTTTAATAAAAGTGGAGATACTGCAGGTTCAAGGAAGAGTAGGGGAAGAAACAGCAGATGAAACTCTTCTGGAAAAAGTGATTCACAGTGGACCTGCATGGAGAGCGTGGGAGCCCACAGTTCGGGACACCAGCGGCAGACTCAACACACCAGTGCTGGAACGTGAGGTGAGCCGAACCTCAATAGCCCAAGACACTGGCGGGCAAGCAGAAAGAGGAGATTAGAGGGAATGAGGCTTGAAACCCCATGGGGAAAAGTTCACCAGGCTAACTAGAAGAGAGAGGAAAAAAAAAAAAGTGACCCATACGGACAAGATTTTCTCTCTCCACTCACCTCTCAAAGGTGAGCAAGACAAAGAACAGGCGCCATTTTGGACATACGTCATAAGCAGGGCGACCTCAGGTCTGCACCGGCCCTCAGCCTAGCAGAAAAACCTGACTCAGGGTGTGTGTGTGTGTGCGTGTGTGTGTGTGAAATAACAGGAGATTAGGACCTAGTGAATGTGTGGTGCTAATGAACTGAGACTGTGAAAAAAGAGACAGTTGGGGAGAAAACTCAGAATTCACACGAGTACTCTCCAGAGATGCTACAATTCGGTAACCTTGGCAACCCAGTGGGAGACTGCAGGAGAATTTGAGCCCACACTGAGGGCAGAACAGATTCCCTATGTGGTCCTTGAGAAAGAACTTCCGATCTCTGGCTCCTCTGGGTGTATCATTCGCCTACTAACTACCTCCAATTCCATTCAGCTGTGTGGAATTACGAAAGAAAGAAAAGGAAGAAAAGAAAGGAAAGAAAGAAAGAAAGAAAGAGAGAGAGAGAGATTTACCACGCCTAACCTGGGAGTGTCACCTTTGACACACCCTTAACCCTGAGGAACCAAACAGAGCTCTCAGGCCACACCCATCTCAAGCCTCTAAGGCTCCATCAAAAGCAGACAGTCCACTTAATCTAGAGTCATAGTATAACGAGAAAAAACACCACACCAAGGAAACCAAAGAATATCTCAACAATGCCAAACAAATGCAGAAACCGAGGTAACAAGAACAAGGAAGAAACTATGGGCCGCTACCGTGGCTCACTAGACTAATCCTCTGCTTTGCGGTGCCTGCACACTGGGTTCTAGTCCCGGTCGGGGTGCCAGATTCTGTCCCGGTTGCCCCTCTTCCAGGCCAGCTCTCTGCTGTGGCCCAGGAGTGCAGTGGAGGATGGCCCAGGTACTTGGGCCCTGCACCCCATGGGAGACCAGGATAAGTACCTGGCTCCTGCCATCGGATCAGCACGGTGTGCTGGCCACAGCACGCCGGACACGGCAGCCATTGGAGGATGAACCAAATGGCAAAGGAAGACCTTTCTCTCTGTCTCTCTCTCTCACTGTCCACTCTGCCTGTCAAAAAAAAAAAAAGAAACTACGATGCCCCGAAATGATAAAGACACCTCTATTCAAGATTATGAAGATGACGAGATAGAAGAAATGCAAGAAGCAGATCTCAAAAAATTGATAAGAACATTAAGAAGTTCTCAAAAACAAATTCTTGAACTACAGAAATCCTTATTGGACAGGATAGAAAATCTCTCTCGTGAAAATGAAATATTAAGGAAGAATCAAAATGAAATGAAGCAACTAGTAGAACATGAAACTGTGATAGTGACGAGAAATCATAATGAAATGAAGAATTCAATAGATCAAATGACAAACACATTAGAGAGCCTTAAAAACAGAGTCAGTGAAGCAGAAGAGAGAATATCGGACTGAGAAGACAGAGCACAGGAAAGGATACAGTCAAACCAAAGAAGAGGAAATTAGAAATCTAAAAAATATTGTCAGGAATCTACAGGACACTATTAAAAAAACCAACATTCGGGTTCTAGGAGTTCCTGAAGGCATGGAGAGAGAGAAAGGATTAGAAGGCCTTTTTAGTGAGATACTAGCAGAAAATTTCCCAGGTGTGGAGAAGGACAGAGACGTCCAAGTACAGGAAGCTCATAGAACCCCTAGTAAACATGACCAAAAGAGATCCTCACCACGACATGTTGTAATTAAACTCAGCACAATGAAACATAAAGAAAAGATTCTAAAATATGCAAGAGAGAAACGTCAGATTACTCTCAGAGGATCTCCAATTAGACACACAGCAGACCCTACAAGCTAGGAGGAAATGGTAAGACATAGCCCAGGTACTAGGAGAGAAAAACTACCAGCCCATAATGTTATATCCTGCAAAACTATCATTTGTGAATGAAGGTGAAATAAATACCTTTCACAGCAAACAAAAATTGAAAGAATTTGTCGCCACTCATCCAGCCCTGTAAAAGATGCTTAAAGATGCGTTACACATAAAAACACAGAAACACGGTCATCAACATGAAAGAAGGTAAAGGAAGGAAACCTCACAGCAAAAGATCACAGGGAATTCAAAGCATTTATTAGAAAATATCTTTGGCAAATGGCAGGGCAAAGTTACTACTTGTCAATAGTCACATTGAACATTAATGGCCTGAACTGTCCAGTTAAAAGACAATGATTGGCTGATTGGGTTAAGGAACAAAACCTATCTATTTGCTGCTTACAAGAAACACATCTTTCCAACAAAGATGCATACAGACTGAAAGTGAAAGGCTGGAAAAAGATATACCATGCCAACAAAAATGAAAAAAGAGCAGGTGTAGCCATCTTAATATCGGACAACATAAACTTTAACACAAAAACTGTTAGGAGAGACAAAGAGGGGCACTATATAATGATAAAGGGATCAATTCAACAGGAAGATATAATGATTATCAATGTATATGCACCTAATTACAGGGCATCGAATTTTAAAAGATTTGATAAGGGACTTAAAGGGAGACTTAGACCCCAATACAATACTACTGGTGGACTTCAATACCACACTCTCAGAAACAGACAGATCAACAGGACACAAGATCAACAAGGAGACAGTAGATTTAATCGAAACTATAGCCCAAATGGATCTAACAGATATCTACAGACTTTTCATCCAACACATAAAGCATTTGCATTCTTCTCAGCAGTACATGGAACCTTCTCTAGGATTGACAACATACTAGGCCATAAAGAAAGTCTCAGCAAATTCAAAAGAATTAGAATCATACCATGCAGCTTCTCAGACCACAGTGGAATGAAGTTGGAAATTAGCAACTCAGGAATCCCTAGAGCATATGCAAACACATGGAGATTGAACAACATGCTCCTGAATGAAAAATGGGTCATAGAAGAAATCAAAAGAGAAATCAAAAACTTTCTGGAAGTAAATGAGGATAACAGCACAACATACCAAAAGTTAAGTGATACAGCAAAAGCAGTGTAAAGAGGAAAGTTTATATCAATAGGTGCCTACATCAAGACGTTGGAAAGGCACCAAATAGATGAGCCTTCAATTCATCTCAAGGACCTAGAAAATCTGCAGCAAACCAGACCCAAATCTAGGAGAAGAGAAATAATTAAAATCAGAGAAGAAATCAACAGGATTGAACCCTAAAAAAAAATTACAAAAAATCAGCCAAACAAGGAGCTGGTTTTTTGAAAAAATAAACAAAATTGACACCCCATTTGCTCAACTAACTAAAAAAAGAAGAGAAAAGACCCAAATCAATAAAATCAGAGATGATAAAGGAAATGTAACAACAGACACCACAGAAATAAAAAGAATCATCAGAAATTACTACAAGGACTTGTATGCCAGCTAACAGGGAAACCTATCAAAAATGGATAGATTCCTGGACACATGCAACCTACTTAAATTGAACCAGGAAGACATAGAAAACCTAAACAGACCCATAACTGAGACAGAAATTGAAATACGAATATAGTCCGTCCCAACAAAGAAAAGCCCAGGACCAGATGGAGTCACTCCTGAATTCTACCAGATGTTTAAAGAAGAACTAAATCCAATTCTTCTCAAACTATTCAGAACAATCGAAGAAGAGGGAATCCTCCCAAATTCTTTCTATGAAGCTAGCATCACCTTAATTCCTAAGCTGGAAAAAGATGCAGCATTGAAAGAGAATTACAGACCAATATCCCTGATGAACATAGATGCAAAAATCATCAATAAAAGTCTGGCCAATGGAATGCAACAACACATCAGAAAGATCATCCACCCAGACCAAGTGGGATTTATCCCTGGTGTGCAGGGATGGTTCAATGTTCGCAAAGCAATCAACGTGATATACCACATTAACAGACTGCAGAAGAAAAACCATATGATTATCTCAATAGATTCAGAGAAAGCATTCAATAAAATACAGCACCCTTTCATGATGAAAACTCTAAGCAAACTGGGTATGGAAGGAACATTCCTCAATACAATCAAAGCAATTTATGAAAAACCCACAGCCAACATCCTATTGAATTGGGAAAAGTTGGAAGCATTTCCACTGAGATCTGGTACCAGACAGGGATGCCGAATCTCACCACTGCTATTCAACATAGTTCTGGAAGTTTTAGCCAGAGCTATTCAGCAAGAAAAAGAATTAAAGGGATACAAATTGGGAAGGAAGAACTCAAACTATCCCTCTTTGCAGATGATATGATTCTTTACTTAGGGGATCCAAAGAACTCTACTAAGAGATTATTGGAACTCATAGAAGATTTTGGCAAAGTAGCAGGGTATAAAATCAATGCATAAAAATCAACAGCCTTTGTATACACAGGCAATGCCATGGCTGAGAAAGAACTTATAAGATCAATCCCATTCACAATAGCTACAAAACAATCAAATATGTTGGAATAAACTTAACCAAGGATGGTAAGGATCTCTACAATGAGAATTACAAAATCTTAAAGAAAGAAATAGAAGAGGATACCCAAAAATGGAAAAATCTTCCATGCTCATGGATTAGAAGAATCAATATCATCAAAATGTCCATTCTCCCAAAAGCAGTTTACAGATTCAATGCAATACCAATCGAAATACCAAAGACATTCTTCTGGAGAAAATGATGCTGAAATTCATATGGAGACACAGGAGACCTCGAATACCTTAAGCAATCTTGTACAACAAAAACAAAGCCGGAGGCATCACAATACCAGATTTCAGGACATACTACAGGGCAGTTGTTATCAAAACAGCATGGTACTGGTACAGAAACAGATGGATAGACCAATGAAACAGGATAGAAACACCAGAAATCAATCCAAACATCTACAGCCAACTTATATTTGATCAAGGATCTAAAACCAATCCCTGGAGTAAGGACAGTCTATTCAATAAATGGTGCTGGGAAAATTGGATTTCCACATGAAGAAGCATGAAGCAAGACCCCTACCTTTCACCTTACACAAAAATTCACTCAACATGGATTAAAGAGTTAAATCTACGTCCCAACACCATCAAATTATTAGAGAGCATGGGAGAAACCCTGCAAGATATAGGTACTGGCAAAGACTTCCTAATAAAGACCCTGGAGGTGCAGGCAGTCAAAGCCAAAATTAACTATTGGGATTACATAAAATTAAGAAGTTTCTGTACTGCAAAAGAAACAGTCAGGAGAGTGAAGAGGCAACCGACAGAATGGGAAAAATATTTGCAAACTATGCAACAGATAAAGGGTTGATAACCAGAATCTACAAAGTGATCAAGAAACTCCACAAAAACAAAACCAACAACCCACTTAAGAGATAGGCCAAGGACCTCAATAGACATTTTTCAAAAGAGGAAATTCAAAGGGCCAACAGACACATGAAAAAATGTTCAAGGTCATTAGCAATCAGGGAAATGCAAATCAAAACCACAATGAGGTTTCAACTCACCCCGGTTAGAATGGCTCACATTCAGAAATCTACCAACAACAGATGCTGGTGAGGATGTGGGGAAAAACGGACACTAACCCACTGTTGGTGGGAATGCAAACCGGTTAAGCCACTATGGAAGGCAGTCTGGAGATGCCTCAGAAACCTGAATATAACCCTACCATACAACCCAGCCATCCCACTCCTTGGAATTTACCCAAAGGAAATTAAATTGGCAAACACAAAAGTTGTCTGCACATTAATGTTTATTGCAGCTCAATTCACAATAGCTAAGACCTGGAACCAACCCAAATGCCCATCAACAGTAGACTGGATAAAGAAATTATGGGACATGTACTCTATAGAATACTATACAGCAGTCAAAAACAATGAAACCTGATCATTTGCAACAAGATGGAGGAATCTGGAAAACATCATGCTGAGTGAACTAAGCCAGTCCCAAAGGGACAAATATCATATGTTCTCCCTGATCGGTGACAACTAAGCACCGAAGGGGAAACCTGTTGAAGTGAAATGCACACTATGAGAAACAGTGACTTGATCAGTTCTTGTCCTGATTGTTGATGTACAATGTAATACTTTATCCATTTTAGTATTTTTTCTTTGTTTTGTTCTAGTACTATTTGTTGAACTCTGTAATTAACACACAATTATCTTAGGTGTTTAAATATTAACTGAAAAGTGATCCCTGTTAAATATAAGAGTGGAAATAAGAGAGGGAGGAGATGTACAGTCGGCACATAATCAATCGGACTTGCCCCAAATGGTGGAGTTAGAATCATGCCTGGGGATTCCAAAACAATCCCATCAAGGTGGCATATGCCAATGCCATCTCACTATTCCAAGTGATCAATTTCAGTTCACAATTGATCACACTGATAGGTCTAAGACTCAAAGGGATCACAGAAGCAAGACTATTGTCTGCTAATACTAACTGATAGTATCAAAAAGGGAGAGAATGATCCATCATGGGAAGTGGGATACACAGCAGACTCATAGAATGGCAGATGTTCTAAACAGCACTCTGGCCTCAGAATCAGCCCTTAAGGCATTCAGATATGGCTGAAGAGCCCATGAGAGTATTTTAGGTATGGAAAGCCAAGACACTCTGGGGAAAAAAAAAGAAGACCTAAATGAAAGATCTCTGTGAGTGAGACCCCAGTGGAAAGAACAGGGCCATCAAAGAAGGAGGTACCTTTCTCTGAAGGGAGGAGAGAACTTCCACTTTGACTATGACCCTGTCAGAATAAGATCTAAGTCGGCGAACTCAAAAGGCTTCCATAGCCTTGGCAACTCATGACTAGAGCCTAGGGAGATTACTGATGCCATAAACAAGAGTGTCAATTGTTAAGTCAACAACAGGAGTCACTGTGTACTTACGTCTCATGTGGGATCTGTCTTTAATGTGTTGTCCAATGTGAAGTAATGCTATAACTAGTACTGAAACAGATTTTACACTTTGTGTTTCTGTGTGGGTGCAAACTGATGAGATCTTTACTTAATATATACTAAATCAATCTTCTGTATATAAAGATAATTGAAAATGAATCTTTTTTTTAACTTTTATTTACTGAATATAAATTTCCAAAGTACAGAATATGGATTACAATGGCTTTCCCCCCATAACGTCCCTCCCACCCACAACCCTCCCCTTTCCCACTTCCTCTCCCCTTCCATTCACATCAAGATTCATTTTTGTTTCTCTTTATATACAGAAGATCAGTTTAGCATACATTAAGTAAAGATTTCAACAGTTTGCTCCCACATAGAAACATAAAGTGAAAAATACTGTTTGAGTACTGGTTATAGCATTAAATCTCAATGTACAGCACACTAAGGACAAAGATCCTACATGAGGAGTAAGTACACAGTGACTCCTGTTGTTGACTTAACAAATTGACACTCTTGTTTATGGCATCAGTAATCACCCTAGGCTCTTGTCATGAGCTGCCAAGGCTATGGAAGCCCCCTGAGTTCACTGACTCTGATCACATTTAGACAAGGCCATGGTCAAAGTGGAAGTTCTCTCCTCCCTTCAGAGAAAGGTACCTCCTTCTTTGATGACCCGTTCTTTCCACTGGGATCTCACTCATGGAGATCTTTCATTTAGGTGTTTTTTTTTTCCAGAGTGTCTTGGCTTTCCATGCCTGAGATACTCTCATGGGCTTTTCAGCCGGATCCACACGCCTTAAGGGCTGATTCTGAGGCCAGAGTGCTGTTTAGGACATCTATGTGAATGGAATGGGAGAGGGAGCGGAAGATAGGAGGGGTGCGAGTGGGAGGGAAATTATGGGGTGGTGCAGAAGCCATTGTAATCCATAAACTGTACTTTGGAAATTTATATTTAGTAAATAAAAAATAAATAAATAAATAAAAATAAACTAAAATCCTAAAAAAAGAAATGCTAATCTTGGTAGGCCCTAATTGCTCAAGAAAAGTCAGTTCCTTTTTCTTCCTCTTCAAAAATGTAACATTAGTTAGATTTTCTTAAACATGCATGTCATGACTCATTTTCTACTTAACTATTTTTTCACATGCTATTCCCTTTGCCTAGAATGCTCTCTCTTCATTGCCCTATCCATCATGCCTATAAGACAATTACACAACTCTTAATAATATAATTATACAGAAATATTTCCTCAATAAGACCACACTGCAGTCACATTCAGGTACTTCTTCCTCCAAACATGTTATTTCTCCAACCTTTTATATCATAAATGCCTTAACCTGTCTCCCCCCTCTAGGTTGCAACCTCAGAGAGAATTCCATGTACTCAAAATTGAGCAAAAGAATGCCATAACTAAAAAGAAACTTCAAACCACTGAGTTAATGCAAGCTCCTTAAGCAAATAAAATAAATATATTGATTAGTTAAATGTGATAGAGGCAAATTATTGAACTTCCATATTAGACATGAAGAACATAAAGATAAAGCTGCTGCCTGCAGTGCCAGCATCCTATATGGATGCCAATTCAAATCCTAGCTGCCTCACTTCCAATCCAGCCCTCTTCTATGGCCTGGGAAAGCAATAGAAGGCCCAAGTCCTTGGCCCTTGAATCCCCATGGGAGACCTAGAAAAAGCTCCTGGCTCCTGGCTTTGGATCAGCCCAGCTCAGGCTGTTGAGGCCATTTGGAAAATGAACCAGCAGATGGAAGACCTCTCTCTCTCTCTCTCTCTCTCTCTCTCTCCCCCTTTCTCTCACTCTCTCTCCATTTCTGCCTCTCTGTAACTCTGCCTTTCAAGTAAATCTTAAAAAGAAAAACCCATACACACACAAAGATAACCCAGACATTGTCCCTACCATCTAGTATTGAGAGAGGAATCTAATATTTTTAAAGATTTAAAGTTTAAGTTAAAATTTTAATTATTTTCATTCATATTTACTTATTTTGCAGAAAAGTGTGTAAATATTGCATAGATTTTAAGTTCCTCCTTAGATCCATTATGTTCATTGCCAAGACTTTCAGCATTTCTATATATGTTGGAACTTTTTAAAAAATTTTATTTTAATTTTTAATTAGTGTTTAACAGATTCATATGATTTGCAGATAAAATTTTAAGAACATAATGATATTCCCCCCTCCCTTCCTCTTTCTTTCTCCTTTTCTCTCTCTTTTTTTTTTTAGATTTTGAGATAACATTATAAATCTACATTACAGTAAAGAGGCTTAAACTTCAAAAGATAAGAAGTTCAACAAATAAAAAGCTAAAAGTTTAGTGGGAATACAGACAATGACTAAAAAACAATAATCAAATGCAAAAATGAACATTTCACCCATATACAGTAAATTTTAAAGTAATCATAGATCAATAAAACTATGGTAGTACAATAGTTTAAAAAATGAAATCCAGTCATTTGCAACAAAATGGACAAATCTGGAAAACATCACAGTGATTGAAATAATCCAGTCCCAAAGGGACAAATGCCATACATTCTCCATGATCTGTGACAACTTACAGAGCACCTAAAAGGAAACCTGTAGAAGTGAAACTGACACTATGAGAAGCAATGTCATGATTAGCCCTTGTCCTGATTGTTGAGCTACAGCTTACTATTTTATTCCTTTTAGTATTTTCTAATTAATACTATTGGTTGAACTCTTTACTTAACACAGAAATATTCTTAGGTGTTTAAATCCAATTTAGGGGGCCAGCGCTGTGGCGTAGCGGGTTAATGCCCTGGCCTGAAGCGCCAGCATCCCATATGGGGGCCAGTCTGAGACCCGGCTGCTCCACTTACAATCCAGCTCTCTGGTATGGCTTGGGAAAGCGTAGAAGATGGCCCAAGCCCTTGGGCCCCTGCACCCACGTGGGAGACCCTGAAGAAGCTCCTGGCTTTGGATGGGCACAGCTCCGGCCGTTGCAGCCAATTGGGGAGTGAACCATTGGATGGAAGACCTCTCTCTCTGTCTGTCTCTCTCTCTCTCTGTGTAACTCCAACTTTCTAGTAAATAAATAAATCTTTAAAAAAATAAATCCAATTGAAAATTGATCCCTGTAAAAAATAAGAGTTGGAATAAGAGAGGGAGGAGATATACAGTTCAGCACAGGTTCACACAGACTTACACCTAAGGGTAAAGCTAAAAATTTGCCATGGGACTCCAAATCCCATTAAGTTGGCAGGTACTAATGCCATCTTACATATTAAATTGATCATATTAAGTGTGTACCTGATCATACAGATAGAATTAAGTGTCAAAAGGATCACATAAATAAGACCAAATGTCTGCTAATAACAACAGATAGAATTAAAAAGGAGAGAATGATCAAACATGGGAAGCAGGCCACCCAGCAGACCCATAGAAAGACAAATGCCCTAAATAGCACTCTGATCTCAGAATCAGCCCTTAAGGCATTTGGATCTGGCTTAAAAGCCCATGAGAGTTTCTCAGGCATGGAAAGCCAAGACACTGTGGCAAAAAATGATCTACACAAAAAGGATCTCTGTGAGTGAGATCCCAGTGGAAAGAAGGAGCCATCAATGAAGGATGAACTTTTCTCTGAAGGGAGGAGAGAACTTCCACTTTGCTTATGGCTCTGTCTAAATATTGACAGAGTTTGTGGACTCAAAAGGATTCCATAGCCTTGGCAGCTCATGACAAGAGCCATGGGTGATCACTGACATCATAATAAGAGTTTCAATGGGTAAATCAGCAACAGGAATCACTATGCACTTGCTCCACATGTAGGACCTCTGTCCTTAATGAGTTGCACTATGAGAATTAATGGTAAAACTTGTCTCCAAACAGTACTTTATACTTTGTATGTGAGGATGCAAACTGTTGAAATCTTTACTTAGTATAGAGTTGATCCTCTGTATATAAAGATAATTAAAAATGAATCTTAATGAAGAATGGGATGAGAGAGGGAGTAACAGATGGGATGGTTTGGGGGTGGGAGGGTGGGTATGGGGATAAGAACTGCTATATTCCAAAAGCTGTATCTATGAAATTTATATTTATTAAATAGAAAGCTTTCTAAAAAATATATAAATAAACTATTGTAGTGTAACTTTTTTTTTTTTTTTTTTTTTTTTTTTTTTTTTTTTGACAGGCAGAGTGGACAGTGAGAGAGAGAGACAGAGAGAGAAAGGTCTTCCTTTGCCGCTGGTTCACCCTCCAATGGCCGCCGCTGCAGCCGGCGCACCGCGCTGATCCTGGCAGGAGCCAGGAGCCAGGTGCTTTTCCTGGTCTCCCATGGGGTGCAGGGCCCAAGCACCTGGGCCATCCTCCACTGCACTCCCTGGCCATAGCAGAGAGCTGGCCTGGAAGAGGGGCAACCGGGACAGAATCCGGCGCCCCAACCGGGACTAGAACCCGGTGTGCCGGCGCCGCAAGGTGGAGGATTAGCCTATTGAGCCACGGCGCCGGCTTGTAGTGTAACATTTGTAAACATTGGTTTGACAAAGGTAGAAAACAAACTTTTACAAAACTATATTTGCAGCAATATTGGTATACACAGATATTTCTTTATTCTTTCCTTTTTGATTTTTTTTTAAATTTTAGCTTCCACATATAAAGGAGAACATGTGGTATTTATTTTCTATGTCTGGCTTATTTCACTCAATATGATGTCCTCCAGTTATATGATTTTGATGCAAATGGTAGAATTTTATTCTTTTTTATAGCTGAATAATATTCCATTGTGTATATATACCATATTTCCTTTAAGCATTCATCTGATGATGGACACTTTGGTTGATCCCAAATTTTGGCTATTGTGAACAGTGTTGCTATAAGCATGCTGGAACAGTTACCTCCTTGATACAATGTATTCATGTCTTTTAGGTATATACCCAGAAGTAGGGTTGCTGGATCATATGGCAAGATATATGGCAAGATCATATGGCAAGTTCATATGGTAAGATTATATGGAAATTTTTAAAAAAAAATCTCCACATGGTTTTCCAAAATTGCTGCATTAATTTACATTCCCACCAACAGTATATAAGTGTTCCAGCTTCTCCACTTCCACACCAGCATTTGTTACTCTCTCTGTTTGGGGTTTTAGTCATCTGACAGGGGTGAAGTGATTGTGGTCTCGATTTGCATTTCCCTAATAGCTAGTGATGTTGAGCATTTTTTCATATATTTGTTGGACATTTGTATTTATTCTTGTGAGAAATGTAGATTGAGGTTCTTTGTTCATTATTAACCGGATGGGTTGTGTTTTTTTGTTGCTGAGTTTAAGTTGCTGATATTTTTGGGATGTTAATCCTTTGTCAGATGGGTAGTGAGCATTTTTTCATCTGTTGGATATCTCTTCACTCTATTGATCATTTCCTTTGCTGTAAAAAACTTCTGACTTTGATATAGTCCCATTTGTTTAGTTTTGCTTTTGTCGCCTATGCTTTGGGAGTCTTGTCCAAGAAGTCATCCTCTTTTCTAAAGTCTTGGAGTGTTTCACCTATGTTTCCTTCCAGAAAATGTATAGTCTAAAGTCTTAAATTTAAGTCTTTAATCCATCTTGAGTTGATTTTTGTATACGGTGAGAGGTATGGATCTAATTTCATTCATCTACATATATATATACAACTTTGCCAGCACCATTTGTTGAAGAGATTATCCTTACTCCCCTCTATAGTCTAAGCACTTTTGTCAAAAATAATTTAGTTGTATGTATGTGGATTAATTTGTTGGCTCTCTATTCTGTTAGATTGATCTAGGTCTTGGTTTCTATGTCAATATCATGCTGTTTTGATTTTTATAGCTTTATACTATGTTTTGAAATTAGGTATTATGATGCCTCCAGCTTTATTTTTCTTATTGAGGATTGCTTTGGCAATTCTGGATCTTATTTGATTCTATATGAACTTTAGGATTGCTTTTTCTAATTATTTAAAAAATGTCATAGGTATTTTGACAGGAAATGCATTGAATCTGTACACTGCTTTAGGTAGTATAGATATTTGTATGATATTGAGTCTACCAACCCAAGAGCAAGGAATATCTTTCCATTTTTTTGTGTGTGTTCTTGATGATTTATTTCATTGATATTTGATCATTTTCATTGTAAAGATCTTTCACTTCTTCGGTTATATTTATTCCTAAATATTTTATTTTTGTGTGGGGGTGCTATTGTGAATGGAATTTCGCTATTGATTTCTGTTTCTGTGAATTCATAGAAAATATTACTGCTTTCTATATGTTTATTTTGTAACCTGCAACTTTAGTGAATAGGTTATCAATTTTAACAGCTTTTTGGTGGAGTGTTTAGGTTTTTCCATATATAATATTATTTGCAAACATAGATAATTTGACTTTGTCTTTTTAATTTTGATGTCCTTTATTTCTTTCTCCTAATTACTCTTGCCAAAGCTTTCAGTACTATAGTGAATAAGACTAGTGAAAGTGTACATCTTTGTCTTGTTCCAGATCTGAGGGGAAATGTTTTCAGCTTTTCTCCATTGAGTATGATATTGGCTGTTGGTTTGTGATATCTAGACTTTATAATTTTAAGTAAAGTTCCTTCTATACCTAATTCCTGGAGAGTTTTTATCAGGAAGTACTGGTGAATCTTATAAAATGCTTTCTCTGCATCTACTGATATGATCATATGGCTTTTGTTTTTCATTCTTTTGATGTGATTATGGCATTTATTGATTTGTGCATGTTGAATGACCTTTGTATTTCTGCTATAAATTCTACTTGATTGTGATGTTTGATCTTTTTGATGTGTTTTTCTTTTTGATTTGCTGGTATTTTGTTGAAAGTCTTTATATCTACATTTATTGAGGCTATAGGTCTATAGTTTCCTTTTCATGTCGTGTCTTTGGTTTTGTTGTCAAAGTAATGCTGGCCTCATAAAAAGAGGGGTAGAGGTCAATACTCTTCAATATTTAGGAATAGTTTAAAGAGTATTGAAGTTACTTCCTCTGTGAATGTTTTGCAGAATTTAGTAGTAAAGCCATCCATCCCAGACTTTCCTTTGATGGAAGACTTTTGATTACTGTTTCAATCTCATTGCTTGTTATAGAACTGTTTTGGTTGTCTATATCTTCTTAATTTAATTTTGGTAGGTTATATGAATCCAGGAATGTATCCATTTCTTAGAAGTTACCCTTTTATTAGAACAGTTCTTCATTGTAGTTTTGTAAGATCTTTTGTATTTTGGTGGTATTGGTTGTAATGTTTCTTTTTCATCTATAACATTATTTATTTAAAATTTTTCTCTTTTTTTCTTTACTAGCTTGGCTAGAATTTTATCTATTTTGTTTATCTTCTCAAAAAAGCAACTTATATTTTGTTGTTCTTTGTATTTTTAGTTCCAATTTCATTTATTTCTGCTCTGATCCTTATTATTTCAAGCCTCCTGCTGATTTGGGGTTTGGTTTGTTCTTGTTTTTCTAAGTCTTCAAGATGCATCATTAGATTTTTAACTTGAGACTTTTTTTAAACTTTTATTTAATAAATATATTTTCCAAAGTACAACTTTTGGATTATAGTGTTTTTTCCTCCCATAACCTCCCTCCCACCCACAACCATCCCATCTTCCACTCCCTCTCCCATTCCATACACATCAAGATTCATTTTCAATTATCTTTATATACAGATCAATTTAGTATATACTAAGTAAAGATTTCAACAGTTTGCACCCACACAGAAACACAAAGTATAAAGTACTGTTTGAGTACTAGTTATACCATTAATTCACATAGTACAACACATTAAGGACAGATATCCTACATGGGGAGTAAGTGCATAGTGAATCCTATTGTTGATTTAACAATTGACACCCTTATTTATGATATGAGTAATCACCTGAGGCTCTTGTCATGAGTTGCCAAGGCTATGGAAGCCTCTTGATTTCGCCAACTCTGATCTTATTTAGACAAGGCCATATTCAAAGTTGAAGTTTTCTCCTCCCTTCAGAGAAAGGTACCTCCTTTGATAACCTGTTCTTTCCACTGGGATCTCACTTGCAGAGATCTTTCATTTAGGTTTCTTTTTTGTTTTTTGTTTTTTGTTTTTTTTTTTTTTTGCCAGAGTGTCTTGGCTTTCCATGCCTAAAATACTCTCATGGGCTTTTTAGCCAGATCCAAATGCCTTAAGGGCTGATTATGAGGCCAGAGTGCTGTTTAAGACATCTGCCATTCTATGAGTCTGCTGTGTATCCCACTTCCCATGTTGGATCATTCTCTTCTTTGTAATTCTATCAGTTAGTATTAGCAGACACTAGTCTTGTTTATGTGATCCCTTTGACACTTAATCCTATCATTATGATCAATTATGAACTGAAATTGATCACTTGGACTAGTGAGATGGCATTGGTACATGCCACCTTGATGGAATTGAATTGGAATCCCCTGGCACATTTCTAACTCTACCAGTAGGGTAAGTCCGATTGAATGACATTTTTCTTTTTTTAATGTAAGTAGTTAATGCTATAAACTTCCCTCTTAATACTGTTGTTGCTGTATCCCACAAGATTTAATATGTTGTATTTTAATCTTCATTTTTTTAAATATTTTATTTATTTGACTGAGTTACAGAGATAGGTAGAGACAGAGAGAGAGGTCATCTGTCTGCTGGTTCACTCCCCAAATGGCCACAATTGTGGGAACTGAGCTGATCCAAAGCCAGGATCCAGGAGCCAGGAGCTTCCTGTGGGTTTCCTACATGGGTGCAGGGGCCCAAAGACTTGGACCACCCTCTACTGTCTTCCTAGGCACATTAGTAGGAGGGAGCTGGATCAGAAGTGGAGCAGCCAGAACTCGAACCACTGCTCATATGGGATGCTGGCACTGTAGGCCAGGGCTTTAACCTGTTGCACCACAGCACCAGACTCTCATTTACATTTATTTTAAGAAAAATTTTGATTTCATTTTTAATTTCTTCAATGACACATCATTCAGTAACATATTATTTAATTCCCAAGTATTTATGAGTGTTATGTTCTTCCTCTTCTTGACTTCTAGTTTTATTCCTTTATGATCTGAGAAGATACATGGTATGATTTCAATCTTTTCAAATTTTCTGAGACGTGGTTTGAGGCCCAATATGTAGTCTATCCTAAAAAATGTTCCATTTGGTGATGAGAAAAACATGCATTCTATAGCTGTTTGGTGAAATCTCCTGTAAATGTCTGTTAGGATCATTTGCTCCACAGTATGTTTCAATCCTGATGTATCTTTGTTGATTTTCTGTCTTGATTAGAGTGCAGTGTTAAAGTCACCCACTATTATTGTATTGGAGTCTATCTCTCTCCCTTTAGTCTAGTAGCATTTGCTGTTTATATATGGGTGGTCTTGTAATGTGTGCATATATATTTATGATTTTTATGTCTTTTTTGCAGAATTTAACCTTTTATCAAAATAAAATGTCCTTCTTCATCTCTTCTTATAGTTTTTGAATCAAAGTCTGTTTTATCTGATATCAAGATGACTATGTCTGCTCACTTTTGGTTTCTATTTGCCTGGTGTCATTTTTCAATACTTCACTTTCAGTTTGTGTGTATCATTGTGAAGTGAGTTTTTTATAAGCAACATATAGTGGGGTCTTGGTTTTTATCCATTCATCCAATCCAAGTCTTTTTTTGGAGAAGTTAATCCATTTACACTCAAAGTTGATATCAGTAGATAAGAATGAAGACCTGTAATTTTGTTGACTCAATAATGATTCTACCTGCTCTTTTATTGAATTTGGTAGTGGCATGTGTTTTCATGTTTACTTCTAATGCTGGATGCCCTTCAGAATTTCTTGTAAGGCTGGTCTGGTGGTGGTGAATTCTCTTAGTTTTTGTTTATCTGGAAAATATCTTATTTCTCCTTCACTTTTAAAGGATAGTTTTGCTGGATATAATATTCTTTGTTGGAAGAATTTTTATTTTTTTAAATAAGCTTTATTTATTCATTTTAGTGGTAGAGTTACCAAGAGAGAGAAGTAGACACACATACACACACACACACACACACACACACACTTACAGAGAGAGAGAGAGATAGAGAGAGAGAAATAGAATGTCCATCACTAACTTACTTCCCAAATGACCACAATGACCAGGGCTGGGCCCGGCCACAGCCAGGAGCCAGAAGCTTCTTCCACATCTCCCACACGGGTTCAGGGCCAGGGACTTCAGACATCTTCCACATTCCCAGGCACATTATCAGGGAGCTATATGGGAAGTGGAGCAGCCAGGATTAAAACTGGCACCCATATAGGAGGGCAGTGCTGCAGGCTGCAGCCTAATCCACTTGCCACAGCGTGGGCCTGTAGAAGTTTCTTTTTTCTTTTAAGTCTTTGAATATATTATACCACTCTCTTCCGGCCTTATAAGAAGTCTGATGTTAATCTAATTGGTTTTCCTTTATATGTAACTGGAAATTTTTCTCTTATTGTCTTTAGGATTCTCTCCTCATCTTCTAACTTTTGACAATTTGATGACAAGATACCTTGGAGAAGACCTTTTTTGTTGAGTCTGCTTGGGGTTCTTTGAGCTTCTTGTATCTGGATGTTCATGTCTCTTTCAAGACCTGGGGAATTTTTACTATTATTTCATTTAGCAAGTTCTCAACGCCTATTCCTTTTCTTCTCCTTCAGGAATACCTATAATACAAATATTTTAATTGTTTAATGGTATCCATATTTCACATAGACTTTCTTCATTCCCTTTTTTTCTCTTTATTTTTATCTGATTGGATTATTTCAAAATTCTTGTTCTCTAAGTCAGAAATTCGTTCTTCCACTTGGTCTATTCTGTTGTTAAAGTTCTCAATCGTACTTTTTATTCCACTTATTGAATATTTCATCCCCCAAATTTCTATTTGGTTCTTCTCAATGAGTTCTGTGTCCTTAGTAATATTTTCATTTGTATCACTCACTGATTTCTCATTGCTTTAATCTATCTGTATTCTCTTCTATCTAATTGAGTTTTCTTGGAATCATTATTTTGAATTCTATATCTGTCATTCATAGATTTCCTTCAGTTCAGGATCTAATTCTGGAGGCTTACTGTGTTCTTTTGGAGGCATCAGGCTAGCTTGCCACTTCACATCTCCTGTGTTCCTACTGCCCATCTGGTGCATTTATCCTTTTTTCTTCATGGAGTAGGTGTTTTTGGGATAAGATTTTATGGTTTAGTTGGAATGCAGGGTATCACCTGGCTTGCTTCTTTGTCTTTGGTTCTAGGTGAAACCCAGCATGTAGTATCTGAGTGATTTTTCTTGTCTTAATGTCAGCTGTGTCTATGACACAGTGGTCTAGTCTGCAGCAGTTCGTAGAAATCAAAGTGTGGCTTTGAGATAAGTAAGTGTTTAAATGTTTCCTAAGGTTGTGCATCTTTGGCCAACAGAGAGTTCAGTATCAGTCTCCCAGATGAATGTGGTAGCTAGGGCCCTGTTCTTGATGCTGAAGGAGACAAGGGTGGCTACCCCCTTATCCTATTGGCAAGTTTGAGTGATGCCAGGGCTTGTGGCACCAACTGTTGTGGCTCTAGGGCTGTGTAATACAGATGGGCCCTTCCTCAGGTCCTGCTAGTAGAGTACAACTGGGGCTGTGGCTTATAACACCAACATCCCTAGTCCTAGGACTAGGGGATATGAACTGAACCCTGTTCCAGTCCTGTAGGGTGACTAGGAGTACAATAAATTTTACACTGGAGGATATAAATCCATTAAGGAGTAAGGCAGGTAGGTTCTTCCCTAGTTCCATGAGGTAGATTCCAGTGGCATCAAGGAATTTAGAGTGAATTGTTACACTCCTGGTGTTTCAGGGTATAGTGGGTCCATTACACAGATTTCCAAAGGTGGGAACAGATCTCTTAAGGGCTGCTTCTAATGTTAGCTTCCAGAAGCTAAGGTAAATCTCCCTGGCTCATGCAGAGTGCACAAGCCTAGCTCTGGGGAAAATACCCAAAACTCCCACATTGAAGGATGCAGAGAATCTATTCTTTGCCCCACGAATTGCCCTGACTCTGAGTACCAGGCTGGTAGGAGCAGAATACAGGTGTGATGTGCAGCTTTTTGCTGCAGTGTATGGCACTCTTGGTGGTGGGGAGAGGGGGAGGAAAGCAACATGGCTTCCCTCCTCCAAGCCAGACAGTTGCTCAGACCCCAGTCAGCCTCTGGGCTGAAGTAAATGTCAGTGGGTGACTGTGGAATTCCCTCTGAGCTACAACTGAGCAATGGGGCATGCAGCAATTTTTTCCTACCTTAACGTGGCAAGGTGGCGTCTCACAGCAGGCAGCAAGCTGCACAACGCAGCTGGCTGCAGCAGCTTCTCTGTCTTCTCTCCTCTTGTACACAGAATCTTTGTTGCTGTTGCTTTATTTTCACTTTTCACTGAAAAATTTCCATCATTCAGACTCCTGGAAATGTAGCCCTTCCTTTGTTCTTTTCATAACCCGGAGCAGTGTAAATTAGTGTGGCTATACCCTGTTCAGCCATCTTCTGTTTGAACATTTTTTGAAACAGGTACCTGAAAAGCTAAAAGTGAAACCTATTGGCTCAAATAAATGGATGACCAGTGAAAGGCATATATTATATTTGATTAATCAAGCAAGTCAGCGATACACCATCAACGAAGTGTATTGTTTTCTTCCCTCCAACTTCTTGATTACAAGATTCCCAGTGATAAACAAGACTCTATGCGCTCTTTTTCACATCTGGAGGGAAATAAAGTGTGCCTCTTCCCTAGTCATGGAAAAAAAATTCCCTCCTTGATCTGAGTGGGCCAATGGAGTGCCTAAGTGCAATCCTGGACCAATAACTACCCCCAGAGGAAAGCCATAAAATGATTACATATCTGAATTCACCAGGGGCTGAGTTCAAATTGCACTAATGCCACATAACAGAGGAGGGTGGAAAAGATGTTGGAAAGTAAAAGGTAACAGCCACATGCTAAACTCTTACAATGAAGAGAGAATAGAAGAAGATGGCAAATTTTTAGCATAAACAGAAGCCAGGGAAAGCTATCGTCCTTTAATAGCTTATTTTGGCTATTTTTTGCACAGTAAACTGATATGTCTGTAAGTCCTTTTATTTGATTAATTACTTAGTGCTTCTTCCCCACAATAAAATACATTTTCAGAGTATTACAGACTAAATATTTATATTCCTACCAAATTCATATGTAAGAAGCCCTAAACCACAATATGATAGCAATTGGGGAGGAAATTTAGGGAAGTAATTAGATTTAGAGGAAGTCATAAGGGTAGGGTTCCCATCATAGGATTAATACCCATATAAGAAGAGACAGCAGAGCTCTGTGTGTGTATGTGTGTGTGTGTGTGTGTGTAATCCCACAAAGTTCATATGAGTACACAGTGGGAAGGTAGCTATCTACAAGCAAGGAGAGCCCACACCAGAACCCAATCATGCTGGCACCTGGAAATGAGACTTCCAGTTTCCAGAACTATAGGAAAATAAAGAACTGCTATCTATGTCATTAATCTATCATTTTTTGTTATAGCAGCCAAAGCAAATTAAGACAGAATGTGTGGAATTTTTTTTAACTAAAATATATTTTCAATGTCCAATGTCATTTTGGCTATAGGACTATCTCTATTAATTATGTCAAATATCTCAATTTCTATCTTAATTTTTAAAATAAAATCTCAGCATCCTACCCAGCAGTTATAATTTTTTCACTGGAAGCATTTCCAAAAACTATAAAAAAATTTCTGTTTAGTGGAAAGTGTTTTTTTTTCTTTTCCATCTTCCTCTCCTCTAATGTCAACAAATTGAACATTTTTAAAACATGATTAATTGGTTGCTTTTATTTCTTAGGAAAACTGCTACTGAGAAGTAAAACTATACTCTTTGAGAAATTAAATTAATTAAATGATAGAATCAAAAAATAAAAAAATTACACCTCATGGGAATAAGTGTTCCTTAACCCAATCCTTCCTTTCTTTTCTCTCCTGCACCACCAAATAGGTACACACACACATACACACACACACACTGCAAACAAAACATTCTAGAAGTAGGGGTAGAATGAACCAGTAATGTCTCCAAATTAGACATTTACTCTCAGCGTGGCGTTTTTCTGGGTGAATGAGCATACACTTGTCAATTCTTCACTGGCAGAAAGCAGCAGATCTGTTTGATTCAAATGATTTGACATGTGTTCCATGGCTGAGGTCCTGTGGTTATAGGATCAGGAGTTGAAAGAAAGAGGCTATCAAATATCTCAGTAGTTACCCTTTTCTATTAAGTACCTTTAGAAAATTGCTACTAAATATGGACAGTTACCTTCACTCCCATGAAGATTTCAGGAAATGTCCTAAATTTTTTTTTAAATTTCCCTTCTCCTTATTATTATTTGTCATCAATTTTCAAATCTCAATGTTCCCCTGAACAATATTTGTCTTCCTATAAAAGACCATTTATCAATAATATGGTCAACAAGTGCCAAGTTGCAGGTTTCCTCCAGGGTTCTGTCACTCATTCATTCCATGCTGTGTTATTCATATTCCACTCCAGGCTAGGATATCAGGGGAGGGGTCGTCTAAGTTTTCCCATATCTCAAGAGTGAAAGAGACAGAGTTTGTCATGAGTTTCATTTTATAGGGATCCAGACAAGCTATGACTGCTAAAGACAAAACACAGCAATGTTTTTGAGACAAGGATTCCAAGCAATTGATAGGGCTAATTTTTCTTCTGTTACAGAAAGAACCAACATTCCTGCCCACTGTTACTAGCACATCAGGTTACAACGACTTTCCTGCTCCAGACCCAGCATGCCAGGCCCCTTCCACTCATATATAGACACATTAATTAGGAATGTCCTCACAGCAGGTAACGTTAAGCTAAGAAAAGTCTACGAATGTGTATCAAAGAACATCCCTTTACTTCAACTCATAGTCAAGTGTTTCATAGATGCAATATAATATATAACCTGCAGGAGTTTGTTATAGAGGTTGACTAAGCTAATTCATACAAAATTAACTATTATTATTATAATGCAAGACAACTTGGAATTTCAGAAATAATGGTGTTCTACAAAGCAAGAGATCTGGGTTCATGCCCTGATGCTTCTGCATACTACCTGTAAGATATTGGAGAAGTTTCTCAAGCTCTCTGAGACTCAAATTTTTGATCTACAAAATGCAAACAATTCCACTTCCCATGCAGGCCTCTCAGGGGATGGTAGGATTAAATAGATTAATGTTTTGAGAGCCTGTCATGGGCCCTGTACTGTTATACAGATGATAATGGTTGCAGACTTAAGCACATGCAGGCAAAGACCATGCACAGAATCTCATCAAATTCTGAGTACAGGATAGGCTCTTAGTAATGCGTGTCATGTGGACCATGGTAAACACAGCAACACTACTGTCATGGCCACGATTATCCCCTCTCACTGGAATTTTCACTTTGTTCACCAATGGGCTTTCGTTCATTCAATCAAAGCTGATACTTAGCTGATAAAGTTGATAAGGCTGTACCATTTGGTAAACGATGACTACTAAGGCTTTTATTGTTTGGAACACTTATTTTGTGTTTGCAACTTGAATAAAATATCCATAATGGTGTGGAGCACATTTCAAAACAATTTGAAGTAATTTTTTTTCAGAGTAAGGGAAAGGGTTTATAGGGGGAAACCCGACAGACCACAGGAAGGGGCAAAGAAGGAAAAGAGGGAGAAGGAGAGCATAAGAGAGAGAGAGAGTGAGAGAGAGAGAGAGAAACTCCCATCCATTGCCTCATATCCAAATACATGTAATGGTCAGACCAAAGCCAAGAGCTGGGAACTCAACCCATGTCCTCCATGTGGGTGACAGGGACCTAATCATTTGAGTCATCACCTGTTGCCTCCATGGGTATGCATTAGCTGGAAGCAGAAATCAGGACCAAAGCCAGGAGTCAAACCCAGACATTCCAACGTGGGTCAACAACATCCCAACTGGTATCCTAACTGCTAGACAAATGCCCACTCCTAAAGTAAATTTTCAAATCAATTTCTCATATATAGTCAATTTCCCTACCTTACTACAGCCTTGTGAAGTACATATTATAATTATTGTTCTTATTTTACAGGTGAGGAAATTGACTTTGAAAAAACTAAACCAATAGCAAAATGGTTCCTGATTGCCTGAAGAATAAAGTCAAAATCCATTCACAGTGTAACATCAGGTTGTAAACACATAAAATCAGACTGGCTAGAATTCAAACTCTAGCCTTGCCCATACTTCTGCATGATCCTGGGTAAGTTATTTAATCTCTCTGTACTTTGCTTTCCTTACATATAAAATGGAGGTAATAATAGCACTTATCTCATAAGGTAGCTGAAAGAATAAAGTAAACGTGTAAAACATTTAGAAGAGCAAAGCACTAAATGATTATTACTATTGTCATAACTCAGACTGACATTGAGTGTGCTCAACAGTCTAAAATTTCCAGATGCTTCCATCTCTGCCTTTGCACACATTCTGTTCTCTAGCCATCTTCAGCCACAGCAGGCCTGGCACTGTGCATTATACATTAAAGATGCACAGTAAATGTTTGTTGAAAAATAAAGGAAGGAAACAAGTCAGGAAAGAAGAAAGGCGTATGTTATTTCACATCTTTCACCACTTACATGTCTCCTTCTCTTCAGCAGGGTCATTACAGACTTTTCATTTGCCTATGGGAGTATACAGTATAATGAATTTTGTAGCATCAACAAAACTAAGGCTCTTTTTAGGAATCTAATTTAACTTGTCTTTCTCAGATTACTTTTGCTTATCTCATACTTATGGGCACTATAAAAAGCTTTCCCTTCATCATAAACCACCCTTGAATGTCTTATATCTATTGCAACATGATGAGATACTATTAAATTTATTTAATTTTTATTCATGGTATGTTTGCATGAATAAAAGTGATACCATTGAGAACACTCAAAATTTTTTTTAAATCTTGAAAAAAATTATATTGCATCTTCTTGAAGGAGTTTATGGTTCTTGTGCTGTCCAGTGCTGTAAAGAAGGGGAGAAAAAGTCCTGGACATCACAATTTACCTATTCTTTCTGCCTATGTTTTAAGAATTTGTATCCCATGGAAAAACTGATTTTGATCAATCCTTTCAGGACACATTTCTGAAATTTTTATTTCAATAAATTCTATATTCAGCAAATATGTTGGTGCTTTTTAAATAAGATAAATGGATGTTCATTTTTTAAACTTATTTAGCAGCATGCTTGTATGTTTAATATATGTATGGTTCCAGATATACCACCAGGAAAAATCTAATATCCATTAGAATTTTTAAATACTTAGATTGGGGATATCAATAAGATGTTGATATTATCATACCTTTTCCATAGTAGCTCAGATGCATGTCTTAAGATTTAGTTGGTGTGTCTTTTTCAGTTAGGTATTACATGTCCAGGAAGAAAACTTCTCAATGGGTAGAAAGAGAGGTACTTCAATGCTTTTTCAATTTTTTCTTCCACAAAGGAGATGCCATTTATTCCTAGGTGTTATGTAAAACAGAAGGAGTTTGTGTATATTCACAATACACAAGTGGGCATCCTAGAAATTCATTGAAGGAAACCAATATCATGCCTTTCTTCCTATTTTCTTTGCCTAGTATTTCTTATATTATAGTTCAGAAAAGTAAACATTCTTGGCCTAAGACTTATATTTAAGGCTTCCATTATAGTTAATATATTCTCATCATTTCTGATTCCAACATATTCTATTTTATCATCATTACTTTTCAAGCCAAGCTTAAGACTCAGATCTTCCTAACATCAAGAACATGGGACTTTTGTCCGTAGTAAACTCTTAAGTTAAAACAAAACTTAAAGAAGACATTTTACTTTTTCTTGAGTCTCTCTGTATGACATTGTTCATTCCTAAGCCAAAATTTTAGTGATTGACCTATGCAATATTTTGTGCCTAGTTATTTTCCAAACTGTGAAATATTTAATCCTTTTAATTTTTATTTTTATGTATATAAGGTGAACAAATTTCATGTATTTCATATATATGGAATTAGGAGTATAGTGATGCTTCCCACCCTATGTCCGCCTATGCCACCACCCTCCCTCCTCCTTCCTTATTTTCTATTTTAATTTTTACAATGACATACTTTCAGTTTGTAATCACAAGCTTAACCCTCTGCCAAATAAAGAATTCAACAAGAAGTAGGTAGAAAAACCACTATTCCTCAAGAGTACAGACAAGAGCTGTCAACAACAATCAAATCTCAAGATGTCAATTTTGCTCATTATACATTTTTTGTGCTCTGTATATTAAGTACTACATATTTAATCTTATAAAGGCTTTCTCATTTTTCAAAATTCTTATTGTAAGTGCCCTTAATTTGAGGTGGTATTTTTCTTAGGCATCCTACAGAGAAATTAAGTAAAATGTAATAATGTTCCTATGGTAGAGAAGACACTTTACCCACTATTGTTAGAATTAAAACTATGAGTATAAAACCATGATTATATGTTGACTGGTCATTCTATGGCCTTTCCAGTAAAGGTATGGAAAAATTTTTTCATAGTTAGTTGGTTTATTGGCTATAAATACCCCATAGAGTCCTTTAGCAAGAAACTGATTTTCTTCTTTTAAATTTAGCCCTGAATCTCTGATTTACAGGAAAAGGGGGACGGGATGAGAGATCACTTCCTGGAGGCCTGCCTGGATGAACTGGTTAAGCAATATATTTTTTACAAGGGTAATCAGAGTTTGAAGGTAATGAAATATTATGATTCAGAGGACATAGCAAGAATAAAGGTCTTGGGGCCAACGCCGTGGCTCACTTGGTTAATCCTCTGTCTGCAGCACCAGCATCCCATTTGGGTGACGGGTTCTAGTCCCGGTTGCTCCTCTTCCAGTCCAGCTCTCTGCTGTGACCCAGGAGGGCAGTGGAGGATGGCCCAAGTGCTTGGGCCCCTGCACCCGCATGGGAGACCAGGAGGAGGCACCTGGCTCTTGGCTTCAGATCAGCGTAGCTCCAGCCATGGCGGCCATTTTGGGGGTGAACCAACGGAAGGAAGACCTATCTCTCTGTCTCTCTCTCTCTCTCTCACTGTCTATAGCTCTACCTGTCAAATAAATTTAAAAAAAAAAAAAACAATAAAGTCTTCATGCTTAGACTTCCTCCCATGAACTCTGTGCATCACCCACAGGATACATTCGATCATTTGAATTTAATTGGATGTTTAGGTCTCAAGGTTTGGATCTATAACTCTATGTGACAGCACAGTTTTAAATGAATTTGTCTAAAAAATGTTAAAATGAAATACAATTTTTATTTTAAATAGTCTTTCTTTTCCCCCAAAGTGTACCAGCTTCCTAAATTTTGGAAGGAAAGAATTACACTAGAAAACTCAAAGAGAGCACATCTGGAAGGAAGGAAGGAAGGAAGGAAGGAAGGAAGGAAGGAAAGAAGGAAGGAAGGAATGAAGGGAGGAAGGGAGGGAGGAAGGCAGGAAGGGAAGAAGGAAGGAGAAGAAAGAAAGAAAGAAAGAAAGAAAGAAAGAAAGAAAGAAAGAAAGAAAGAAAGAAAGAAAGAAAGAAAGAAAGAAAGAGAAAGGAAGGAAGGAAGGAAGGAAGGAAGGAAGGAAGGAAGGAAGGAAGGAAGGAAGGAAGGAAGGAAGGAAGGAAGGAAGGAAGGAAGGAAGGAAGGAAGGAGAAGAAAAAGAAGGAAAGAAAGGAAGGGAGGGAGGGAGGGAGGGAAGATTTGAGAGTTTCCATTAACAATTACCTTCTCAGGGCAAGTTATGGGGGGTCATGTCTCATGCTGGAGCAATCAGAGCTGCTAGTAGGTCTCCAAAGTGGAGTATGTGGATGGTTTTCTAATCGCATTGCTCTAAGACAGCCCTTTTCTTGAGTTAGTAAAACTGAAATTTCTGGAGCCACCAATAATTTCAGAATTAACTTAGGAATGAAACCCAAGTACTAGAATTGTCTCAGTTTTTAAGCTTTTCCCTTTTCTCCCCAACTCTCCCAACTTCTTTCAAAAAGCAAATAAATAAAATGAAACAAAGTTTCCATTGTCCCTGAGCATGTCTTGTATCCCAATACAGAAGAGTTCATAGTATTTCTCTTTATCAGCATTAGAATTCAAGGGCATCTCAGGAAGTGCTCAGTCTATGGGATATCTGAACATTCTTTTGAAGAGCAGGGAGGCATACCTCTCCTTTCTTCCTGGCCAATAACATCCTTTGTATCCATTTCCTATGCTATGAGATATCCAGGGAGAATTCTTGCTACAGCTATGAAAACAAAACACTTGTAAAATTCTCAGCAAGTCACCTTATCTTTAATAAAGTTCATGTGACAGTGAATTTGCGGTGCATCAGGAGAGAATCAAAATTCCTCTATTCTTTCGAAAGGGATGGGTGGGATTAAGGGATAAAGGATAGAAGAGGGAGGAAAGAAGAAAGGGAAGGAAAAGGAGAAAAGATGGGAACAGAAGAAGAGAGAGAGGGAATAGGGAGAAAGAAGGGATGAAAGGCTCTCAAGAGAGGGAAGAAAGAGGAAAAAGATAAAATAATGAAATTTTAATTATGTGATAGAAAATTGAAAAAACAACTGTTTAAATTCTATATATTTTTACAGTGGTAATATGATGGGCAAACCTTGTCATAAAATAGTAAGTTGACATTGTGGTTTTGGAAATAATAAATGGGAGCCCTTGGTGAAACATAAGACCCATGCGCTGTGAGCTGTAAATGGGTACAGTGAACTTAGTGAGTTCAGCTAGTACATGATTGAATACTCAGAACTATTGTAGTGATTATGTTGATGTTGCATTCCTGCCAGCTGACTTTTAAACAGAGAGCCTGTCAAAGCTATTTCCTCATTCATTAACAATCTATCCCTTCACAAACAGTGTGAATGTACCTATTACCTTGACTGGACCCACATAAAATTGTCTTCACACTTGTAAAGTCCTTGATGTCCACATAGGTTCCTATCAGACAAGAAAGCAAAGAAAACTCATTAAACTCCCTATTGAAAGAAGGTAGCAAATCAGGCTTGCTGAACTAAAAACTTGCCCAAAGAAAATGAAATCATCATTTGTAGAGTGATGCTCATGATCAGCAGTTTCCCTAGTAGAACTGACCAGGGCCACACCAGTTCCCAAATGGGAAGTTGGACGTGCTCCAAATCCATACAGATCTAAGTAGTTGGCTTTTTCAGCTTCTCAGGAACCAAGGAATGTTCCTGGAACAGGGGACTTAGAATGTTAAAACTGAACAAAAAGGAGTTGGTCACCATTAGAAACTCCCACCCCTTGTCATTTCCCCCACCTGCCTTCCTCAGACTTGCAGCTCTTAATCTGTCTTCAGTAATTCTCTAGAATTGAGCTTCCATGTTGCTTTGTAAACAATTATTTATGTAACCTGCCCTTCCACTCTTCCAAGCAGAAATGCGTCTCATTCATTTCAACGTCCCTGAAATCTGGCATATTGCATGGCACCTTGAAGAGCTTGCTGTACTGAGCCAGCCAAGCAATGGAGTTGTTGATATTCTGCTGAATGTCACCTGAATGGAAGTAATTCTATTTTATGCACAGTATACAAGTCCCCAGGATACCTAAAGGAACTTAGCTTCGACAGGAATAGAATCCCTTTAAAGTTCTCCTTTGCTCACACTGAACTATGTGGTTTTTGGAAGACACTGTCTAAAGACATGGTTCAGGAGTCAGACTAACCTGGATTCAAATCTAGTCTCTATAATTCACTGACTCTGTGACCTTAAGCAAGTCACCTGACTTCTCTGTCCATCACTTTCCTCACCAGTATCTCTTATGGCACAGATGGGAGGACGAGATGAAACACTTTATGTAGATTGCCTGGTTCTTAGCTTTATGATCAGAATCTACATATGGCAGGTAGGGTTTTTCTTTTCTTTTTTTTTTTAAGATTTATTTTATTTATTTGGATCATTCTCTCCTTTTTAATTCTATCAGTTAGTATTAGCAGACACTAGTCTTGTTTATGTGATCCTTTTGACTCTTAATCCTATCATTATGATCAATTATGAACTGAAACTGATCATTTTGACTAGTAAAATGGCATTGATACATGCCACCTCGATGGGATTGAATTGGAATCCCCTGGCACGTTTCTAACTCTACCATTTGGGGCCAGTCCGATTGATTATGTGCCGAACTGTACATCTCCTCCCTCTCTTATTCCCACTCTTATATTTAACAGGGATCACATTTCAGTTAAATTTAAACACCTAAGAATAATTGAGTTCCACCAATAGTATTAAGTAGAACAAAAAAATATACCAAAAGTGATAAATTATTAAGTTGTTCCTCAACAGTCAAGACAAGGGCTGATCAAGACATTGTTTCTCATAGTGTCTATTTCACTTCAACCGGTTTCCTTTTTGGTGCTTGGTTAGTTGTCACTGATCAGGGAGAACATATGATATTTGTCCCTTTGGGACTGGCTTAATTCACTCAACATAATGTTTTCCAGATTCCTCCATCTTGTTGCAAATGACCGGATTTCATTGTTTTTGACTGCTGTATAGTATTCTATAAAGTACATATCCCATAATTTCTTTATCCAGTCTACTGTTGATGGGCATTTTAGGTTGATTCCAGGTCTTAGCTATTGTGAATTGAGCTGCAATAAACATTAAGGTTCAGACAGCTCTTTTATTTGCCAATTTGGTTTCCTTTGGGTAAATTCCAAGGAGTGGGATGGCTGGGTTGTATGGTAGGGTTATATTCAGGTTTCTGAGGAATCTCCAGACTGACTTCCATAGTGGCTTGACCAGTTTGCATTCCCACCAACAGTGGGTTAGTGTCCCTTTTTCCCCACATCCTCTCCAGCATCTAATGTTGGTAGATTTCTGTATGTGAGCCATTCTAACCTGGGTAAGGTGAACTCTCATTGTGGTTTTGATTTGCATTTCCCTGATTGCTAGTGATCCTGAACATTTTTTCATGTGTCTGTTGGCCATTTGGATTTTCTCTTGAAAAATGTGTATTGAGGTCCTTGGCCCATCTCTTAAGTGGGTTGTTTGTTTTGTTGTTGCGGAATTTCTTGATCACTTTGTAGATTCTGGTTATTAATCCTTTATCTTTTTTTTAACTTTTATTTAATGAATATAAATTTCCAAAGTACAGAATATGGATTACAATGGCTTCCCCCCCATAACGTCCCTCCCACCTGCAACCCTCCCCTTTCCCACTCCCTCTCCCCTTCCATTCACATCAAGATTCATTTTCAATTCTCTTTATATACAGAAGATCAGTTTAGCATACATTAAGTAAAGATTTCAACAGTTTGCTCCCACACAGAAACATAAAGTGAAAAATACTGTTTGAGTACTAGTTATAGCATTAAATCTCAATGTACAGCACACTAAGGACAGAGATCCTACATGAGGAGTAAGTGCACAGTGACTCCTGTTGTTGACTTAGCAAATTGACACTCTTGTTTATGGCTTCAGTAATCACCCTAGGCTCTTGTCATGAGCTGCCAAGGCTATGGAAGCCCCCTGAGTTCACTGACTCTGATCATTTTTAGACAAGGCCATGGTCAAAGTGGAAGTTCTCTCCTCCCTTCAGAGAAAGTTACCTCCTTCTTTGATGACCCGTTCTTTCCACTGGGATCTCACTCGTGGAGATCTTTCATTTAGGTTTTTTTTTCCCCCAGAGTGTCTTGGCTTTCCATGCCTGAAATACTCTCATGGGCATTTCAGCTGATCTGCATGCCTTAAGGGCTGATTATGAGGCCAGAGTGCTGTTTAGGACATCTGCCATTCTATGGGTCTGCTGTGTATCTCACTTCCCATGTTGGATCATTCTCTCCCTTTTTGCTTCTATCAGCTAGTATTTGCAGACACTATTCTTGTTTATGTGATCCCTTTGGTTCTTAGTCCTATCATTACGTATTAATACTTTATCGGTGCGTAGTTTGCAAATATTTTTTCCCATTCTGTGGGTTGCCTCTTCACTTTCCTAACTGTTTCTTTTGCAGTACAGAAACTTCTTAATTTGATGTAATCCCAATAGTTAATTTTAGCTTTGACTGCCTGTGCCTACGAGGTCTTTTCCAAGAAGTCTTTGCCTGTGCCTATATCTTGCAGGGTTTCTCCAATGTTCTCTAATAATTTGACAGAGGGAGGTAGAGAGTCTTCCATCTGCTGGTTCACTCCCCAGATACCGCATCAGCCAGAGCTGAGCCGATCCAAAGCCAGGAGCCAGGAGCTTCTTCCAGTTCTCCTGCATGGGTGCAGGGACCCAAGGACTTGGGCCATCTTCTACTGCTTTCCTAGGCCACAGCAGAGAGCTGGATGGGAAGTGGAGCAGCCAGGACTCAAAATGGCAGCCATATGGGATGCCAGTGCTGCAGGCTGGGGCTTTAACCCACTGTGCCACAGCGCTGGCCCCAGCATTTTTCCACTTAGCATTCTCTTCCTAAGCACCAACGGAACGCAGATGAGAATAGCCAGTAAATTATGTATATAATAAGAACTCTCAAGTTCTTTTTAAACCCTGAGGCTCTACAATCTTTTATTTTTTATACCAAATATGTGCTCTAATCATTACAACTATCTACCTATCCCTATAATGAGGACAATAATCTAAGGCAACAGTCACCAGAAAGTCTACTATGCGAATAGCTGGGGTAGGGGGTTTACTCCTCTCTCCATCCTCCTCATTTTATTACTTAAATTTCCCATTTCATGAGCCATTCACTCAGTTTTCACTGAACTTTTCACAAACCAGAAAGTCACTGGACTTGGTTCAACAGCTGTAAAATTTTACTGCTCTCTTTGTTATTGCATAACAAAGAGTTAATGTTCCTAAGAGTTAATGTTTCACTTTTCTTCTAAAATAAGGGATTTGCTTAAAGGAAGAAATCTTATTATTAGTATTAATGATGCTAAATCCAGTACTTTATTGCTGTACTAAGAACTGATAAATTATCTGAACAAAGTTTAAAGTCATGAGGAAAGCACAGGTTATTGGTATAATATTACATTTTCTTCATCTCCCCCTTCAGTTTCCTCCTCTTCTTTCTTCTTACTTCTGATTAAACTTTTCATGTTTATGTACCCAAAGAATATCTCATTCGCTGGGGATATAAATTGAAAACAATACAAAAATGATACTTGCTTAATAATAAATACTCAAAGTAATTTACAGTGTTGTTATTTCTTTCAAAATGCTCAGTTTAAAACTTTATAATATGATGTCATAATAGTTATTTCTGATGTAATACCATATATAGAATCCTAAAAATCAACACACCTTGAAAAATCATGCACTAAAAATAATAGAGCATATATAAAATAAAGAATTAAGAAAAAAACTCTCAATAGTCACACAATTTTGAAAATTCCAAGAAGGTGGTGGTAGTATTCCAAGGTAGTATTCCAAGAAGGTAATGACAGTTTTTTAATCCCCTTACATAAAGCTGCCTTAAAAATGAGACAATTAAGAAAAAAAAATCTACAACAAAATGAAGTAACAGGATACAACCTAAATCCCAAAGTCCCAGCAGAAGAGGACAACAATAATGTTATTTGTGGTCCAAAGACTAAATGAAGAATGTGAGAGTGAAAAAGGTATCATTCGTATTGTCTGAGACAATACAGACATAGTACAATTGAAACTGGAAGAACAGGTAGTCTATCTGAAAACTGAAAGTCTGGCTGATTATCTCATAGTTATTAAGAGATACTAAATCAAATCATTTAAATACTGATTAAATGTATGCAGAGCACTGGCTGATATCACTGTTTATCTCAATAAGAGTTCAATAGACAATCAAAGTCCAGGACAGAGAAGAAATGAATGTGTTTTAAAATGTTTTTTTTAAAAAGGCAACTATTAGAACAAGAGGGAAAACCTTGCTTAACACCAAAAATATATACTTAAAAAATAGAGAAAGGAGGGACCAGTGCTGTGGTGTAGTGGGTAAAGCCGTCACCTTCAGTGCTGGCATCCCATATGGATGTTGGTTCGAGACCCAGCTGCTCCACTTCCAATCCAGCTCTCTGCTGTGGCCTGGAAATGCAGTAGAAGATGGTCCAACTCCATGGGCCCCTGCACCCATGCAGGAGATGTGGAAGAAGCTCCTGGCTCCTGGCTTCAGATCAGCACAGCTGTGGCTGTTGTGATCATTTTGGGGGAGTAAACCAGCAGAAAGAAGATTCTCTCTTTCTCTCTGCCTCTGCCTCTCTGTAAATCTGCCTTTCAAATTAATAAATCTTTTTTAAAAAATAGAGAAAGGAAACAAATGAAATAGAACACCCGAGAAAATATGTTCTTAGTGACAGAAGCAAAGTAGAGGTGGGGCACACAGAGTGTACACTTAATTAAGAAAGGGGAAGTGGCCGGCGCCGCGACTCAATAGGCTAATCCTCCACCTGCGGCGCCGGCACCCTGGGTTCTAGTCCAGGTCGGGGCACCGGATTCTGTCCCAGTTGCTCCTCTTCCTGTCCAGCTCTCTGCTTGGCCCGGGAGTGCAGTGGAGGATGACCCAAGTCCTTGGACCCTGCACCTGCATGGGAGACCAGGAGGAGGCACCTGGCTCCTGGCTTCAGATCAGCGTGGTGCACCAGCCTCAGCGGCCATTGGGGGGTGAACCAATGGAAAAAGGAAGACCTTCCTCTCTATCTCTCTCACTGTCCACTCTGCCTGTCAAAAAAAAAATAAAGAAAGAAAAGAAAAAAAGAAAGAAAGGGGAAGATACAAAAGGGAAGTATGAATAAACATATCAGCACATACCAAAAGAGCAACAGAGGAACAAAATACAAAATTAAAGACAATTATCTAAATTGACTTACACCTATATAAGTACTTTCAATAATTCCAAAATAGTATTTAAAGAAAAACTGAAAAATGAAACATAAAGTAAAATAAATGTAATTCTATACCCAGTCATTGTCAAAATCATATAGGGAAGACTATTTTAGGTGACTTTAAAACATAGTCATTTGACTGGCAGCCCTGGTAGGATGTACTTGAGGGCAAAAATACAAAAATATTTGCTTAAAAAAAAGTTTGAGGTGGCAATATTGTGGTGTTAACTAAAACTGTTATATGAATATAGTGGTATATAAATGAAAAAACATGTAACATTTTAATTCAGCTAATTCTGACAACTGTGAGTACTAGGATTTCCTCCCATTAAAAAAACAGACAGATGAAAGGAAATAAGAAAGCAGTGTTCCTATATTTGAACTAGAAGTATGATTATGAACTCATGATATAATTTATCTTGTTAAATAAATACATTTCTTATAATATAGATATGTATGTCTTTCAGGAGCCCTGCTGTAACAAAATCCACAGATGCTCAAGTCCCTTATATATAATAGTGTAGTATTTCCATATAGCCTATAGATGTTCTCCAAGATCATATAAATCATCTCTAGATTGCTTATTGTGGGGAGCAATCCGGACTGGACTGAGTTACTGGAATTAGGACTTATTCTATGCATCTGCTCTCCCACAATATGGCGCTGGGAGAGGAGTAAACAGCTTCCGCACAGCTGCCTCCAGTTCAACTAATAAACTGTAGGACTTGCTCCTGATTGGAGGAGAGCAGCGTACTCGGCGTGTGGGCAGCCGAGTTAGGATTGGCGGAGGAGGACTATAAAGGAGGAGAGAGACGGCATGCACCAGGAACATCTATGGGGAACATCTAGCTGAAGGAACACCTGTGCAGCCCCCGAGAAGAGCCGGCCGGCGGTGTGCCGCTCCCCTGCGGAAGTGGGGAATGTGGCCAGGGGGAACTGCCCTTCCACGGAGGTGGAAGGGATAGTAGCCAACCCGGGAAGAACCAGCAGCAAACCCGGGGAGGGCCGAGCAGACGAAAGAACAGCGCAGGGTCCTGTGTCATTCCTCCACGAAGAGGGGGAGCGACATAATGGTGCCGTGACTCGGATATGAAGCCTAGGCAGGACTCTGTGTTGCTCCTCCACGAAGAGGGGGAGCGACATAATGGTGCCGTGACTCGGATAGGAAATCTAGGACGGATAGGAAACTTAGGAGGGAAGAAGTGACTCGGATAGGAAACCTAGCTCGGATAGGAAACCTGACTCGGATAGGAAACCTAGGACGGATAGGAAACTTAGGAGGGAAGAAACGGGAAGAACTGGGAAAATATCGGAGAGAGAGACTAGCAAACAGCCTAGGGAAAATATCAGAGAGAGAGACTAGCAAACAGCCTAGGGAAAAGCCGGACGAAAAAGGTGCCGGAAGAAGCTATTGAAAGCCTAGGCATAGACTCGGATATGGACTATGGGGGGAAGCTGGGAGAAATCTCTAAGGTCGAAAGCGAAAGTGAAAGCTAGAACAAACAGACTCGGATGCGGACTGTGGGGAGAGGCCAGGAGAAATGAGGGAGGAATATTGTTGGAAGAAAACTTAGGGAAACATACCGGGTAGAGAAAAGTGTTATGGAAATTGAAGCCGCGGGGGGCAGGCCGAGGCGGACACGAAAGCCACTTTGGGATTCTCAAGTTAGCCCGGGAATAGGGGGCGAAAAGTTGAAACCAGAAGCTGAAACGTAAGCCAGATTGGGATCCGTCTGATTAGCCCGGGGAGCAAAGGACGGGAAGCCAAATCGTGGGGCGGAGACGTATGCTGGGTTGAATTCGCCAGGCTAGCCCGGGGAACTTAGATTGAATGCTAGTGGCGGACACGTAAGCTACGCTGTGTTACTCGCGGAAGCCGCCGCGTGCAGAGAGAGCATGGGGCGTGAATAGATAGGGAACGGGGCTGGCGCGAGGCCGTGGTGTAGACGCGAAGGGCGTGGAGACTGCGGAGCGCGCGAAGCCGAGCCGTGCAGAGCCGGGAAGCTGCGCAGATGAGAGAGGCGCGGGCTGAAGCGGCTCAGCCGGGAAGCCGCCGAGAAGTAGCCTCGGGGCGGGCAGCGGGAAGCTGCGGGGATAAGAGAAATAGAAGTTTAGAAGCAAAGTGAGAGAAATAGGAATGCTGGAAGATAGAAGTAAAATGGGAGAAATAGGAATGCCCGGAGATAGAGAAATAGAGAAATAGAAAGGCCTCCCTACAACACTGCAATGTGAGAGCTTGGATTCGGTCTGCCTGATTAAGTGAGGCGATGAGCACGATGAGCACCTGCGGCGGCTAGCAGCTTATGCGCCGCAGGTCACCGAAGACAGGCACGAATTAACATCAGTAAGGCCTCCCCACAAAAAGGCAATGAGAAGGCTTGGATTCGGTTTGCCTGATAGGGCTTGTAAGCCCCTGCAGGCTCGACCAGAGCATGCGCTGCAGGGCACCGAACACAGGCACGCATCAGCGCCTAAAAACCTCCTCACAACATGGCGAAGAGAGGACCCGGATTCGGTTTGCCTGATTAGGACTTGTAAGAACCTGTGGCAACTCTAGCAAGCAGAGCAGAGTGTGTGCCGCGGGACACCGAAGACAGGCGCGTATCAACGCCAAAAAATAAAAAGAAAGGGGGATCTGTGGGGAGCAATCCGGACTGGACTAAGTTACTGGAATTAAGACTTATTCTATGCATCTGCTCTCCCACAATATGGCGCTGGGAGAGAAGTAAACAGCTTCTACACAGCTGCCTCCAGTTCAGCTAATAAACTGTAGGACTTGCTCCTGATTGGAGGAGAGCAGCGTACTCGGCGTGTGGGCAGCCGAGTTGGGATTGGCAGAGGAGGACTATAAAGGAGGAGAGAGACGGCATGCACCAGGAACATCTACGAGGAACATCTAAGGGGAACATCTAGCTGAAGGAACACCTGTGCAGCCCCCGAGAGAGCCGGCCGGCGGTGTGCCGCTCCCCTGCGGAAGTGGGGAATGTGGCCAGGGGGAACTGCCCTTCCACGGAGGTGGAAGGGATAGTAGCCAACCCGGGAAGAACCAGCAGCAAACCCGGGGAGGGCCGAGCAGACGAAAGAACAGCGCAGGGTCCTGTGCCGTTCCTCCACGAAGAGGGGGAGCGACATAATGGTGCCGTGACTCGGATATGAAGCCTAGGCAGGACTCTGTGTTGCTCCTCCACGAAGAGGGGGAGCGACAGCTTATAATATCTAATACAATTTAAATGCTATGTAAATAGTTATTCTATTCTTTATGGAATATATTCTTATATTCTTTATGGAATATCGCACACACACACACACACATAAGCAGTCTGTGCAGATAGAGCCACAAGTGGGAAGCCCAGCAGGGTCACCTGGCCTGCCCCTGTCAGGCAAGGATGCTGGGAGCCCAGAAAGTCTTTCCTAAGGTCCCCAAAACTCAGGTGTTCATGTACACCAAGTATTTTTACAAGAACGCCTATTTTAAAAGATATGCTTTCTTGTGCTCACTTTGGCAGTACATATACATATTAAGATATGTTTTTATATATTGGTTCTATTTCCAAAGATTCACTTATAATTAATACAGTTATATCCTGGAGGGAGCATAAAACACCAGGTTTTTTGTGTTTGAGTTACAGACCTGAAAAATATATAAAATATTTAAGTTGTGGTAAAATTGTTTTTTATATAATTAAGTCTCAGTAAAATCTTGCCAAGATTACCTGGTCATGAGCATTGTTTCAAGACACTTTCATCATCGTCCCCATCACCATCATCACTCTCCATGTAGCTCATATGCTAAGTCAGCATAAGTGTTTGTAAGGATTTATACTCTTATATGATATTTCTACTTGCACTTATTTTAAAGGAGAGAAAAAGCATTGTGACTGTAAATAAATGAAAGTAAAATTATAATACATTATTTCAATGTAAATTGTCCTCAATCTTCAGTATATATTGTTTACAAATCACTTGGAGAACCAGTGCATATCCTATACAAATACTATATATTGTTTACTAACTTTCATTTGCTCCCATGGTTCTATGATTCAGTGAGGAAAAGGGTCAGGCCCATCTAAACCACACTTGTGGGCTCAGAATCTTGCACATAGCAGGGGTTCAATAAACATATTACCAAATGAGCAAGTGATTAAATGGATAAATGAACAAATATACCTCTCTACTGATCACATTGTACCAAGACATGACATTGAGTCATTCTTAGGGAAATAGTTCATATACTGTCCTATTAAATCCTCACAAAACTCCTACATGGAAGATACTATTTTTCATACTTTACAGGTAAGGGACTAGAGTCTCAGCAAGCCTACAGGACAGAACCAAGTTCACCTAGGGAGGAAATAGTGGAAGTAAGATCTGACGGACACCAGAACTCTTCACCTTTCCAACACCCCAAGCTCCTGCCTCTGGATGCTACTTTCTCTCTCTGGATGAGGCAAAGTAGAGACTGGTAGGATGATCCCACCTTTAAAAACTTCACAGTAACATATCAGAGCAAGGACACTGCCCCCTTAAGCAAAGTGATGACTTAGCAACCCCAAGTCTAATTTGAAGGAAAAAGTTAAAACAAATTCACATTCGCACACATTTGCCTTGGTGTTGGCTTTGGGGTGTGTTCAGTATTTTGTTCTAAACAGATCTTTTTTTCCCTCTTTTTAGGCACATTTCTGAAATAATGGAACACTATGTTGTGTATCAAATCTCAGTGCAGGTGCACATTAAAAATCGCACCACAAAGTTTCTTATTTCAAAAGATATGGAAATGCAAGATTCTGGTGAATCTAAACATTCTTTTATTATGCCCTTGAGTATAGATGCAGTTATTCCTCTCTTTAATCTTCGGGCTTTGTGGTAACTCTGCCTGTTCTTATCTTCATGGCTTTTCTGGAATTTCAAACTGTCCCTGGAGCCATCCTCAGGATGGCCTGCTCTTCCCAGTGTACACACAGTCAGGTTTGACTGGGTTCTTTTGCTAGGGTAGAAAAATAAAAGGGATATTTTCACCTGCAGTTAGTCCTCATTTTAAGGTGTATAAATGAAAGAAATAGTGACAGTCTGGTCCTTTATTACCAAGGATTTTTTAAGCAACTTGCTGTTCATGAATGACTAATATTTCTTAGATTTTTTTAGTCCAAGAAATATTTTCAGGCTGTAAAGGCAGATATGATACCACAATGATTTCAAGAATTCATCATTCTCTTTAGTCAATACCCTGAAGCATGCAAAAAAAAATACTTCTCTATTCAAAAATTAGAAATTAGTTAAAAACAAACACTCATTTGCTCTCAAGGACATGAATTTTCTCAAAAGTTAAAATTGGAGAATATTTACTCACAAACATAAATTAATGCCACCAAAATGTTATTTTAAATCAAGTAGAGACACATTTTCAAGGATTTATTTGTAATCAAATGGATGTTCATTTCTGATAGAGGGATGAGGAAAGGGCTTCTGTACATAACAAATATAGGTACTACTCCTTTTCCTCATTTCTTAATAAATCAGTTTCAGAATTATACACTGGCTATCACATATACTCTGACATCTGATCTAAAACAATTGGACAGTTGAACAAACGATTGTCCTAGGAGGTAACCAAACTGTTCCTCTTATCTTCTCCTCCACAAATTATCTTCAGCATCTGATTATTAAACATAGACAGTTCTCAGAGGGCCCCTTTTGGCTTTGTTTTCTGTATCTCTGGTCCTCTCTTTCATAACCTTTGAAATTAGTCTTCATGACTTATTTTATCAGAGAATAAGAAAATTACTGCCCCCACAAAATATAGCAAAGGTTAACTATCCTATTTTCTCTGGATAAGACATGTCAGGTTCTTTACTCCAGAATAGTATTTTGTCTGTTTTGCAAAGTACTTGTCTAAGGACACAGGGGAGATGAAGAGATAGTAGTTGACGGCAATTCTGATGCATCCTGTGCTAGCTCACAAGGGACATTTGCCAAAGATTAAAAATAAATTCACCACTAATTGACTGCAAGCCATAATGTAAACTGTTGGAACTTTCAAACTACCACTGAAAAGAAAATGACTAAGCAGACATTTTTTTTTTAACCAGAATCAACTGAAAGATTGAAAATAGCCTCCCTCCTTAACTTAACTACAACACGACTAATCAGATGAACGGTAACTTTAATATTTCCACAATTCCCCTAAAGGGTCATAACCTTAGGAAAATAATCTTCAATTACAAGTGCCATTGCTCATCCCTAAATGGCCCCTTTCAAGCCATCAATGCATAAGTGTTTATGGAGCACTAACTATATACCTGATGCTTGTATGCTGTGGAAATGCAACCATAAATAAGACCCCTTATCTCTATCTTTTGTGGTATTTGATCTCTGCAGGCAAAGAATATAGTAAGAGACCTTAAGTAATAATGACAGAGAAAGATAAGGAAGAGATTAAAAATGCATTTCAGTGTCAGAAACACCTCTGCTTATTTTCATTTCTTTGTCACATCTACTTCAAGTTGAAAGCAGGAATCTTTATACTTCTATACCTCATGTATGAGAGATAACCCAGGAAAGCCAAAAGACCATGACCCCAGTAGTATAAGAACATCAGTGAAAAACAACCCACAACAATAAAAGAGCAGTTAACTTACTGATGAGCCATTTGGATAGTCAATACAGAGGCATTGAAAAAACAAGACTGGTTTCTTTGAGGGCTTTAATCCTACTTCAGAACAGAAAAATTAAGTTAACTTAACCACTTAACTGTTCATCTTTTCCTATTCACAATCCAGCTCCTTTTTCTCTGGATCTTTGTTTTTCTTTCTTTTTACCTGTCTACCTTTGTTCTTTCACAAAGCCTGATGGTATGCTAGGCATTATTAATGTTCACCAATATATAATTCTCCTTTACATTTGGTTAGACAGTGGATTATACTTCACATTCTTTTAAAGTTATATGTGGTTGTGGGACTAGTTCTGACAAAATAAATGCAAATGACACTTTGGACTAAGGTGTCCCTGGCTTGTGGTTGACTAACAAGCTTCCATATTCCCTGCTATAGCAAACCCTGAGGCTTGATAATTAAGACAGCAGAGTATCCTAAGCCTTAGGCGCTATGTGACTGTGACACACAAGCCATCACTGACACTGCAAATGAGAAATAACTGAACTTTTAGGATTATTATCACAGCATAATCCGGACTATTTTGACAGATGAAGACAGAAGAAAGACATTAACCAGCACACACAGTTCATACAGATGTTTGCCACATGATCCATTTAACATGCATTTTTAAACTTTTGCTATGTAAATACCATACATAATATTGCTGCCTTCAAAGAATTCATTGACAAATGGGAAAAAGAAAAAAAAACACATGACAAATATACAAACAACCATGGTAAAAGATTATTTTATTTTAGTCTGACAGATATGGCGGGGAAAGTTTGGTGAACTCTGTCTAAAGAGAATGGAACTGGAAGTTATAAGTCTGATTCTGCCATACTTTATGTCATTACTGTGATTTTTTTATCAACAACTTACTTATTACTACAAAACATATGCGACCTAGGTGAGACTCTGAACTTTTGCTTGCATCCCTATGGGAAAATAGTATTCTTCCCTTTATACTACTGAAATTTGATTAATAGCCAAGTGTAAAGAATGTCTATGTATTCTGAGTACAGCAGCGAAAACCACATCCCACCTAGAGTGCTTATGAAGCGGTCCCTGGCTGTGCTTGTAATAGTTATGTACAAATGAGTAAAAGCCACATTCCTGAGTCATGTTCTTCTGGTAGGTCAGTCATTCATCAGGTGTCTATGGAACAGTCACTGTGTGCCAGGCACCACACAAGGCTCTAAGAATGGCAAGTGAAGAAGGCATGGTCCCTGCCTTATTTTAGAAGCCAGTAGAGAGAATGTGAACATTAAACTGTAAGTATCATAATCATTAATTGCAAAATGACAACTGTTTGAAGAGCAATCAAGGGTATTCCATAAGACCATATGGCTGAGGAACCTGAATGCTTCGTCAGGGATAGCTGATAATTAAACTGAGTTAGGGAACACTTGGAAAACAAGTATATCAATATACGTTTAAGGTGGCTGTAAGGATTTTTAAAAAGTAAACATAAAATTTCCAGCAAATAGCTGGTTCTTAATACTTGACAGCTACTAAATAGTGTCCTAGAAATCTGAGCTTGGGTAATCAAAAATAAAACACTCAAAGGGGAAAAAGGATGCAGCTTTTATCATACATTAATAAATATTTTACTATTATCATAGTCATTATCAATATTAAAACACTGCACTGAGCTGTTTCATAATTGTGTTTTTATCTTTCCCTTGACATCTCTCAGTGCAACCACTGGGGAAGCCCCGTCTTCCTGTCTGCCTTGTTTTGGTTTTGTTTCATGTATCCTTCCTGGCAACGGGGTCCATTTAGTTGACAGATTACCATAGAAGCCTGCTTGCTCTCAAAAGCAGTACATGTTCTAGGAAAATCAGCAAACTACAGGGAAGGAAAGACTGAAAGTCTCTTGCCCAGATGATGAGTCAACAGGTAAATTCAGTTCACTTTATTCCAAATCACTTATAGGTGGGGTCCAATCTGGGACTCAAATGGCAGCTTACAGGTTTTATTGCATCAATATCCGTGTTCTATCAAATCCTTTTTATCTTTATTTGCAACATGGCAAGGAGTTTGAATAAGTCTCTTGATTTTACCATTTGATTTGATTTCATTTGATGACTAACTTTGTTTGATTGCTTCATAAATGAGCCTCATGGAATTTTTATCTTATTTCCCATTGCAGAGGGAGTGGAAAGATATTGTAGAAGGGTATTTGGTCATCATTGCAAATGATATACAGTTCAAAACTGAAACCATAGACCTGTTTGGAAGTGGGAAGATAGGAAAAAGACATTGAACATCTGTATCTATGAATGACACTAAGATTCTCAAGAATGAAAGTATAGAAGAAAAAAACTTATTCAAAAAAGTGAAATCCAGGGCTGAAATAAAGTCAACATAAATTTAATTAAACTGCTTCATTCATTTGTACAGATGTGAAACGAACATATACTTTGTCAAACATTTTTTTTGACAGATAGAGTTAGACAGTGAGAGAGAGAGAGACAGAAAGGTCTTCCTTCTGTTGGTTCACCCCCCGCAAATGGCCACCACGGCCCGAGCTACGCTGATCCGAAGCCAGGAGCCAGGTGCCTCCTCCCGGTCTCCCATGTGGGTGCAGGGCCAAAGCACTTGGGCTGTCCTTCACTGCCCTCCCGGCCACAGCAGAGAGCTGGACTGGAAGAGGAGCAACTGGGACCAGAACCCAGTGCCCACATGGGATGCCAGAGCCGCAGGCAGAGGATTAACCAAGTGAGCCACCACACCAGCCCCGTCAAACATTTCTCATTTCATCCTTCTAATAATTCTTGCAGATAATATTAATGTTATTCTTATTTTTTTAACAAAGATATTGAACATAAGTTCACAGAAACAGTAAGTACTTCTAAAATGAGCCCTTTGTCCTGTAAGAACAGGAAAACAGTGATTCCGGATTTTTCTAAAGTAAATTAAAATTTAGATAGTTCTTAGCAACTTAGAGAAACTGTGATTTTTCAAATCACAAGGAAAAGCACAAATGTACCATTCATTGTGCCAGGAAAGCCAAGACAGAGACAAGAGTCCAAAAACACAAGAGCTTTTGCTCTGCTGTTTGTTGAAAAGGAAGCACCATTACACTGGTGAAAACAGCCGTGTACTTGCATTCAATGGAAAGAAATCAGAAAGTTCCCTGGAACAGGCTCAGACTTAGTGGAAAAATCATGTCCTAGCGTAAAAGCAATAGCTGTTGCAGATAAAAAATAACCATTTATAGCTTTTTATCTTGGTTAAACTGTTATCTCCTAGTCTGCAAAAGGCAACTTGGGTTTTTTGCAGAGCTCTTTTTTAAAGAAAATACTCTGAAATATCTCTTCACGCTTTGCAAACGAGTTTGAAGACATTCTGTCAATATCTTAGAAATAACATCTCTGAAAAGCAGACTACTAACCTGAGTTACATTTCCTCCTGCTGAATTATATTTTCCTTGGCTAAATGGCAGGTGAGGCATGAAAGCAAGAGGATGTTCCTCAAGAGAACATTCGCACTTTCTGTCACTGAAATCTAAAGACATGTTTTAGAAAAAGGCGGAAGTGGGGCATCCAAATCAATTTAACACTTAATGGGAAAAGCAGAGAACCATTGGAACAAGACTCCCAATCAAGGATTAGATGACAAACTTTGTGTACCATGAAATGCCATCAAGACAGATGACCTAGAATCTAATCTTAAAGCCCTTTGCTGACACTCCTAAACTTATCTCCAAGAGCAGAGTTTTAAGGGTCTTTGACTTTTGGCTTTTGTTATTGGAAGTCTCAAAAAAAATTAAAGTTATATTTAGGAAAACTGCATAAGGTTGATATTTTAGAACATACTTTTTATTATTACTAGAATGATATTATAGCATCAGCTATCATAACCCCCTAACACCCCTAAGGGTATAAATGCATGGAGTCTGTTTACTTTGCAGATTCCCTGAGCAAAAATATTTACCAGCTCTTCTCTATATACAACAGGATTCCATCCACACTGACCAATGGAGACATCACAAACTGTAAGGTTTACAGCCTAACATAGCATGGTGGGGGAGATTTTAAAATCAAAGATAATCATTAAACAGGCAGAACCTACAACTCCATGCCTAAACACCCTTGATAAACAGCTGGGATATAAACTGTCAGCCCTGGGACTTAGGCGTTTCCCTCTATCCTGCATACTCTATGCAGTTTGTTCTGAATCACTGTTTAAAAAAAAAAAAAAAACTTTCCAATGATTCATTCTCCTCCAATCTTAGGAGAGAGCATTTCCACACCAAAGTGCACTTTATGATTCCTTCCACTGTCCATCAGCGTGGAGTAAGGGAAAAGGTCAGGAGCTGCTTGCTAATCCCGGCTCGGACACAAATCACCTCTTCTAAGACCTTGAGCAAGTCACTTCTCATCTGGGCCTTCCTTCGACTGTGGAGTGTGCGAGTTGAGCTGAAGATTCCTAAAACCCATTCCAACTTAAAGATTCTGTGATAATATAAGCTGTTCCCAGGTGTCTGGCAAAACTCCTAGTTTCTGTCTGTGTAGTTTCCCAATGTACATTTAAATTATGGGTCCCTCAACCAAATTTCAATAAAAAGGCTCCTTACTCAGGGTTAATTGCAAGTTTTAGAAGGGAGAAGAGGAAAGCCCACACAAAGAGTTGTTGAGAGCCCAAAGACTGCACCAGGATTAGAATCAGCATTTTTGTTTTGCCCAAATTCCTCCCAGAGGTCACACAGGCCAATCCTCTTAATAAAAGAGGCAGGTGCAGCAAGAATCGTCACATCCAGTCTAACAAGAGTGCGAATTTTAAGACATTGTTAAGTCACTGCCATATAAAATTGAAGTTTTATATTGAGGTTGGGATTGCTAGCTTTTTTTTTTCTTGCTAAGAGCAAAAACCAGAAACAATAAAATTTTGGACCAAGAAAAAAAAAAAAAGTGTTTATTTAAACTCAAGAGGTATCCATCTCTCGCCCAGCCCCAAAGCCATAACAAGTGCTTCCTGGATCCCAGACCTTCGCACCAGGCATGTTAATACACGTTATCTCATCCTACATACGGCACCTTTATTTACACTGCAAATAGATTTTTATAATTTTGTTTGTGAAATTGTTTCATTTTGAGATTTCTTTCCCTTAGTTTATAGCCTGTAACTTCTTTCTTGTATCGTGAACATTTTCATCAGTTTTTAGAAAGTTTGATGTCTAGCGTGCCCAGTGAATTTCAATCACCATGATGAGTCTTCCATGTTCAACATTCTTTTGAGAATACGCCAGACCATCAGGCCCAGGCCCCATAGGAAAAGGCACAATCAGTAAAGCCTGATCCAGACACCCCACAGGCCAACTACACCTCTGAAGCCAAACTATATTCTGGAGACTCCAAAGTCAATTCAGGCTGAGTTCCAATTTGACACCAGGGTTCCTAACCTCCTGGATGCCCAAATTCAGAAGAAAAAATAGAAGCACAGGAGAGAAGTACAGAAGTTCGTGGCAGAACATTAGTTTGAGAGCGGTTCATAGATGGTCCCAGGAGGCCTTTACAACCTTCCTAGAAGTTGTTCTTCCTGTCTCTTTGTACACTGACCTTTGAAATGGAACTTTGCCCTGACACAGAAGCTATAGTGAAACAGTGCTCCAGGTTCCTGGAATGGGAGATTTTAGGCGAAGCAAGCTGGCACCAGGGAAGGTAGGGACTGGAAGCCAGAAACTTTGTACTGTACTTAGTATTGGAAAAATAATCAGTTTACCAGAATAGCCATCTGCTCTAGTCCAATACCAGGTATCTAATCTACAAAACATTTTAATTGATCTCATTTATTTTTCCATGATGTTAACTCAAGACGTGAAAAAAATGCAAGATAATCATGATTACAGGGTCAAAGATCCATTTAGGACAACTGTTCTCATCCAGCTTGTTTTTTGACATTAAAAATGTACTTCAGTAAAGTATTCTTTGAGTATTTCAAAGCAAAATATCTTGTGTCTTTATGAAACGGACTGTTAATAAAGTCCACTAAAACTTGAGATAGCAAACTTCTTCAAGTATCCTATATAAAAGAAATTCCTTCTTAAAATATCTTAGACTTAACAAATGCTACACTTTCCCCAAATCTTCCGTGGCAAGACTTGGTTCCACCCAAAGATGTGCCACAATGCTTGGAGACTTTCCCAAGGTAAGCAGATCTTCTTTTCCTAACCCAAAACTAGCATACATGCCTGATGGTGGCAAAATATATACAAAATCCAACACATGATCTCCATGCCAGAGAAGGCCCATTATCACATGACATTTGGAGGACAGATGTGAAGATGTCCTCTATGGCCACATTCAATTCTTCCTTTATCCAGGAGGAAGGGAAACAGTAGAAGGGATGAAGGTATTGGTAAAGGGCATTGCCATCCTGCACAGCTGTCCCCTCTTTTTTAAACACACACACACACACATACACACACACACACACACACACAGCAGTGACTACAAATAAAAGCAAGATTTGTGGAAGAAACAAAACAAGTTTGCTTTTCTACTTCTCCCCATTCTTAAGATGAAAATCATAGCATATTTCAGAGGTATGCTTCCTGACCTTTCCAGAGTTGAGTATTATTTCACTGAAGAAAATAATAGAAATTTCTATAATTCAAAGAGGACTAGACCAAACTCCCTCACTATGCTAATGAGTTGCTAAGATTCTATTGGAAACTTCTACTAGATAAAATACTGCCTCTCATTCCTGATTTAATAGCAAATGGATAACAATCTTGTTATGCATACTTGTTTTGTGGGTTGTTTTTAAATTTTTCTACTCATCCAGCCTTGCATGGGTGTTACTGTCTGTGTGATGTATTAACTACATCATCTCTTTCTCCACTAATTGCACATTTGATTAGACAAAAATTCTTGGTAAAAGCTAAACATTGTGGTCAGAGTATTATCATCTCCAAGTAGGTAGGATATGACAGAAATCAGGTAAGAATGCTTTCTAGGGAGAGGCTTCTGTTGGAATAAAATTGAGTTAGGTGGCTTATTAGTATTTTTATTCAATTTTGAGAACTTTCTGATTTATTTTACTCTTAGAAAAGGCTCATGAACTGTCCTTTGAAAGCATATTATGTAGTCTGTAACCATATCCTTCATGATTAACATTTTTGAGAGAGTTTAATTTGTAAATGAACTGGGGAGATTACTACTGGGACTGTTTTTAAAACCTGTTAGGCATTTCATAACCTGACTATTATGAAAATTTTAGTTACTCACTCTGGTTTCTAATTAGAGGTATATATAAAACTCACTCATTTTAATTAATATTTTTCTTACTAATTAAGAGATTGAGGCCCAAAGTTATAAAATGACTGGCTGCACTGGTGATTAGTCACAAGAAAACTAACTTCAAGAGTTCTTTCCCTCACATGCAGATACTTAGATCTATTTTCCTAATTTGTATTAATTTGGTTAGATCTTTGGAAGAAATCCAAATGCTTCTTAGTGCAACTATGCCTTTTATCCTCTAATGAGGTATTTGAGAATCTTGCAATGATCATACATTCATTCATTCAACAGATATTATTGAACCAACACACTTATGCAAGAAATTATAAGTCGCTAGGTAGGAAGGGAACACAAAGTACATAACCCTCAAGCAGGTTTCACTCTGGCAGGGAGGATATCATGCGTTGGCAGCTCTCAGGACTGACTCACCCAGCAGGCACAGTAGGGGAGTGTCCAGGGCCCATGATATTTTTAGGGGCCATGAAATGTTTTCATTTTGATGTCTTTTCAAATCAGAATAAAAAAAGAATACATCTAGCCTGGATTATATTTATCTTTATACCAACACAGTCATAAAACACAGTTTTCACTAAACTTTTATGGGAAAAGAGTTGCACAAAGGCAAAGTGTCCAGCATCCATGAAAATCATAGTGTGGCTCTGGAAACTATAAAACAACCTATCCCAAAATTCTACCCTAAATCATTCAGAAAGCCGAAGGCTTCTTTGACCCCTGTTGCCACCTCACGGGCCTGGTATAGCTACCTTCTCTCCATTGCTGGAGAACACAGGGGAATTTTGCTTCAGGCTTTGCAGAGGTCAGGCCACAGAGACAGCTCAGTGGGTTCACCAGCAGAGAATGGTTTCTGATCTTTGGAACTACTTGTGCTTCTACACAGACATCCTAGAACTAAATCACCCTGGGCTCAAATTTATGCCATTTTATGACTTGGCAAAGCCTTCCAAACAGACTAATTTAAGATTTTTCCAAACTACATGACATTAATAGATGTTCCTGGGGGGAAAAACAGACTCTATGATCAAATGATTTGGGGACATGCTACATATAATACACCATGCTCGTGTTTGTCAGCAGTGAGTGTATTTCATGTTATCAGATATCTGCTATAAAGAAAGCTGGTTAACTTTGTTTACTTCAGCATTTTTCCAAATTCATTTGAACACCAGGCCCTTTTTTGAGAATGTTTATTAACATTTCATGGGAAACTAACAGAACATGGAACATCATGTGGAAAACACTGTTCTATACCAGGCATCAACAACCTTCTTACGTAAAGGGCTCTATCAGAAGCATTTTAGGTTTATGGGCCAGAGTCTCTGTCACAATTACTCAGCTCTGGAGCTGTAACAGGAAAGCAACCATAGACACTACATAAACAAATGGTGTGGCTGTGTATGCCAATATAACTTTACTTAATAAAACTAGCAGGGGGCTGGGTTCTTCCCCAGACTCTTGTTTGCCAGCCCCTTCCTACTAAAACTTTTCAGAATAACTCTGCCCTCCCCCCCAAAAAAGGCACCAAAGTCAGTCATTCCAGCACATCTTAATACTTAAAAATGATTCATTTTTCATCTAAAAACTTATATTTATAAAGTATATTTTTGGCCTAAAACTAATGTCAACCAAATAAATAGCCACTCTTCCCATCAAGGGTCTTAAAAGCATTTATGGAAAGAAAGCAATGACACTCACTAACAAAGAAACCATGGTTATCATTGGCTGTGGGATTACAAAGAAGTTTCATTTTTTCATTGTCTGTCTCTTTAGAATGCTTGAATCAGAAACAAAATGACTAACCTTTCTTTAGTTCAATATCTTTTAAAACCCTTTTATATGCTGCTGCCTCATATTTGCAGGGGGCTTGGTGATTGTATGAATCTCCTACAGTCTATTTCATACCCCCTTATCTTAAGTAAAACAGAAAACATACAGGTTCTGCTCTCACTTTTCCCCTACTTCCTTTTTTCACATTCTCACTCTCTTTAAGTTCTCACTCCCTTAAGACTGTTTGCTAAATTTATATTCCTCCTGATTCATCTTCTCTTATCATAACCATCTTGACATTTATTCAATATGCATATCTACGGCCCAACCACAGACCTAATGAATCAAATACTCAAGTATAGAGCCTTGGTGTGTTTCAAAAAATAGAGGAGGGGCCGGAGCTGTGGTGTAGCAGGTAAAGCTGCTGCCTGCAGTGCCGGCATCCTATATGGGTGCCTGTTCAAGTTCCAGCTGCTCCACTTCCAATCCAGCTCTCTGCTATGGCCTGGGAAAGCAGTAGAAAATGGCCCAAGTCCTTGGGGTCCCTGCACTTATGTGAGAGACCTGGAAGAGGCTCCTGACTCCTGGCTTCAGATTGGCACAGCTCTGGCTGTTGCAGCCAGCTGGGGAGTAAAAGGACAGATGGAGGACCTCTCTCTCTCTCTCTCTCTCTCTGCCTCTCCTTTTCTATGTAACCCTGACTTTCAAATAAATAAATAAATTTTTAAAAAATACAGAGGAATTTAGATGTGTACAACTTCTTTAAAAATTTTTTTAAAAAATTATTTATTTGAAAGACAGAGTTACAGAGAGAGGTAGAGACAGAGAGAGAGGTCCTCCACCAGCTGATTCATTCCCCAGTTGGCCTCAACGGCCGGAGCTGTGCTGATCCAAAGCCAGGAGCCTGGAGCTTCTTCTGGGTCTCCCACGTGGGTGCAGGGGCCCAAGGACTTGGGCCATCCTCTACTGCTATCCCAGGATACAGCAGAGAGCTGTATCAGAACAGGAGCAGCTGGGACTCGAAGCAGCGCCCATATGGGATGCCAGTACTGCAGGCCTAGGACTTTAACCCGCTGCACCACAGTACCAGCCCCCAAAATTTTTTTAAACAGTTCATTTTGAGGGACTTCATAACATCGTATAACTTTTTTTGTTGGTCTTCTGTGCCAGGTTATTAAAGCCAAAGGAAATGGCTTATTTTTCTTTGCATATTTTTTTTAAAAATTTTTATTTAAAGTATACAAATGTCATATATTTCATATATACAGATTCAGGAACATAGTGATGCTTTATACCCTACCCTCCCTTCTGCCTATGCTCCTACCCTTCTTCCACTTCTCTCTCCTATTTCCACTCTTAAGTCTTATAAAGACATGAAAAAATGTTCAGGATCACTAACCATCAGGGAAATGCAAATCAAAACCACAATCAGGTTTCACCTCACCCCAGTTAGAATGACTCTCATAAAGAAATCAGCAAACAATAAATGCCAGTGAGGATGTAGGAAAAAAGGTATCCTAATCCACTGTTGGTGGGAAAATAAACTAGTAAAACCGCTGTGAAAGACAGTATGGAGATATCTCAGAAATCTGAAAATAGACCTACCATATGACCCAGCTATCCCACTCCTGGAATTTACCCAAGTGAAATGAAATCAGCATATGAAAGAGTAATCTGTACCTTCATGTTTATTGTAGCTCAATTCACAATAGCTAAGATATAGAATCAACCCAGATGCTCATCAACTGATGGTATATATACACTATGGAATACTACTCAGCAGTTAAAAAAAAAGAAATATTGTCTTTTGCAACAAAAGGGATGCAACTGGAGACCATTATAGTTAGTGTAATAAGCCAGTCCTTATATACTTCTTATAACTAGTTAATGACTCTAATGCTCTTTGACTTGAAAGATGAATCTTATTTTAACAAGTAAGACAAATAATAATGCAGTAAATGTGAAACTATTTCTACATTTTCTCCTTCTATTTTCTTACTTTCCTTGTACTCCCCAATGCACTAGATTTGAGTTTCTTTTCCTGCCATATCACTATCCCTCTCCAAGGTCAGAGGAGCTCTTTAGTTCTTAAGTGCAAGAAACATATAAGTACTCAGCTTTTCATCTTTTCTGCTCTCTCCCAGCTTTTTTTTTAAATATTTATTTATTTGAAAGTCAGAGTTACACACAGAGAGGAGAGGCAGAGAGAGAGAGAGACAGAGAGAGAGAGAGAGGTCTTCCATCTGCTGGGTTCACTCCCCAAATGGCCTGAGCTGTGCCCATCTGAAGCCAGGAGCCAGGAGCTTCTTCCAGGTCTCTCACATGGGTGCAGAGGTCCGAGGACTTGGGCCATCTTCCACTGTTTTCCTAGGCCATAGCAGAGAGCTGTATCGGAAGTAAAGCAGCTAGGACTCAAACTGGCACCCATATGGGATGCCAGCACTGCAGGTGGTGGTTTTACCCCTAGGCCACAGCACTGGCTCTTCTCCCCAGCTTTTGACACTGATGACCATTTCCATGTTTTTGAAATGCTTCTCCTTCATGTTCACTTTAATAATGCATAAGAGCTGCTGGCTCATACCCAAAAATGAGCCCATCCTTATGGTCATAAATGTATATTTCCTGCCTTGTCCTCCATCCCTGAATGGTTCCATTATCTGACTAGTACCCAAAACAAAAACCAAAATATCAAACTAAATTCATTCTTTTGCTTAGTCCACCCATTTATATAATGAATTAACAATTACGCAGAATTCCATAACAAAAGATTCTAAAACTTCAAAGATTTTCCATAATTCAGATGCCCTAGGCCCTTTCTGAAGCAAATGTAGAAATAGTTTTACATTTACTGCATTATTAAGTTGTTTATTATTATTATTATTTATTTGAGAGGAAGAGAGACAAAAATGGAGAGAAAGAAAGAGAAAGCATGTGTGCGCAATCTCCCCTCCATTGGTTCATGCCCCAAATGCCCTCATTTGCCAGGGCTTGGACAAGACCAAAGCCCAGAGTTAGGAGCACAGTCTGAGTCACCCATGTGGATGGCAGGAACCCAGTTACTCAAGTTATCACCACTGCTTCCCACAGTTTGCACCGGCAGGAAGCTGGAGTCAGGAGCCTGAGACATGAACTGAACCCAGGTACTCCAACATGGAGTAACTTAACCACTAGGCTAAACATCCTCTCGTGCTATATTTTGTTTCTATCACAAAGTCCAATTCAGAACATAGCCTAGAAAGTCCTAAATGATCCATCCGCTGCCTAATTTTCAGCCTTCTTTATCATTACTTTTTGCCCCCAGCACAGCCAAACACCAGCTAGTTCTCATGTTCCTGCTCTCTTTCAGGCTTGAAGCCAGACTCAGTAAATATTTGTTGAATGAAGAGATGCAATAGGTATTTTCCTCTGAGCAGAATCCTGCTGTTTTCCAAATCTTCTCTTTTGTTGAAAACGAAATGGGATATATAGCCAGCAATGACTGGAAGTAATAGTATTTGTTAATAAAAATAATATGGGCATGAGCAACCTAAATGTTCTGTTGAGCTACTGCCATTTCAAAAGCATTCCTGGGTCCAGCACTATGGTGTAGCAGGTGAGGCAGGTGAGACCACTGCCTACCATGCTGCCATCCCATATGGGCACCGGTTCGAGTTCTGGTTCGGTTCTGATTCAGCCTTTTGCTATGGCCTGGGAAAGCAGTAGAAGATGGCCTGAGTCCTTGGGCTCCTGCACCTGTGTGGGAGACCTGGAGGAGGCTCCTGGCTCCTGGCTTCAGGTCAGCCCAGCTCCAGCCACTGCTTTGGAAAGTGAACCAGCAGATGGAAGACTTCTTTCTCTCTCTGCCTCTGCCTCTCCGTAACTTTGTATTTTAAATAAATAAAGTAAATCTTTAAAAAAAAATTTCCTGGCATTTGAGTCATTTTCTATAGGAAATATTTAACATTCACAGTAGTTGTGCCTCCAGTTAATATTACTAAACATCCACCATGTACAAAATATATGATTACCTTATCTAAATTACTTCAAGTTCTTGCAGTAAACATATAAAGTGTTATTACCTCAGATTTAAGGATGAGGCAACTGAGAATTCAAGTGATTTTCCCAGAGATCACAGATTCAACAAGCAATGAAATGGTTGTGAACCCAGTATTCTTCATCCGCAAGCCCTTTGCTGCCCCTCCACACTGTCGTCCAGCTCAGTGAGAA